>NW_012110474.1:3579837-3632811 GCF_000951045.1 Mandrillus leucophaeus
TTTTTTTTTTTTTAAAGGGGTTGGCTTCTGAAAAGTATTCCAAGTATAATGGCAAAATACCTACTTTTTCTATGAGTTTATAAATTGAAGTGGTTCTTCAGGACAAACAAAAACCCTTTTCATCTAAAATTTTAATTGAGACCAGTTTCAGTGCCCTGGGAATTAGTTCCAATGTTTGGCTCAAGTTTTCTGGCACTGAGCACAGGGCTCTGGCCTCAGGCCTGCACTGGGTCACCTTACAGCTGCACCTCAGGGCTACTTGCCAAGAAGCTGGTCTCATGGCAACACTTCCCTATGGCTTAACACCAGAACACTGAGCCTGGATACTCAACCTGGCTGAAAGCAATTCACATGACTGCAACTCTATCTAGCAAGCAACTTGCAGGTGTGATCTCGTGTAGCATTGTAACACCCTCTGACATTTCTGGGAGAAAAATAAGACTAATGTTCATTAGTTTGTCTAGGAGTGGAGACAGGTGTTTCTCGAGGTTTAACTTATAGCTAGAAAGTTGTATATTGCTATAACCATCACATAAATGGAGAAAGGTGTCACTTAAAGTTTGTAACCAAGTTTTTAGCAGCTCTTTAAAAAACAGGGAAGATTACAGTCCAGCTATCCTGGTTCAGGAACCAGAAAGATCAGGGTTTGAAATGTGATTTTCCCACTAACCAGGTGGAAGAGTTTGGGTAGTTAACTTAGTCTTAGTGTGCCTCATTTTCCTCATATATAAAATACAATTTGGGCTCGTTAAATGAATTATAAGTCTCAGTCTTAACATTTTACTATATGTATGAATATATATTTATAGTTTTCCTATTTTGGTATACTCACTTGAAACCCATTCTCTTACTAGAGAAATCTAAATTTCCAAAAATCTCAGGTTGCCATTAAATATAGCACCTAAGAACAAAGAATTATAGAGTTTTAGCTGTAAGAGGTACTTAGATAATTTAGTCCAACTTCCTAATTTTATCATCTCTCTTCCTCTTCACTTTCCTTTCTTCCTTTTGGCAACACATTTTTTTCTGAGTTCTGGTATATGCAAAGCATTGAGTTAAGTGCTGGGGACTAAGACTGAGTCCTCAGCGTTAAAGAACTTCCAGTACGATAGAGACAGACAAGTAAATAGGTAATTAAAATACAATGAAGTAAGTGAATAGAGGTGAGCATAGGGTGCATCAGAAGACAGAGGCCAGTCTTTGGGTAAGGGGAGAAATGACATCTTAGCTGAGACCAGAGGAAGGGGGGCCAGTTTTCTAAGCAGAAGTAGCATGTGCCTTTGTATATCAGAGAGGGACCCAGGGAGCAGTGAGGAGGATTGACCAAGGGTATGCATCTGGCCAGTAGCAGAGCTGGCAGTAAAATGGAGCTCAAGGCCCTAACTAGAAAATCACAGACTCAGATGAATGTCAGTGACACAAATTAAAAGTTCTTGGTTTTGTTTTTTGGTGCAGGTAAAACATCATGGTCCCTGCCTTTGCTGCCACCAACTGAATTCAGTTCTGTGGCTCTTGCCTGGGCTCTAGGCTTAGGATTTCCTCTCCGGCTCTAGTGTCTTCAGCAGTAACACATCAACACAACACAACCACATCACAGGCTTGTCATCTGAGAAGTACCATCACCAATCTACTCTAGGGATGAGGATCTCTCAGTTGCTGAATGGCGAGGATGAATAAACTTCCTGGCTCTGATAGGCTCAGGAGACAACTCTTCGTTAGTGATGGCTCAGTTATAGAACAGTTATGTCATGATGATTGTCTTCACATATTTGAAGGATTGTAGGAGGGATTAGTTTATTCTGTGTAGGATGGAGGGGAAGAATGAGAACCAAATGGATACATAGATTACACGATTACAGGTAAATATATTTTCCCTTAATAAGAACTTGAGGTTCCAGGTGTGGTGGCTCACACCTGTAATCCCAGCTACTCAGAAGGCTGAAGTGGGGGGATCATTTGAGCGCAGGAGTTTGAGTCTGGGCAACATGGTGAAACCCTGTCGCTATAAAAAATACATAAATTAACCAGTGTGGTGGCTCGTGCTTGTAGTCCTGGCTACTAGGGAGGCTGAAGTGGGAGGATCGCTTGAGCCCAGGAGGTCGAGGCTGCAGTGAGCCATCATCGCACCACTGCACTCAAGCCTGCGCAACAGAGGGAAACCCTGCTTCAATTAAGAAAAAAAAAAAAAAGGACCTGAAGATGGCTGTGTTGGTAAGCACTGAGTATCCCTACACCAAAAGTATAACAAGAAAAGTGTAACAAGTGCAGAATGACCACTTTACTGGGATGCTGCAAAGGCAATTCGTGCCTTTAACAAGATTGAGATTGTAGAGGCCCTGATCAAATCCTTCCAGCTCAGAGCTTCTGTGACTTTATATTTTTACAGTTGCCCAGGCTAACTGAGGTCTAATTGTTCTCATTTTTTATCTATTCCTCACAAAGTATGTACTCTCCAATCTAATTAATTAGCATTTCAAGCACATTATTTTTATATTTATAACAAATATATGCTTATTGTATATTGTAATATTTAAGGAGACAAATTCTTTTTCTCATAATGCATTAACATTTACTGGTAGGTATTGAAACTGCTGTACTTACGTGAGAAAACCGGCAGTTTGGCATGTACACATCTGCGTACACCACACCCGCATATTCAGTCTGACACACACATATCAGCTTATTTTAGGTATATTTCACCTGTGTATTTATCTGCTGTGGATGCTAGCATCTATATGCTCACATGCCCAAAGTTAATTTAATACATTCCTTTCCTTTCTTTCAACCTTTGTTTTTCATTGTGTAAACTGTGTGGCTGAAATATCTGTTCCATTTGTCTAAATATATGGAGGGAGTGAAAGGAAAGTAAAGTCAGTGAAAATTGAAGGTATTACTGGCAGTTCTGGCAGGTGCAATTTGGATTTTGTAAACTCCAAATTATTTCTGGAGAGCAGCGGTAAAAGATGATCTATATTGTTTTGTAAGGCAGGCTACCCTGTTGCCAACATAGTAAAATAAAACATATAATTTGTTTTTACTCGCTTTCCATGCATGGTGCATGTAATGTGTTATAAATCAAATATATTAAGTAATACTTTGTTTTAAATAAGAATTTGAATAATATATTACCTAAAACCTAAAATATGTATGTTTTAAAACAACATAATAGCTTTTTCAAAAAGAGAAAAAGAATGCAGGTCCATTTTCTAAGTGTACAAAATCAAACAACATTAAAAGGACCAGTCTAAAATGAGTTGGCTCTTCCCCAGGTGCCATGGAGCATAAATTCCTTTATCATATTGCGCAAAGGAATTTATCCTGCACTACCTCCTATATTCTACCTTACAGAAAAGTTTATGCTCGACTCTGCTTTTTTGAAGAAAGGTATTCCATAGCTGCTGGTTATAACAGTTCATTGTGCACTGAGAGAAATGTTGGGAGTGGCTTGGCCAGTCCTAAGCACTTTGTGGAAAGTTAGAGAACTGACTCTGGGACAGTGGTTGACTACCCTGTGTGCACAGGATGAATAAGCCATTTCTCTCAACGCAATCCTGTGGAGGCCTTCTCCTCAAAGACCATAATCATCGGTCCTCTGCATGTAAATGTAAAATTCTAGCTTTCTGTTGTACTGATAGGGTAGAGCGCATCACCAAAATCAACAGGCGGGACTTGTGGACGCAGCAGCAGCAAGCCTCTGAATATTAGCTGATAAACGCTTTTTTTTTTCCAGTTTTTTAAAATAAGATACAAATGTTTTCACTAATGATCTTTTTACTATACAGAATGCTAAAAGTAAGAGGACACCAGGCAAAATCCCCTGAAATCACTGCAGGGACACAGCCAGACCCCAGGTGGGGCACTGAACAGAAGAGGGCAGCGGGCCATTTTGAGAGCAGGAAAAGGGCGACTGGGCGCGGAGGATGTGGAGCGTAGGAGCAGATGACGCAGAAGATGCTACAGCTGCTTACTGCAGCTGCTCTCATAGTCGCCTCTACTTCAGAGTAGGGGCAAATGTGTTTAGAGATGAAAGGCAAGAGAGGGTAAGAAAAATGTACCTTCCATTTCTAACCAACTGCAATATAATCTTCACAAAACTCATTCTGTTCTTATGAAGTGGTTATTTTCAGGATTCAAATATAGGCAAAATACTAACCAGTAAACCCTATGTGTTTCTTAGCTGCAGGCGCAATTGGATACACCCAAATTACTGACAGCACATTGTAATTTCTAAGGCAACTTCTAAGGACAAGCTTGTAGTTGGAACCTTGAACATTAGAAATGGCAGTAATTTAGTAATGTGATAGTTTATGGCCTTGCCCAACTGTGAACTCAAAAAGTGCTTTGTCACATGTAACCTTAATGTTTATATGCTTTAGGCCATATAATGACTTTAAGTAGTTATTTCTTGTTTTAGACTCAGTACATGTAAGGGTAGTTGATCTACCCACTCTGAGATGATTTCCTGGAACTCTGAATCCTACTGAATTCTGTACTATCCTAAGGACTGGCTCTGATTGACTTGAAATCCTACCCTGAGGAAATAAATACATGAGTGGGGATCCACAGGGATCCTAAAGAGTAGTTTTCAGCTCCTTGACAGTAGAGGTCATTTACGATTGGACTAAGATGTTCTTCCAAAATGTCAGGAACTGAGAGAAGTCACAAAAGGAAAAAAAGAAAGTTAACAATAGCTGCATAGTTATTGGGCTGTTATACAGATTAAAAAATACAACAGACTCATACACATTTGATAATTTGCCTGAAGTCACACAGACTTCAGATTAAGGGCTGTGAGGCTCCAAAGCTGCTTTCTACTATCACAAAATGGCATGGGAATGTGACAATTCTATAGGGTTCTTCCCTTTTAAGGTTTATAAAATGCAGAGATTGCACATATCACTGATTTTGAAAAGTTTAAGCCATTTCTTTCTTTATTCTTCTTCTTCTTTTTTTTCTGAGATGGACTCTTGCTCTGTTGCCCAGGCTGGAGTGCAGTGCCGTGATCTCAGCTCACTGCAATCTCCACCTCCCAGGTTCAAGCAATTCTCACGCTTCAGTCTCCCAAGTAGCAGGGACTAAAGGTGTGCACCACCACACTCAGCTAATTTTTGTATTTTTTAGTAAAGGTGGGGTTTTACCACATTGGTAAGGCTGGTCTTGAACTCCCAGCCTCAAGTGATCTGCCCGCCTTGGCCTCCCAAAGTGCTGGGATTACAGGTGTGAGCCACCGCGCCCAGCCAAGTTTAAGCCATTTCTTAGGCTATATGCCTTCACAGGGCAAGTGGCACTCTCCTGCCAACTCTAGTCAGCCACTTAGAATCACTTTAAGTTTGTTCCAAGGCCTCTGGCCAGGGGTGAGTGAAGGCATAGGACTGCATGATCTCCTAGCCTAATTAGGCATGACAGAACTTTGAGTAGAGAATCAGGAAGGGCCAGTGGTCCATACAGTATGTTGTGATCCAACCAGACTAAAGGATAACAAACATACTACTTAATCCAAAATGCTAAGTTCTGTTGAGATGTATTCTTACAAGCATGTTTAGAGAATTGAGATAATTTCACTGAGCAATTCAATTAATAGAATAATGATGGCAGCCTTCAGCATGCAGCCATATTAATAATCTGACCCCACTCTATCTACTTATAAAGTATATCCCATTACTCCCCCAAACCTATCTGTTCCAGAGGTGAGGTCTCCTCATTGCTTCCACATGCTTCCCTTGTTCCTGCCTTCATGCCCAGCTGATGTTGAATCTTGTCTAAGATGCCTCTTCTTTCCACCACAAACCCTATCCCATCTTTCAAGGTCCATCTTAAAACCCATCTTTTCTACATCATTTGTCTTGATAACTCCAGCCATAGTGGCCTCCAAAATCCTGACCAGCCATAACAATGTCTCCACTCAACATTTTCATATTTGATTATTTTCAACTTAGAACTTGACTGTGAGCTCTGTTAATTCTCATTATCTCATCTCTGTAAATCTCCCCAGTCACCAGACTTCACGCATCTTGAAGGCAGAGGCTTCGTTGACACTAAAATGATTGGCAAAAAGGGAGCACCATAGCAGTGTTTCCTACCCACAAATCTGTTTCTTTACTTTGGTTTTAAACCAGATAGAAGGTGAGGAATGCTGTCCTTTGACACTCAATTAAATTGGTTCAAATCCTGTTTCTTTGTGTGGAGGGGGCTCTATATTCCTTCCTCACGGTTTGGGGGTCCAGGGAGGGAATATGGATGGTTTACAATTTCTTTTCTAGTCACTGTTAGATCCAGGCTCTTTGCTCTTGTAGGCTTAGTTCAGAGACTGGACTATTGCTGTCCCTGACCCCATATCTCCCAGACGTGAAACTCAGCTCTTTTTTCTGCTTCAGTAAAACGGACTGAAGCTGGAGTGATATCAACTTCGACGAAAAGCCAGAAGTAAGGCATGTGTGTACTAGGTCTTCAAATACTAAAACTTTATTGTGGGTACTATTTGCTTTTGAAATTTTGGAAGAGTATTTTGTATTAATTAACCCTTTATTATATAGAGTAGCATACCAGAAATTTACTTGGAATTTTCTTTCCTATTTTTTAAATGACTCTGACTTACTACTTGTGCTACGGTATTACATTGGTGCAAAAGTAATTGTGGTTTTTGCCATGATTTTCAATGGCAAAGAAGAATGAATGAAGCCGCTTCTTTATTTCTCACATAATGACAACCTAGTAACTGCTAATTAAACATATGCAGAATTTTCAAGCCAATCATAATTTTATCTCAAATAGATATTACTGTGTCTTGTTTCTTTGCTCCAAACTGAATATTTCTTGTTTTTGTGAGGGGCAGTATATATACTGCATGAAAGTTCAGATTATGGAGTCAGACTGCAGAGCTTCAAATCCTATTTCACTTACTAGTAATGTGACCCTGGACAGACTACCTAGCCTCCCAGTAACAAATGAGGATAAGGATAGTACCTATCCTCATACGGGTTAAACACACATGTATAGAGTGTTTTGAACAGTGTTGCACACATAGTAAACACACAATGAAGGTTAGGTGCTCTTATTTTCACATGCTTTATGCTATATATGCATTGTTATGGGCTGAATATGTCCTCCCCAAATTCCCATGTTGAAGCCCTAACCTGCAATACTTGAGAACATGACTGTATTTAGAGACAGGGCCTTTAAAGATGTAATTAAGATAAATGGAATTGTTACAGTGAGCTGTAATCCAATAGGACTGGTGTCTACATAGAAAGAGGAGATGAGGACACAGACAACACACACAGAAGGACAACCATATGAAGGCACAGCAAGAAGGCAGCTGTCTTAGCCTGCTCAGGCTGCCATAACAAAATACCATAAACTGGACAACTTAAAAAAACACACAATTACTTCTCACAGTTTGGAGGCCAGAAAATCCAAGACCATGGTGCTGGCAGATTCAGTGTCTGCTAAGGACCCATTTCCTCATAGGCGGTGCCTTCTTGCCCTGTCTTTACGTGGTGGAAAGCGTGAGGGGTTGCTTTGGGCATATCTTATAAGGGAACAAATCTCACTCATGAGGGCTTTGACTTCATGACATAATCACCTCTCAAGGTCCCCATTTCCTAATATCATCACCTTGAGGTTAGGATTTCAACATATGCATTTGTGGGGACATAAATACTCAGACCATAGCAGCAGTCATCTGCAAGTCAAGAAGAGAGATCTCGGAAAAAACCAAACCTGTCAACAGCTTTAGCTGGGACTTCTTGCCTCCAGAATTATGAGAAAATAATTTTCTGCAGCTGAAGCCACCCAGTCTGTGGTACTTGGTTATGGCAGCTCTAGCAAATACATGCAGCAAAATTAAATATGGACAGAAAAAAATAAATATGATGAGAAACTAGTGGTTTGTCATTACATTTTCTTTTCTTTTTTATTTATTTATTTTTTATTATACTTTAAGTTCTAGGGTACATGTGTACAACGTGCAGGTTTGTTACATATGTACATATGTGCCATGTTGGTGTGCTTGAGACGGAGTCTCGCTCCGTCGCCCAGGCTGGAGTGTAGTGGCGCAGTCTCAGCTCACTGCAACTCCGCCTCCTGGGTTCACGCCATTCTCCTGTCCCAGCCTCCCGAGTAGCTGGGATTACAGGTGCCTGCCACCATGCCTGGCAATTTCTTTTGCATTTTTAGTAGAGACGGGGTTTCACTGTGTTAGCCAGGATGGTCTTGATTTCCTGACCTCATGATCCACCCACCTTGGCCTCCCAAAGTGCTGGGATTACAGGTGTGAGCCACTGCGCCCGGCTCTCATTACATTTTCTAACAGCATTAAACTGGTAGGATATCTCTAAGAGATTTTAAATTTTGTGAGGCTAAAATCACAGCAGCCAAGAGCACTGTGCTGTACAGTAGTTTGGCTCTACTACTTCCTACTTACGTAATTTTAGGCAAGTCAAACCTGAAGACATATACAAAGGCCGTGTAAGCTCCAGTGCTTCGTATGTGTGTTAGGACTAAATGAGATGTGGAGCACAATGCCTGGCACATAATAAGCAATTCCATCTGTCTGTCTAGCTGTCTATCAAAATGTGTTCTGAGAAGGGTAGGGGCAGTGGAGTAACATTTTCTCAGCATCTAACATTTGCTTCCTTCTTTTTTAAAACCAGATAAGGAAGCTGAGACCCACAGAAACTAAGCAATTTTGCTAAGGTTCTACAGAGAGTATGGTGGAGCAGGATTCACAGGTGGGTTTGTCTGACTCCAAGACTCATTCTCTTTCCACTATACCACATTACCTTTCTCATTAATTTCCTAAAACCTATGGGTTCTAGTACGCTGTTCACAGTACGCTCATGCAATACCTGCTTCCTAGTACATACATCTATTTTATAGGCGAGGGATGACAGAGGTCAGGGCATTAGAAAATTAAATATCATTTTAAAAGAGTCTTCCCATATATGAAAGAAAAACAAAAAGAAAAAAAATAAAGCTCAAATGTTACACAGAGGAAATTCTTGCTTTGGTAATTCTACAGAAACTGTGACAACTATGGTTTAATGACCTCGTAAGAATGTGGCATAAGTGATTTATATTCACACTGCGGTGTCCTGATTTGAACTAACAGACTACAGTTTCTAAAGAATAACGTGTGCAGCTATTGGACCAACCTCAATGTCTAATGTTAGCACAAAACTTGCTCCTGAAGTACTTAATCCTAGTTAAATAAGCAAAGTGTGTTCTTAATTGCTAAATAATAGCTCTCTGTTTCATTTTGTAACTTTTCCACACCCCAAGTCAGCAATCACAGAACAGCTACCTATGGAGTTATTTTAAAATATCCGAACAAGGCATTTTCCCAACTAGTTTCTTTAACAAAACAAACAAATAAACAAAACATGAAGGTAGTCATTTCTTGAATCATCTGATTTTTATTAAATTACCTCCCAGAAAATGTTTAATTCCTTCATGTGAGCTGTTAACTCACATATTTATTTTATTTTTGTTAAAAACAGAGTGGCTTAAAGAGGATGATACCATATGCAATACCAGTTTCTAAATGTCTCAACGAGGATGGTCACGTACACATTTCTACCACTTCAATTAAAAACAGAAGACCAAAGCTGAATGATAAGAAAGTATTTTCTAAGTAGAGCTAAGCTGATTGGTGTGAACTACTTTGCTCCAGCAAGTATACTGACAGGAGCATAGTGTGCAATTTTATTTAGGTATTTGGGCTTGAAATGTGAAACCCCCTATGTTCAAAAACTCTTTAATCCATTGGAAATATTTTAAATGCCTACTGTAAATCACAATGCAGTTCACTAGACAGTTCCCTAGATTATTATTGGCAACAGCATGAAAGAGCAAAAGATTGAAAATTGTTTTTAAAATCTTTGCATCTAAAAGAACATAGAGCATAGTTCGAGGCAAATGAACAAGTAGGAAGGCTTTTCTTCCTCCTCTTGCCCAAGTTCAGAGGCAGTAACACTCTGGAAAGGCTAGAAAGTTATGACAAAAGGTCTGAAAATCCACATATTCTCCAAGAACAGACTGAGGGTTGCATAAAATAAGGACCCATATCTTCTAAGAGGTTGGAAACCACTGCCCTATCCCCTCTTTAACTTTGTTCCTTCTGCCTCTTCAGGAATGGAGGAATAGGAAAAGGAAAGAGAGCAGCTCGAAGTAGAGATGCGGAGGAGATAGGGACACAGAGCACTGTCTGATACCATTCTCATCAACCAGACGTAGGAGGGAGCAAAGCTGGGATACTATCCTTGTTCTATTCTAACTCGAGCACTGAGTTATGATGCCCTCAAAGAAACAATGAAACCACTATATGGAAAATGACTATATTTCACCTGAATTTCTGGATTTGAGATCCCTCAAAATGATAGGGAGAGTTGGGAGCGTTTCTCAATAAAGCAGGCTGTTAAATTACATTATTTCCTAAATCAAGACAATATCAAATTGAAAAAGAATCAGTAGAATTTCCAATCAAGGTGGCACAGTAAATTCATGTTTCAGCTTATCTTCTATGCTCTAAACACATGGTAATGAGAGATAAAATAGAAAAAAAAGAAAACTAAAAGGCCATTGTTGGGTTCAAAAAACAAAACTAATATCTTTGTGGACCAGAAACACAATAGAAATGCAAAGCAGTAAGCTGGGCTAGAGCCGCAGTTGATCAGGGTCTGGGTCTTGAGGCAGCTAGTGGCAACTGGAAACTCAGCTCTTGTGGAATACGCAGACTAAAATGCTCTGCTCAAGATGAAGACCAATGCCAGCCATGTTACTGGAAGTCAGAAACTGGGGCATGACTGAGGTGATCAGCCATCCTGGTTTTCCCAGGACTCTTCCTGTTTTAGCACTGATCATCCCAAATCCCAAGAAACCCTTTAGTTCCAGGCAAACAGTGGTTTGTCACTCGGTTTTCCCCAGCCTCATGAAAGGAGGCTGAATAAAACGGCTTCTGATACTGCCTGGGGCTGTGTATTTATGGGAAGCTTTGGACCCAAGAGGGCAAAATGACAAAAGAAAAACATCACCACAGCAACCGAGCTGAGCTAACAGCTGGTTCAGTTACTGAATTGGCCATATTCCCGATATCAGTAAGGAGTAGGAGCCCTCTAAAGCCATTCTAAGAACTGGTTCTGGAATGGGGTGTGGAATGGGGAAAAGGGCAGATAGAAATATTCATCAAACTTGAAGACAGGCCAAGAAAGGGTGACAACAAAAATATCTCCCGCTCAGAGTGATTATGCTAATCAAAATCCTAAAACTTATAAAGAAGTAAATGCTAAAAAGACAGAATCAGGCCGGGCACAGTGGCTCACGTCTGTAATCCCAGCATTTAGTGAGGCTGAGGCGGGCAGATGATGAGGCCAGGAGATTGAGACCATCCTGGATATTGTGGTGAAACCCCATCTCTACTAAAATACAAAAATTAGCTGGGCATGGTGGTGCATGCCTGTAGTGCCAGCTACTAGGGAGGCTGAGGCAGGAGGATCACTTGAACCTGGGAAGTGGAGGTTCCAGTGAGCCGAGATCTCGCCACTGCACTCCAGCCTGGTGACAGAGCGAGACTATGTTTAAAAAAAAAAAAAAAAAAAGAAAAGAATTAATGATGGAGTAACTAATATGGGACTAGCATCCTGCTATAAAAAATAGTAAAAATAGACAAAATATGTAAAATAACCAGTTCGAAAATCTGAACAACAGGTAGTACAGGACTGTGATCTCTTGGGAAAGAAAAATGAAGTGAGTTCCAGCCTTCTTCCTGGAGGCACTCTATGGATTGATATACAAAGAAGGAGAAGCTAAGCAGAGTACAGTGGTTTTGTTGAGCTTAAGAGAGAGACAGGAACTTAGGAGGGCGACCACAATTTGAGAAAGAGAGCACCACAAGAGACGAGAAAGCTGTCAAGAGACAGAGCTCCAGAAATCTGCATAAAAATCATCTTGAGTCTACATGAATACTAAGATGTACATCCAGAAAATGGGACTATGTAAGGCCAGGCAGAGAACAACTACTAGAAGAACAACTCTCAGAGGAAGAACTACTGGGGCACAGAGACCTCAGCAACACTTTCACAGGGCTGACAAGCATTTGAGTTACAACCAGTGGAAATGCCTCTTGAACATGTGGGTGCTAAACAACAATCCTCCAAGGCATTTCTGTGTGTCTTGTGACAACTTTTGACCTAGACTGTCTTTCGAAGGATGTTTGTCTAGCCAATAGCCTTTGGAAGGCATAGTGTCATCCTCCAGCACAGAGGACAGATTTGTTTCCCGACCAGAAAAATAAAGTGAATGGCTCCTTCCAGGACAAAGTGTGGCAGATTTACTAGTGGTTACCTTATAAGATTAGAGGTTTCCTAAGCCTGGGGCTCTTCAGATGTGACACACACCAACTGTATGTATAGCATTTACCTGGACCTACTCACATTGTCCCCATTGTCTTGGTTTGGAGAACAAGGAAAACCAAGAGAACATAAAGCCCATGCTATTTGCTGTACTGTGAATAATAAGGTTGTCTGTTTCTGACCTGGGAGTCTCATGTCTTCTGCCAGCATCTGTGCAACTGTGGCAAGCTCATTTACTGGCTTTGAAGTAGGGTAAAATCTCAATCCCTGAACAGTCTCTGACTTGACAGAAGAGTATTTAATAACAAAAGTATGGCTAAAGTAGCCCTAAAGAATTCTTTAGAACAGCAATTGGTGGCTCCAGCCCACAGGACAAATCCAACCCAAAGCCTGGTTTTGTATGTTCACAAGCAAAAGATGCTTTTTACATTTTTAAGGTGTTGTACAAACACATATGCAAAAGGAACTGTAGAAGCTAAAATACTATCTGGCTCTTTAAATAAAAACTTTGTTGTCTTCTACTTTAGAACCATCTTAAGAAAGCATATAAACAAGCTTGAGGCTGGGTGCAGCAGCTCACGCCTGTAATCTCAACAATTCTTTGGGAGGCCGAGGCAGGCGAATCACCTGAGGTCAGGAGTTTGAGACCAGCCTGACCAATATGTGGAAACCCTGCCTCTACTAAAAATACAAAATTATCCTGGCATGGTGGTGCATACCTGTAATGCCAGCTACTCAGGAGGCTGAGGCAGGAGAACTGCTTGAACTCGGGAGGTGGAGGCTGCGGTGAGCTGAGATTGTGCCATTGCACTCCGGTCTAGGCAACTAGAGCAAAACTCTGTCTCAAAAAATAAACAAAACAACAGCAACAACAACAACAACAAACAAGCTTGAAAGGATCAAGTTGACCTTCAACTACATGCTAGAAGTGAATGTTCTTGGAAAAAAGATAAAATGCAGACACACAACTACATGGTAATCACAATGTCCAACACCAATAAAAAATTATTAGACATAAAAAGTAGCAAGGAAACATATCCCATAACTAGCATAAAATCAGTCAGCAGAAACAGACTCAGAATTGACAAAGATGACGGAATAGGAAAAGCCTTAAAATAGCTAGCATAAATATGTTTAACATATAATGGAAAACACGAAAAGATAATGGTCTTTATTGATGATGTTTCATGTGCATTGGGGAAAAAAAAATGTGTATCTGACAGTTATCGGAGTGTCAGTTGCCATTGAGCAAGTCTCAAAAAATTTAAAAGAATTGGCATTATAAAAAC
Organism: Mandrillus leucophaeus; assembly: GCF_000951045.1. Lineage (NCBI taxonomy): Eukaryota > Metazoa > Chordata > Mammalia > Primates > Cercopithecidae > Mandrillus > Mandrillus leucophaeus. The sequence goes on from NW_012110474.1 coordinate 3,593,474, forward strand.
ATGGGTTCTGAGTATAAAATAAAATTAACTTAGAAATCAATAGAAAATAAATCTGCAAAATTCCCAAATATTTGGAAATTAAGTAACTTAAAATATATAAATTGCAAGGAAAATTATAGAAAAATATTTTGAATTGAATGATAATGAAAAGACAACATATCAACATGTGTGTAATGCAGTTAAAACAGCACTTAAGAGGGAAATTTATAGCAGATCATCTCTAAAGAGGGACCATAAGAAGAATAACTATAAATAGGCTGAATGTCTACATTGAACCAAAGTAATTTTTAACAGCAACCTATTGAAAGTATAAAAGTTCAGAAAGTATTAAAATACATAATTTTCTCATGACATACTTCTTTTAAAGTACAGTTGACCCTTGAACAATGTGGGGGTCCCCACACCATGCAGCTCAAAATCTGTATATAACTTTTGACTCTCCTGAAACTTAACTACTAATAGCCTGCCATTGATCCGAAGCCTTACCCATAACATAAACAGTCCATTAACACATACTTTGTATTTCGCAAAAAGTGTAAAGTTTCCATGCCCACTGGCATAGTTGCAGTAATGGCTTCACAAGTTCCCTTTTCTTTTATTTAAGAGACAGGGTCTTGCTCTGTTGTCCAGGCTGGAGTGCAGTGGTGCAATCACAGGTCACTGGAGGACAGCCTCTTGAATAGCTGGAACTATAAGTACAAGTGCACACCTCCATGCCTGGCTTTTTTTTTTTTTTTAAACATGAGACTTATTTTATTTAATTTTTTTCCCCATAAAGACAGGAGTCTTGCTATGTTGCTCAGGCTGGTCTTGAACTCCTGGACTCAAGTGATCCTCCCACCTCAGTCTTCCAAAGCATGGGATTACAGTCATGAGCCACTGTGTCTTTTTACAGTGGTCTTTAGGCTGAATTCATTCATCTAGAAATGGCAGGCAGTTGCAGCTGCAGACCTCAATCTCTGGGACATATCAAGGAATTCAACCTTTTCTCATGATGTCTTAACTTTTCTCTGCTTATTGGGAGCACTTCCAGCATCACTAGTGGTACTTCATATGGGCCCCATGGTCCCACACATCCAGGGTTTATAGCATTGAACTAAACACGATAAAAAAAAATACTCGAGAACTCCTAGAGATCACTTTTTACTGAGATACGCAATTTACTGGAGGCGAACTGTTCACTCAAAGATGATTGATTAGCATCACATAGAGTTTTAAGTGGATACTCCCAACACATAAACTCACTGCAACAGCAACAGGAGGTTGCTATAAAACTATTAGAGTAGTACCGTTACTTTTATGCAGTTATGACTTAATACTGTATCTTTCTTTGTTTACATTTCTTTCCACTAGAAATCTTCCATAGTATGGTCTGTGTGTAAGGTTTGATAAATTTTACGTTTTATAGTGGACTTGTATACACTTTATGTTAGTAAATTATGAAATAGACTAGTATGTACATATATTTTATGCATTCATAACACACTTTTTTCTTAATTTCTTCAATATTTCTGGGTTAGACATTCACCTGCAAGTTTTTTCAAATTGTCAAAAATCTCCAAAGAATTTTCCAAGGTATTTATTGAAAAAAAATCTGTGGGCTGGGCATCGTGGTATACATGTATAAATCCCAGCAATTTGGGAGGACAAGGCAGGAGGATCACTTGAGGCCAAGAGTTTGAGACCAGTTTAGGCAACATAGCGAGATACTATCTCTACAAAATAAAAAAAATTTAGCTGGGCATGGTGGCGTGAACCTGTAGTCCAGCTACTCAGGAGGCTGAGGCAGGAGGATCCCTTGATCCCAGGAGATCGAGGCTGCAGTGAGCTATGATGGCGCCACTGGACTCCAGCTTGGGTAACAAAGGGAGACCTTGTCTCTAAAAAAAAAAAAAAAAGAAATTTGCGTGTAAGTGAACCCATATAGTTCAAACACGTGTTGTTCAAGGGTCAACTGCATATAAGAGGGAGAGTCCCACAATTACTAGAAAGAGGAATGCCCATAGTGAAGCTAAAACTGTATTTAAATTATGTTTATAAAGCAGAATTGGGTCCAGCGCGGTGGCTCATGCCTGTAATCCCAGCAGTTCGGGAGGCTGAGGTGGGCGGATCACTTGAGGCTAGGTGTTCGAGACCAATCTGGACAACATGGGAAAAACCTGTTTCTACCAAAAATACAAAAATTAGCTGGGAGTGATGGTGCGCGTCTATAGTCCCAGCCACTTGGGGGGCTGAGACAGGAGAATCGTTTGAACCAGGGAGGTGGAGGTTGCAGTGAGCCGAGATCACGCCACTGCTACAGCCTGGGCAACAGAGTGAGACCCTATCTTCAAAACAAAACAAACAAGCAAACAAAAACAGAATTGGTGAAACAGATTAAAAAACATTCAGTCTGCATGACTGATACTCCTAGGTCATTTTCCAGTTATACTCTTACAGATTCACTCTTTCAACAAATATTTTTAAGTACCTACCATGTTCTAGGAATACACCAGTAATATGGGACGGGAGTAAAAAGGAAAAAAACAACCCCAACCACTCAAGCACCTTACCTGGGGTAGGGCTGAGGGAGGTAACAGACGATAAACAACAATTAACAAGTAAAAATATATGGTATTTCACAACATGGAGATAAGTGTAACTGAGAAAAATAGAGTAGGGCAGGCGGGGGCAGTTATACTTCTAAAGAGTGGACAGGAAAGGCCTCATTGACGATATGAAAGATGAAAGGTCAAAAAAGGGTAAGGGAACCAGCTAGATGAAAATCTAGGGCAAGTAGTGGGGGTTCTAGGAAACTAGAAAATCTGGGGCTAGGTGGAAGTTCTAGCCAGGGTGTTCTAGGAAAAATAAAATCAGTGTGGCTGGTGCAGAAAGAGCTGAGGGAGAGGAGTAAGATATTAGGTTAGAGAAGTAAGAAAAAGTAGAGGGCAGGGAAGACCAACTAGGGTTGGGGTGTTTTTTTTTTTTTCCTTTAAAGATTTTAACTTTTACACTCAGTGAATGAGAAGCCTCTGGAGGGTTTTGAGCAAGAGTGGATTTTATGGAATCATTCTGGCTATTGTGATGAAAATAGAGTGAAAGGGAGCAGGGGCTAAAAGGAGACCAGGCAGGAGGCTACTGCAAGAATCCGGGAGTGGGCTGATCATTGCTTCCACCAAGCTGGTTGTGGGAATGATCCAATAGAGAGGGTGGGAGTGATGCTGCAGGGGAGAGGAGAAAGTTGCTGAATCACTCTTTGAGTAGGGGAAGGAATGGGATCTAGTGTACAAGTTGCAAGGATACAGCTCGGAACATTTCATTCATAAGAACAGATGGAAGACAGAGAATACAAGGCACAGTTACAAGTAGGTGACTCTATATGGTGGTGGGGGAGGTGGTCTGTGGGAGTCCTTCTCTGATTACTCCTGTTTCTCAGGGAAATAGTAAGTAAAACTGAAAAGGAAGATAGGAGAAGAAGTCCTGGTGGCTTGAGGATGAGAAGGTATGAAGCAGTGGATGAGGAGAGTAGGAGAATGAGTAGATGAGATTTGATCTAGTTGGTATTTTTAACCAAGGCACTTTTGAAACAATTTTCTAACATTTCGTTCCTAAATTTAGGTACACAAAGAAAGCATCATTTTGATGCAAGTAATTATCAATGTCTATCCATCTTTATTATGCATATGCTACTCCAGAGAGATAGCAAATCCTGCCCTCTAGTAAAGATAGATGTGTCTCAGAAATGTGTAGCTAAATGTGAATGGAATATTGGCAGGTTTGTAGCTTTCTTGCACATTTGCAGAGCTGAAAACAAGTTCTGTTTTGAATTCCTTCCTCATTACAAGACTACCTTCACAAGAGAATCAGTGCATGATACATTTAAATGCGCTTATGTCTATTTCCCATTTACCCTAAGATTACAGCTGAAGAGAAAACTTTAAGGAGTAAATTAATGTCATAGAAGAAAAAATGCTTATTGTTAGAGGCTGGAATATTAGAAATGTTTTCAAAAATACCATGAAGCATTACAATGACTGCCTCATATAGAAAGCTTAGAAAAGATTTTTTTTTTCATAGCCTGTAGGTATCATCTAATAAAACCATCTCAAATAAATAAGGGTGTAAGTTATGTCACGAATGTGCTATACATGAAAATTACAAATCCATAAAACCTCTGATGAAGTGACAGGGAGACTAATTGTCATTTTATGTTTTTTCTATTGATGTAACTCAGGAAAATAGAAAAACAATCTTGGAGTATTACGAGACATGAATAGTGTGTTGATTCTCCTAAATTGTCTTATTCTCCTAAAGCTTTGTATTTGAGAAACAGGAATTTGAGAAATAAAATTACATTGGACTCCTTAGGGGTCTGTGTGTGTGTGTGTGTGTGTGTGTGTGTGTGTATTTTCCCGCCTAGGAAAAGACTTGTATATATTTTTCCAGAATCCAAACCTTTTGCAAGTATCTCATCATACAAAATTCCCTTGTTAAATGGAATCTTTAGGCAGGTGTTCCAAGGCAGGAATCTCCTGCATCTCCCAACATGCTGATTCAAAGGACACGTATCTTTACAACTGACACATTTTTAACAACAATGATTTTTTTCTGTGTGTGTGTGTGTGTTATCATAGATTATTATTTAAGAAAATTAGGCCACTTCCCATAAGTAATTACTGTTCATGTATGGGAACGAGATGTCAAAAAATAATCATTGGGAATATTCAAAACCAACCAAAGACTCAATACTCTCTTTTTTTTGTTTTGTTTTGGTATGAATGAAGCAAAATTAACCAAACTAAGTCACTGGTTCCTAGACAACATTTAAGGGTTTAAAAATGTTGTTCTGATTCCTCTTAAGAACAGAGGAAAATGTTATAATTCTTAGGTAGAACTGTTTATTCTGCTTAGTTCAAGTTTTGGTTTTGAATGGCTGTAGGCAGTTTTCACTTTTGGACAAAGTCCATGGTGCCATTCTCAGGTAGGTTTGACTGTTTTCAAATCTAGATAATTTTTTAAATATTGGCTCAGAGTGAATAATACAAATGTTCAAATTACGGCCGATCCATGATTACGAGGGCCAGGAGTCTGCACATGTAATGAGCAAGGCTTGTACTCTGAAGTAATTTCCCCACAAGTTAGGAATACATGCCAGGTCAGGCATGGTGGCTCACGCCTATAATCCCAGGACTCTGGGAGGCTGAGGCAAGCAGATCATTTGAGGCCAGGAGTTCGAGACCAACCTGGCCAACATGGCGAAAACCTGTCTCTACTAAAAATACAAAAATTTACCACGTGTGGTGGTGCGCCTGTAATCCCAGCTACTTGGGAAGGTGAGGTAGGAGGAAGCTGAGGCAGGATAATCGCTTGAACCCGGGAGGTGAATTGCAGTGAGCTGAGATGGCACCATTGTACTCCAGCCTGGGCAACAGAGCAAGACTGTCTTAGAAAAAAAGAAAAAAGAAAAGAAAAAAAGAATACACACCAAAGAAGCCTGGATCCCTTTACTAATATATTATAAATGAAAGAAATATTATGAGAGGGACCCAGATTTTAACTAAAAAAAAGAAAAATCAAAGGGCTATTCATATTTTCAGCCCATTCTACCTCAAAGTAATAAGAATTTTCATAATCACGTTATTATTTATCCCAAATTTGTCTCTTCAATCTTTCACAGAAGGAAAATGTAACTCAAGAACAAATTTCTCTCATAAAGCCTCTGGTATAAGATATTCCTGATGAATAAGTCTTTTAAAATAATAGCTAAAATAAGCGTTTTGTTTTATTCATGCTTTTAATCATCTCAGCAATTCTTGTCCCTCATTTGCACATATAATTGAAGGTTGACTATGCTACTGCTACACTCCAAATTTCATTCTGGTACCATCTGTACTATCAACGCTGTTCAAACTTTCAAAGTGTCTCAGGTCTAAATTTCTTTGCTTTCTGATAATAGAGGGCATATCTATTTTGTGTGGGAAAAGACAGGGAAGAGCATGTTCTACATTGATTTATAAGTAAATAATTAATCCTAAAGCCTTGTTTTTACCATTAATTTAAAACAGAAGCTATAAAGCCTGGGGAAACTTAAAAGTTCTCTTGAGTGGAGCTTCTCTGATTTTTTTTTTCTCTTTTTTTTTTTTTTTTTGAGAGGGAGTCTCACTATGTCATCCAGGCTGGAGTGCAATGGCATGATCTCAGCTCACCACAACCTCTGCCTCACAGGCTCCAGCAATTCTCCTGCCTCAGCCTCCCTAGTAGCTGGGACTACTACAGGCGCCCACCACCACGCCTGGCTAATGTTTTGTATTTTTAGTAGAGACGGGGTTTCACCATGTTAGCCAGGACGGTCTCGATCTCCTGACCTCGTGATCCACCTGCCTTGGCCTCCCAAAGTGCTGGAGCTTCTCTGATTCTTCCTAAAAAAAAATTAATCTGGCCGGGCATGGTGGTTCACGCCTGTAATCCCAGCCAAGTTGGGGGGATCACTTGAGGTCAGGAATTCGAGACCAGCCCCGCCAACATGGAGAAACCCCATTTCTACTAAAAATACAAAAATTAGCCAGGCGTGGTGATGGGTGCCTGTAATCCCAGCTACTTGGGAGGGTGGGGCAGGAAAATCGCTTCAATCTAGGAAGCGGAGGTTGCAGTGAGCAGAGATTGCGTCACTGCACTCCAGCCTGGGTGACAAAGTGAGACTCTGCATCAAAACAAAACAAAAATTTGAGCCCGTATTTGCCTCTGCCTCTGTGTTGGAGGGCACGCCTGTCAGCATGCCTTATAAGTGCTGTTACAGTCTAATACAATCCTTCTTAGCTTCTCCAGGGTAGGCACCTCACCTTACTCACCTATCACAGACGTACCTATTCAATACTTATCTAGAATGCATTAAGTACCAAATACATTTTTGCCAGGTTGATAAATAATTCTGTAAGACAAGGGGTTTGAACTTGATGACATCAAAGTTCCTTTCCAGGTGAAAATTCTATTTTTTCCATTTGTCTCAACTTTCACCTATAGATTTTGAGAATTCCTAGGTATGTTCATATTAATACACATAAGTTGTCAATTTGGTCTTTAATGGGGTGCTAATCCTTTTCCTGCATTATGTTGGTGATTTAAGACGCAATGTGAAGCTAATACAAGTAAAATCCTATTAACAGTTATTCTAGACCAGCGCCGTCCAATAGGAACAACACAAGCCAAAAATACAAATCACAAATAAAATTTTAAGTTTTCTAGTAACTACATTAAAACAGTAAAAAAAAAAAAAGGTGAAATTAATTTTAATATTCTATTTAACACAATGTGTCCAAAAATAGTTCCAATATGTAATCAGTATAAAATAATGATTAAGGTATGTTATCCTTTTATAAAAATTGTCTTCAAAATCCAATGTGTATTTACACTTATAGTACATCTCAATTTGGACTAGCCACATTGCAAGTGCTTAACAGCCTTACGTGGCTAGTTAGTGGCTGCTGTATTGACAGCACAGTTTTAGAGCCTTGATATTCAAAGTGTGGTCCATGGACCAGCAGCACTGGAATCAAGAGGAAGCTTGTCAAAAATGCAAATCCTTGGAATCATAATCTGCATTTCAATAAGCACTCCAGGTTATGTATATGGACATCATGTTTGAGAAGCACTATTCTAGGAGTATTCAAATTCATTTTCAGTGAAACTTTGTTTGGAATATTTTTATAACGTCTACATTTCTAATATGTATAAGCTTTTAATATGTATATGCTTGCTGGGTTCCCTCACCCCTGTATTTTAAGATAACTAAGTTTTTTTAGTTACAAAAGCGGAACTTATTTATACTATGGAAACATTAGAAAATACAAATAAGCAAAAATAAAATAGGCCAGGTGGGGTGCCTCATGCCTGTCATCTCAGCACTTTGGGAGGCCGAGGCAGGTGGATTGCTTGAGCTCAAGAGCTCAAGACTAGCCTGGGCAAGATGGCAAAACCCCATCTCTACAAAAAATACAAAAAATTAGCCAGGCGTGGTGATATGGGCCTATAGTCCCAACTACTCAGGAAGATGATGCAAGAGGATAGCTTGAGCATGGGAGGTCGAGGCTGCAGTGAGCTGAGATTGTGCCACTGCACTCCAGCCTGGGCAATAGACACTGTCTCAGACCAAAAAAAAAAAAAAAAAAGAAAGAAGGAAAAAAATAGAATAAAAGACACTTCTAGCTCCACCAGCCAGAGACAAGTACTACTGACATTTTTGGCATTTATCCTTTTATTCTCTAAAATGTTGTTTACTTCTTAATTATACAATACAGAAATATATTCTTATAAATAATTCAAACAGCAACCCATAAACTAAGGTCTCCTTAAATCACTTCCCCAAATCTAGTACCCTCTTAGAGGTAATTGCCATTATAAGTTTGAAGTATATTCTTTCACATCTTGTTCTAGGCATTTAAATAAATTTATATAATCCAGAGATACACGTGAACTTACACACATGTATATGGATGACATTTGTTTTGTTTTTAGAAAAACATTTAACTTGCCTTTTCACTTACGTATGTATCAAGGTACATTTATTCAAGATCATTTTTTAAAAACGTTAGTATATATTTTAAAAAAGTATATTGAGTATACACAGTATATTGTATATTGAGTATGTACAGTAAAATTAACCTTTTTTAGCATTCAGTGCCATGAGTTTTGATGTATGCATACAATAATGTAACCATCATGATCAAAATATGGAACAGGTCCATTACCCTCAAACTGTCTTTGTGCCTGATTATAGTTTAGAGGCACTTGCTCCTTCTCTAGCAATCACTGAACTATTTTCATTCCCTACAGTTTTGCCTTTTTTGCTTTTTTGGAGGCAGTCTCACTCTGTTGGCCAGGCTAGAGTGCAGTGGCATGATCTCGGCTTACTGCAACCTCCATCTCCCAGGCTCAAGCAATTCTCCTGCCACAGCCTCCAGAGTAGCTGGGATTACAGGTGCGTGCCACCACGCCCGGCTAATTTTTGTATTTTTAGTAGAGATGGGGTTTCACCATGTTGGCCAGGCTGATCTCAAACTCCTGACCTCAGGTGATCTGCCCACCTTGGCCCCCCCCAAAAAGTGCTGGGATTACAGGCGTGAGCCACTGGGCCCAGTCCAATTTTGCCTTTTCGACAATGCTACATAAATGGAATCATACATTTGCCTTTTGAGCCTGGCTTCTTTCACTTAGCCTAATGCCCCTGCAATTCATCCATGTTTTCTGCATATATTTGTAGTTTGGTCCTTTTTATTGCTCAGTAGTATTCTATTCTATGGATGTACATTATATGAATGTTTGTTGATCTGTTTACCAGTTGATACACAATAGGGTTGTTTCCAGTTTTTGGTAATTATGAATAAAGTTGCTATAAACATTGAATTTCAGGTTTTTGAGTAAATACGTAGGAGTGACATTGCTAATAGAAGACATCTTTTTTAATGGCTGCATTTTACTTCAGGACTGAAATGTGTATGTACATTTATTCATTCAATCAACAAATATTAAATACACTATAGTAGATAATGAGACTTCAGTGAACATAGTGTTGGTCAGTGTTAGTCCTAATCCTCAAGGAATTTACTTTCAGGCAAACTCCTAAAAATAGGCATGTAAATTACTTCCAATTCTCCCTATCATATACAATTAATTTTTTTTTAACCTCAATTCAATCATTACCAATCATCTGCCATTCTGCCAAATATTTTCCTAGGAGTATTCAAGGAAACAAATGAGGTTCTAGGCAGTAGTCTTGGTTGAGAGAGCTGCATATCTCTAGCAATGGCACTATATTGGAGATGGAGCGGTCGTCTAGCCCCAGGAAACTGTTGCAGTTTAATACTGTTGCAGTTTAATGTAGGGAACCTGGGATCATTGTTCATAGTCCTAGGACAGTTGTTTTCAAAATTTAGTGTACATCAGAATCTTGTTGAAACACAGATTTCTGGGCTCCACTTCTCATTCAGTAGGTCTGGGATGAAGTCCAAGAGCCTGTGTGTGTGTGTGTGTGTGTGTGTGTGTGTGTGTGTATATACATATTTTTTTTTTTTTTGAGATGGAGTCTCGCTCTGTTGCCCAGACTGGACTGCAGTGGTGCGATCTCAACTCACTGCAAACTCCGCCTCCTGGGTTCAAGACATTCTCCTGCCTCAGCCTCCCGAGTAGCTGGGACTACAGGTGCCCGTCACCACGCCCAGCTAATTTCGTTTTTGTATTTTTAGTAGAGATAGGGTTTCACTGTGTTAGCCAGGATGATCTCTATCTCCTGACCTCGTGATCCACCTGCCTTGGCCTCCCAAAGCGCTGGGATTACAGGTGTGAGCCACTGCACCTGGCCAAGAGTCTGTATTTTCAACAAGTTCCCAGGTAAGGCTAATGCTGCTTGTCCCAGGAACATACTTTTGAGATCTAAGTTATTTCTGGCAATTTCTGAGCCTGATAATCTTAAACTTGGATGCTCATCTCCTGTTAGGAATTCGGAGATCTAGAACTATTAACAGCTATCTTTGAAGTTATTGATGTAGGAAAAAACTCCTGTGGGCCAGACTCCTCTGCAGGATCACCTGACAACTGTAGTTCTTCAAGATTTTATTTTCATTTCTCTTATCATCTTCAGGTAGGTTTTTCCCTGAGTTGTACTAGTTGGCAGGGTAGCATGTTATCTGGCACCTCTCAGCACCACCAATAGCACAGAAGGGCTTCCTGCCTTGAAGGATTCTACTAGAGTAGGGTCTTAACATCGAACTTAAAGAGTTACATCCTCTAGGTTAGAGGTGCCTAGATTTCCTAGATGGGAAGCCTTGTGAAAGTTCTGGGGTATTCACCTGAAACTTCAGAAGGGCTAGGGGGAACATGCCTATCCCGGATTTAGGGGTAGGGGGAGTCTTGGGCACATGAGCTGGCGGTAGGGGCCAGGTCCCACAGGCAGAGGAGCCAGAGTTGAGTTGCTTGTAGCTGTTGGTGAGTATAAAGCTAATTGCAGTAAAAGGCTTTTTGGTTTCCCTCCCTTAGCCAGTTTGATGGGCAGGTTTAATGAAGGGATCCCTGGTTTCATTCCCTTCATAGGAGGTTTCAAATCAGTTTTACCATTCACTAGCTCCACCACCAACTAGTTAGTTCTTGGGAAATTTCCTCATCTGTAAAATGAGAACAATCCCCCTACCTCTCAGGGTTATTGTGAAGAATAATGAATATAGTAACATATGTAAAGTAGTGTGGTAACTGACATACAGTAGGCCCTTCTTTATCTAATGGGAACATGGATCCCAGGTGGGAAAGCTGCAGTACGCCATTCTGTGGGAACTCTAGTTGCCTCATCACAAAGTATACCTAATTCTCCCATATAAGGGTACTGACATTACTGCCTTTGAAAAATGAGGCTAACTAGCTTTGGGGGCCTGCTGTGAAGTCACTCACAAGCACATGCATTCTCTGGAGGACATGTAAAATTGGAGCCTATATTAGCTGACAGGATAAGAGCCACACCACATTAGCACTTGAAGACTTGCAGGATCTAGGACAACTATTCACAATATGGAACTTTCATTTTTGAGCTAGAAGGAACAGGGCTGATTTATTTCAATCACTCATTCTACAGACTATCCTGGGAGGTTAAGTGACCTGCTCAGGGTCACAGAACATTGTAATATTTAGGGTTCCTCCGAGTGGGTCTTGTTTTCGGCCACTGCATTCTTTCGGAATCTTCCCCTTTTGTCAACAAAGCACTTCCTCTACTACCTTTTTTATTTTATATATACATATACAAAATGAGGAGAAATTCATTAGCACCGTTTTGTGGCTCCATAATCTTGCTTAGAAAAGGATTTTGGAAGAGTAGAAATGTAAGGTAAATTGGAAGAGAATGTAGGTTGGTGAGACAGAAGCAGTGGCACTCCTCTCTGCTCCCATCTGTCATTCCTAGATACTAAAAGGTTATACTACTTATAGGTTCACTATAAGCATTATTCCAACAACCTGATTTTAGCTGGCTGGCAGTTTAGTACCTATGCATATATTCCAATTTTATGTTTTAACAGTCAGAAATCTTTTCTTGTTGTCTGAGGCATGTCTTAGCCTGCGAAAATGATTTTTCCCCATATCAGAAACTTAAGACAATCAGCCCTCTTTTTAAAAAGTCTATGAAACATAAGCTTTAGGTATATCACACAGTATTTGTTTTATAAAGGGAGGTTTCCTTTCTGTTCTTTTAAAAAATAGGCTTAAATAAAAAAGCACAAACTAACTCTGTCAGCAGAGAAAGTGGTAAATAATTTCAGAATGGTATGGGAGAGTAGACTCTCGTCCTCCAACACTCAGTGTTCCTGATACATTTGCTGAGGGCTAAGAAGCCCTCATAGACAAGATACCTGTTACAGGAGAGCTTGACTCCTCAACTCCCCCTAGCAGAGGAATAATTTCGGAAGGGTATACACGAAGTATACTCTGTCCCCCAGCTGTTTACTCTGAGTTCCTGCTACTTTTGCTGAGAGAGCTAAGGACCCATCACAGACAAAATCTCTATTACAAGATCACTTGACTACTCATTTTCCCATCCCCCTTTCTTAATAGAGAGGAAGATGAGTGGTGGTATTCCCTAGTATTCTAATTGCAAAAGAGGCATTTTCTGGCCGAGTGTGGTGGCTCACACCTATAATCCCAGCACTTTGGGAGGCAAAAAGCAAACTTGAGGCCAGGAGTTTGAGACCAACCTGGGCAACAAAGCAAGAGTCCTCCTCTAAAAAACTAAAGAAAACAAAATTTTAAAAATTAGCCAGGCATTGTGGTGTGCACCTGTAGCCCTAGCTACTCAGGAGGCTGAGGCAAGAGGATCACTTGAGCCTAGGAGTTAGAGGCTATAGTGAGCTATGATTGTGCCACTGCATTCCAGCCTGGGCGACAGAATGAGAGTCTAATTTAAAAAAAAAAAAGAAAAAGAAAAAAAATTCTTTTTTTTTTGAGACGTACTTTCACTCTTGTTGCCCAGGCTAGACTGCAATGGCGTGATCTTGGCTCAATGCAACCTCCGCCTCCTGGGTTCAAGCAAATCTCCTGCCTCAGCCTCCTGAGTAGCTGGGATTACAGGCATTTACCACCACGCCTGGCTAATTTTGTATTTTTAGCAGAGATGGGGTTTCTGCATGTTGGTCAGGCTGGTCTCGAACTTCCAACCTCAGGTGATTACAAAGTGCTGGGATTACAGGCGTGAGCCACTGCGCCCCGCCAGAAAAAAATTTTTTTGAAGGAGGCATTTTCTCACTGAAACAATGTTTAAAATGATGGGTAAATTTCCCTGAACTATGAATTAGATAAGTTACGGAGAGCTGACCTGAAAACCTAATAGCCATTTTAAGACTGTTTCTATGAAAAACACATTTATAGGTCCAAAAATTGGCTTACCACCAAACTTTTACAATATATTCTGTCATAGATTGGGAAATGGAGGGATTTTTAAAAATTTTGATGTACACAAATTCTTTCAAGTGGGGGTTTCTGTTCCAAGATGGCCGAATAGGAACAGCTCCGGTCTGCAGCTCCCCAGCATGATCGACGTAGAAGTTGCATTTCCAACTGAGGTACCTGGTTCATCTCATTGGGACTGGTTGGACAGTGGGTGCAGCCCACAGAGGGCAAGTCGAAGCAGGGCGGGGTATTGCCTCACCTGCACAAGGGAAGCACAAGGGGTTGGGGGATTTCCCTTTCCTAGCCAAGGGAAGCAGTGACAGACTGTACCTGGAAAAACGGGACACTCCTACCCTAATACTGCACTTTGCCCACAGTCTTAGCAACCGGCAGACCAGGAGATTTTCTCCTGTACCTGGCTCAGCGGGTCCCATACCCACAGAGCCTTGCTCACTGCTAGTGCAGCAGTCTGAGATCAACCCTGCAAGGCTGCAGCCTGGCTGGGGGAGGGGCGTCTGCCATTACTGAGGCTTGAGCAGGTAAACAAAGTGGCCGGGAAGCTCGACCTGGGCAGAGCTCACTGCAGCTCAGCACGGCCTACTGCCTTTGTAGACTCCACCTTTGTGGGCAGGGCATAGCTGAACAAAAGGCAGCAGAAACTTCTGCAGACTTAAATGTCTCTGACAGCTCTGAAGAAAGCAGTGGTTATCCCAGCATGGTGTTTGAACTCTGAGAACGGACAGACTGCCTCCTCAAGTGGGTCCCTGAACCCCGTGTAGCCTAACTGGGAGACACCTCCAGTAGGGGCCAACAGACACCTCATACAGGTGGGTGCCCCTCTGGGACGAAGCTTCCAGAGGAAGGATCAGGCAGCAATATTTACTGTTCTGCAAAATTTGCTATTCTGCGGCCTCCGCTGGATACCCAGGCAAATAGGGTCTGGAGTGGACCTCCAGCAAACTCCAACGGTCCTGCAGCTGAGGGACCTAACTGTTAGAAGGAAAACTAACAAACAGAAAGGAATAGCATCAACATAAACAAAAAGGACATCCACACCAAAACGCCATCTGTGGGTCACCAACATCAAAGACCAAAGGTAGATAAAACCACAAAGATGGGGAGAAACCAGAGCAGAAAAGTGGAAATTCTAAAAACCAGAGCACCTCTTCTCCTCCAAAGGATCACAGCTCCTTGCCAGCAACGGAACAAAGCTGGAGAGAGAATGACTTTGACAAGTTGACAGAAATAGGCTTCAGAAGGTCAGTAATAATAAGCTTCTCCAAGCTAAAGAAGCATGGTCTAACCCATCGCAAGGAAGCTAAAAACATTCAAAAAAGCTTAGATGAATGGCTAACTAGAATATACAGTGTAGAGAAGACCTTAAATGATCTGACAGAGCTGAAAACCATGGCATGAGAACTTCGTGACACATGCACAAGCTTCAATAGCCGATTCGATCAAGTGGAAGAAAGGGTATCAGTGATTGAAGATCAAATTAATGAAATAAAGCGAGAAGACAAGTTTAGTGAAAAAAGAGTAAAATGAAACAAAGCCTCCAAGAAATATGGGACTATGTGAAAAGACCAAATCTAAGTTTGATTGGTGTACCTGAAAGTGATAGGGAGAATGGAACGAAGTTGGTTCCATTCTCCTATCAGGATATTATCCAGGAGAACTTCCCCAACCTACCAAGGCAGGGTAACATTCAAATTCAGGAAATACAGAGACCACCGCAAAGATATTCCTCGAGAACAGCAATCCCAAGATACACAATTGTCAGATTCACCAAGATTGAAATGAAAGAAAAAATGTTAAGGGCAGCCAGAGAGAAAGGTCGGGTTCCCCACAAAGGGAGGCCCATCAGACTAACAGCAGATCTCTCTGCAGAAACCCTACAAGCCAGAAGAGAGTAGGGGCCAATATTCACATTCTTAAAGAATTTTCAACCCAGAATTTCATATCCAGCCAAACTAAGCTTCATAAGTGAAGGAGAAATAAAATCCTTTACAGAGAAGCAAATGCTGAGAGATTTTGTCACCACAACGCCTGCCTTACAAGAGCTCCTGAAGGAAGCACTAAACGTGGAAAGGAACGACCGGTACCAGCCACTGCAAAAACATGCCAAATTGTAAAGACCATCAATGCTATGAAGAAATTGCATCAATCAATGGGCAAAATAACCAGCTAACATCATAATGACAGGATCAAATTCAAACATAACAATATTAATCTTAAATGTAAATGGGCCAAATGCCACAGTTAAAAGACACAGACTGGCAAATTGGATAAAGAGTCAAGACCCATCAGTGTGCTGTATTCAGGAGACCCATCTCACGTGCAGAGACACACATAGGCTCAAAATAAAGGGATGGAGGAAGATGTACCAAGCAAATGGAAAGCAAAAAAAAGCAGAGGTTGCAATCCTAGTCTCTGACAAATTCTTTCAAGTGTGCATTAAGCAACAAGTGTTTTTTGAGTTCCTGAACATGTGTTGTATCAACAATCACAGTACCTGTAGTAACATATTACTAAAAACTCAAACATAACTTGGAGGTTCATGTTATTTGCTTTGTCTTTGTATATGTTTAAAATTTTTCATAAAAAAATTTTAAAAAACCCTTCAAACATAAATTCCACAAATCCCCAAAAGATCAACTTAGGCTGAAATTGGATGGCAATGTAAAGAATCTCTAATAAAAAAAATCTTGAATTTTGAATTGCATCCACAATATAGACAGCAAACCAATTATCAAAATATTGAAAACATTTGAAATAATGCATCTATATTGGATCTTCCAAAACCTCACATAACTATTGTTCATAATTAAGAATGCCTTTCAAATGCTTACCCGACTTTTTTTTTTTTTTTTTGAGACGGAGTCTCACTCTGTTGCCCAGGCTGGAGTGCAATGGCACGATCTTGGCTCACTGCAACCACCATCTTCCAGGTTCAAGCGATTCTCCCGCCTCAGCCTCCCAAGTAGCTGGGATTATAGGTGCTTGCCACAACACCCGGCTAATTGTTGTATTTTTAGTAGAGATGGGGTTTCGCCATGTTGGCCAGACTGGTCTCAAACTCCTGACCTCAGGTGATCCGCCTGCCTCGGCCTCCCAAAGTGCTGGGATTACAGGCATGAACCACCGCGCCCGACCTTTTTTTGTATTTTTAGTAGAGAAAGGTTTTCACCGTGTTAGCCAGGATGGTCTTGATCTCCTGACCTCATGATCCACCCGCCTCAGCCTCCCAAAGTGCTGGGATTACAGGCATAAGCCACTGTACATGTGACATTTTAAAAAACTGATATATACCACAAATAAAACTGAATTGAGGCAAATCTTACTAAGTTTGGTACAAATGAAAGATCTCTGTTAAGTTTCTGAAGAGATTATTTTAGCTCTTTATTTTAATCTCAACTCTGATATTTTGATTTAATTCAGTTACCAATTAGTACTTTCAGAACCATACAGCAAAATATATATTCCCATTAATTTTTCAAATGTCTTAACACTACTTTTATCTATTTCTATATTATTTTAAAGTATCTAAAAATCTACTGCAATTAATATAGAAAGGAAAATTCTTCTTTTTAAGTATCTCTTTTTAGTATATTTATCTTTTTAAGATGTAGGTTAATAAAAGTCTACTGGGCTTCCTAGGATATAATGTTATTAAATTCAGAGTTGAAACTTTTACTCTTTAGATATCTACAGTTAACTAATAAATTTTCTATAACATACTTTCATATCTTTTATAAACAGAATATTTTTAAAACCCACAATTGCATGATATTAAACAATAAGTAGACAAAATAATAAATGAAATATGATATGGCTTCTGCTAGGTACCTATGAGTTTTACAGAATAATCATTACAACAGATGTCCTTAGAGAACAAAGGAGAATGAGAAAATGTAAAAGTCGGGGTGGCATGGAAGATATTTTGTTATCTTCTACTGTGTGGTCTTTCATTGCACTATTCTTTAAACAGAAAAAGGCCTCCTCAAGGGCAAGTCCTGTTTCAAATGTCCCCTTCCCCTCCTGACTACAGAATAATGTGTTTGTGTAGTATATGATTACACCAGACAAGACTGTGAACACATGTGATTTACTCAATGATCCTATTCTGCTTCCTTTTAAAGATAAAGAATGCATTTAAGTCGATTGTGTATGAGACTGTGGTAATTCCTTAGAAGGCTCCTTTCAAACAGAGAATAATATTACCTTATTTTAAAACATTAAGAGCATAGCTATTTTCCTGGTCTTCATTTTCCTTCCAGACAACATTAATACTTTCATTTATTTTAGAACAGATAAGTGTAACACATGAGTGATTATTTTAAAATAGTTTTAATTTTTCTTTGTATAAGCAAGATGCCCCCATAAAACATTCACTTTTCAAAAATCTTTATATGCAAATAACTTACAAAAACCTGTGTAAAAGAAACAACTAAAACAAGACAGCCACCACCACCACAGATCCTAATAGCAGGCCAGATCAAGGTGCAGATCTCATGAAAACAAGCTGCTCACATTCCCAGAACCACAACCCCCTGGGGGTGGAATCTTGTCTTCTTTAACTTGCTGGGTGGTAGAGCCCATAGGAATTACTCAAACTATGAAAATCCCAAAGCATGGTCACCTACAGGGAAATGAGACAGATATGACTTGAGCATAATTATTTTCTTGTAATAACAGTTACATATAAAACTGTTATTTTATATGTAAAAAAATATAATTTCTTTTATTATATGTATAATAAAAGAAAACAACCTTAAATAGTAAAAGTTGTGTGAACTTCAACTTCAACAGATAGATAATTGTGCTTGTTTTTACCAAACATAGCATTTGTTAGCTAAGGAGGAAAAATATACAATGTATACTTGCCATTTTTCCTTTAAAATAATATTCTCTAAGGCAATCATATATAGTGATTATAGATACACTTAACCAGACATAGTGTTCTTGGTATTTCACATGGTTTATTTCATTTAATCCTCACAATAACCCTATGGGGTAAGAACCTTTTTTTTTTTTTTTTTTTGAGACAGAGTCTTGCTCTGTCGCCCAGGCTTGAGTGTAATGGCGTGATCTCGGCTCACTGCAACCTGCGCCTCCCAGGTTCAAGTGATTCTCCTGCCTCAGTCTCCCAAGTACCTGGGATTACAGGTGCATGCCACCACACCTGGCTAATTTTTGTGTTTTTAGTGGAGACGGGGTTTCACCATGTTGGCCAGGCTAGTCTCGAACTCCTGACCTCAAGTGATCCGCCTGCCTCAGCCTCCCAAAGTGCTGGGATTACAGACATGAGCCACCGCGCCTGGCCCCAAGAACCATCATTATTACTATTTTTCAGATAAAGAGCTAAGACACAGGGAACTTAAATTACTTGGCCAAGATCACACAACCAGAATTCAAAACCAAGTATCTTGTCTCCAGAGCTCTTTCAATTTAGTAAAAGTAAATGTGAAATTGCATTTTTAACCCCATTATCATACAGAACCATTCCCCCAAGACTGTAAATTCTGAGTTTCTTCCCTGTGAACTTCCACCTCTTTGACTCACTGTGACTGCCACACTCTCAGTCCTTTCTAATTCATCTTCTGGTTTCACTTGCTTTCCTTTACAGCCTGGACTCTAGTCATTTCAATTATGCCCAAATCTCCTGCTCAGGCCTCACCAGCTAGAGTCAAACCAAAGTGGTCCCTTGTACCACAATCTCTGCTGTTACTCTTCTTAGCAGTGATTTAATCCAAGAAAAGTCATGCTGCTTCTTTTTAAGTGAGTTCACTACTGCTCAGCAATCCTTTCACTGACACTACACAGCTGACACTACACAGCATCTATAGTAGTGGTTCCAAACTTTTTCTAGGACTAAATCCCTGAATATACCCATCTATCCCTTTATAGATTACTTTACCATGGATATATTTAAAATTCATCCAAAGTAGGGTTGCCAAATACAGGATGCCTAGTTAAATTTGAAATTACAATAATCAAAAAAAATTTTAGTTTAAGTATGTCCCAAATAGAGAAATACATAAATAGTATTTAAGATAGTAAAAAATACGAAATGTACTGAGCCAAATATTGCTTGAGACATACTTTAATACTAAAAAACTGTTTAACTGAAATTCAATTTTAACTGGGCATCTTGGATTTTAATTTGCTAAATTTAACCCAATCAAATTCCCTTCTTTCCATTCCCAGAAGTATCTTTTCTGTTTTCAAAGGTTAATTCTCTGAACTTTTATTTGTCTTTCTCCTTACTTCTCTTTCTTCCTCATTCTACATATTCCTTCTTTGTACTTTCAAGCATGTTTGGGTCATCTCTACTGTGTTTTATTTTGTTTTGAGACAGGGTCTTGCTTTGCTGTCTCCCATGCTGGAGTGCAATGGTGTAATCACAGCTCGCTGAAGCCTCAAATTCCTGGGCTCAAACAATCCTCCCACCTCAGCCTCCCTAGAAGCTGGGACTACAAGCATGTGCCATCACACATGGCTAATTTTAATTGTTTTGGGTAGAGACAGGTTCTCCTTATGTTGCCCAGACTGGTCTCGAACTCCTGGGCTTAAAGGATCCTCCCACCTTGGCCTCCCAAAGTGCTGGAATTACAGGCAAGAGTCACCACTCCCGGCCTCCTACTGTGGTGTTAAGGGTCCCAATTCTTCATCCCTCTATGAATCCATGCCCTTTGCCACATCACTTTGCAAGTTGTCTAAAGAGGATAATTCTGTTTCTCTGCTCCTTGAATATGGGGTTGGCCACATAAATTGCTTTGGTTATCAGAATGAGGGAGAAGTGTCAGGGTCAGTTTGGAGTCCATGTGTTTCTGTTTGCCCTTTTTTTTTTTTTTTTTTGAGACAGAGTCTCACTCTGTCGCCCAGGCTGGAGTGCAGTGGCGCGAATGGGTTCAAGTGATTCTCCTGCCTCAGCCTCCTGAGTAGCTGGGACTACAGGCACGTGCCACCACACCCGGCTAAGTTTTGTATTTTTAGTAGAGACAGGATTTTACCATGTTGGCCAGGCTGGTCTCGAACTCCTGACCTCAGGTGATCTGCCTGCCTCAGCCTCCCAAAGTGTTGGGATTATAGGTGTGAGCCACTGCGCCCGGCCTCTGTTTGCCCTCTTCAACACTTCTTCCATCTTCATAAGAAAGATATGCCTAAGTGAGCTGGACAGTCACAGGAGGATGATGATAGATAACTGTCCAGCCTAGAGTAAAGCTTCCAGTAGGTTTGCTGATGTATGAGGAAGCCCAGCTGGGAGGAGCCAACCCTCAGACACGTGAGTTATAATAATAATTATTGTCTTAAGCCACTTTAGAGTGTTTGTTATACAGCAAAAGCTAAACGATGCATCTACCCTGAAAAACCTCATCCTGACCATACTATTCCAATTCCCTTTGTTGTATTCCCAAACTGCTGCAAAAAGTATCCTTTAGTTTTTGCTTGCATTCCTTTGCCATTTATTCTTATCTATACCACTTCTCTTTTAATTGACACCAAAATTCTCCTAATGGTCAGTCTTATAGCTCTGGCACTATCCTCATCCATGCTGGCCTCTGTACAGCACCTGACAGCATAGGTCATTTCATACCACTGTTAAATTTCTCCCGCTTTTATTGTACTCTACTAGTTTTTATTTCTTTGATTGCTCCATTTACTTCAAGCGCTCATCTTCTCTCTTCCACTCTTCTGGGGAGTTTATTCATTCTCTCAAGAGTGACTGTTATATATCTGACTTACATATCTTTATTTCTACTCCTAATCTCTGTTTCAAGCTGTAGTTCAGTAGGTCCTCAAACTGCAATGTGCATCAGAATCACTTGGATGGCTTGTTAATATTCATATTGCTGGGGCCTTACTCACAGTTACCTATTCAGAGTAAGTCTAGGGTGGGACCTGATAATTTTCATTTTTAGTAAGTTTCCAGGTGATGCTGATGCTGCATCAGTGACCACACCTTGAGAACCACACTTCTAGTTCCGTATTTCCAACTCTCTAACAGTTTTCTCCTGGTTATCCATAGGTGCTTCAAGTATCACATACAACGTCAATTATAGTGGTTTTTGTTTTGTGTTATTTTTAACATTGTAGCCACTAGTAACTAATGGTCTAAGTAATGCAAAATGAAGATTTTTCAGGAAGCTCACTAAAGGCTGCAGAACCATGTTCCAAATAAAAATAGAACCAGAAACTAGACTACGTGACAGTAGGAGCATTACCCCTAAGTCTGAAGTAAACTGAGTGTTTCTTGTTTTTGAATCCCTCAGTTCAAGAGTCAATTCCAAATGAGAGTCACCTATTTATCCCTTAGTTGTACCAAGAGAGAAACAGAAAGGATTATGGTGGAAGTAGCCACCAAGGACTCCTCTTCTTTTCTTTCACATTGTCTTAGTTCAGGCTCTCTTAATTAAGCAGGTAGATTACTAAAACAGCCTCTTAACTAGTTTTCTTGCCCCTAACATAACCTCCAATTCATTCTCCACATCATCTTCAGTTATCTCTTTAAGACACATGTCATTTTCTTCTTTGCCTTATCTGGTGTAGTATTCATGTCTTATCTTAAGTAATAAATTGCTTTTCTCCATATACAAGTGGTTGCAATATTTTTGCCTTAGCTGACACAAAAAATGCAAAAGCAGTTTGAGAGGGTAGGAAACACAACCATTGTAAACTGAGGATCTAATCGCCTAGTAATCAGGCAAGAGTCAGAAGCAGAGTACCAAATTCTGGATAGAGACCCCTCAAGGAGCCTTTAAGATATCAATGTCTCTGACTAGACTGAAAACTCCCTTATGGCAAGGACCTAGTCCTCGTTCTATCCCCAGCACCTACCTCAGTGCCTCACAAATAACAGGATTTAATGATATGAAGAAAGTCATCTCCAGACCCTCCCCTACTTTAAATGACTAGTTTATAGTCTCTGCTGGCTTACTGCCTCATCACCAAATCCTTCCTACATACCACTGCTAAATCAAGCCAATTATCGTTTCATTTCCTGCTCAAAACCTTCTGACTGTCCAATACATGCTTGCCAACTCTAAACTCTTCACCATTCAAAGCCTTCCAGAGCTTGGTTCTAACCAATTTTCCTAAGCCTTCTTCTACTCCTCATGACACTGTCAAACAGTCTGGATAAATAAGATTTAACATAACATTTTTTCCGAAGGCCGAGATGGGCGGATCACAAGGTCAGGAGATAGAGATCATCCTGACTAACACGGAGAAACCCTGTCTCCACTAAAAATACAAAAAAAATCACACACCGGGGCCTATTGTAGGCAGGGGGGAGGGGAGAGGGATAGCATTAGGAGATATACCTAATGTAAATGATGGGTTAATGGGTGCAGCACACCAACATGGTACATGTATACATATGTAACAAACTCGCACGTTGTGCACATATACCCTAGAACTTAAAGTATAATAATTTGAAAAAAAAGCAATTTGATAAAGTAAAAGAGCTTGTTTCTTAAAAAAAAAAAAAAAAAAATTAGCCGGGCATGGTGGCGGGTGCCTGTAGTCCCAGCTACTCAGGAGGCTGAGGCAGGAAAATGGCATGAACCTGGGAGACGGAGCTTGCAGTGAGCCGAGATCACACCACTGCACTCCAGCCTGGGCAACTGAGCGAGACTCCGACTCCAAACAAAACAAAACAAAACAAAAAACAACAACAACAACAAAAAACATTTTTTCTGTTCTTGTTGGTTCCAGTTTTTCTAGTATCTGTCTTCCATGATCTCTCCCCTATCTTACCTTCAAAGTCTAGTTAAGATGCCACCTGTCAGTAACCTACCACTCTAGGTTATTGGTAATGTATCCTTGTACCCTATGCTCCTTAATTACTTAAGATCTATTTGAAGCTTTTGTTAATTACTGTCCTGTTTCTATATATAACTTCTAGTAGTTGCACACATACTATCTTAAATTATCATTATGTAGTTGTATTATTTGTCCTACCAGATTTTAAGAGACTTAAGAGCTTTCTGCCGCTAATCTTCTATATCCCCAGAAACTTCTGTAGTGCCTTACACACAGTGGGCAATAAGTAAAATCTGTTAAAAAGATGAATAAATGGATGTTTATAATATAGCACTAGTGTTTGGGGCTGGTCCCCTTGAGGTAGCCAGCCTGTGACTGTGCCAGGGATTTCTGAGCTGCTGAAATCAGAGGGTAATAAATCCTAGCAGCTTGGAACTGGATGGTGAGTCTAAATCAAAGATCATCAGGTAGAATGGAGATTCAAATGCCAGGAACAAGCATCAAGTGAAAATGTAGAAAACAGAACCTGAGATGAAATGTAGAGCCAAGGGTATGGAATCAGGCAGAGACACAGTAAAGGCAAAAGTAGTCATAACATATTGATAAGGATCTGGAATGGTGGACTTTGGAGGGGAGGCTGTGCAGTGCATCCATCAAGCTGAGTGGTTTGTTATAAAATAATCACCTAAAAATTGGAAGTCAGGTTGGCACCCAATTATCACCTCTAGCAAAGAAACACATACATGAAAATAAAAAATTTATAATAGCAAATATAGAGAAATTAAATAGAACCTGCTTTGAGAGGTAGATTTCATTTGAGCTTCATTTTCTTGCTTCTGCCCTGTCACCTTAATTTGTTTCACACATTTGCACAAGTTCACATATAAGTTGTAATGTATTTTTTGATTCCTTTATATTATGGAAAATGAAAAACATATTTTAAGAGAGAGAGTATCACAACACCCAACATCAATACAAAATCTCAGAACTTATTTTTACTGTATTTTTTAGATTTTTAATCTTTCAGTGAAGCTGCAATAACAGTGTACATAATAACCACTGATTTTTCCACATGAACTGTTCACAGACTAGAAAATTCTGAGATTATTTTATAAAGTTTTAAAAATCCTTAAAAATGTTTAAGAAACTCTAATCATGAGAAGTACATATTCTGTTACTGAAAGTTCTAAAAAGTTTAATTCCTACAGCTACCTTGCCCTATAAAACATTTGTTTGCCTGTCAATCTGTGAGGTTGGATCAAGCAACTCTCTGTCCCACACAGCGTTTTCTTAGACTCATTAGTAGTAAGCATTGTGGCAAAGACTAATGTCCTCACGAAAAGGACAGTAAAATTCACTTTAAGTTCTACTATAAAGGTGCAATAGTCCTCTGCATAAGTTGTAAAAATAAAAAAAAATTTTTTTTGACACTATCTCACCCTGTTTCCCAGGCTGGAGTGCAGTAGTGTGATCATGGCTCACTGCAGCCTTGATATCCTGGGGTCAAGCAATCCTTCCACCTCAGCCTCTCTAGTAGCTGGGACCACAGGTGCACACCACCACACCTGGCTAGTTTTTTAAGTTATTTATGGAGATAAAGTCTCACTATGTTGTCCAGGCTAGTCTCAAACTCCTGGCTTCAAGGGATTCTCCCACCTCAGCCTCCCAAAGTGCTGAGATTACAGATGCAAGCCACCATGTCTGGCCAGAAATTTGTTATTTTGATTTAAATGCTGAATAAAGTAAGTTTTAAAGCCTATATTATTTTTCCTGATATAACTGACAGAAAGATAAGTTCTCATATTAGGTCCTTTAAAAGTTAATATATTTGGTGGCAACACAGAATAGAAAGATCGCTTACCAAGGAGGTAGGTAACCTGAATCTCACTTGCCCTATGGGATCTTTGGCAAGTCATTTACTTTCTCTGAGTCTCAATTTCTTCATCATAAAATTTAAAGACTTGGATCATTTCAATGGTCTTGACAGGAAGACTGCACTGGAATTGCCTGTGGGCATTCTGACTTGGTAGATATGAGAAGAAAGGGCCTAGATAAATGTATCTTTACAACACCTCATAAATGATTCTGATGCATATTACTGGTTAAGAACTAATGGTATAAATAATTTCTTGGGTTATTTGAAATTCTAAGAATCTACTTTTTACATCCAATCAACAGAATTTTAAAAACTCCTACCTTTCACTATTATATCATTCTTCTTGATGAATAAGTATATTTTAGGAAATGGAGAAGCTGCCTCTAAATTGTGAATAGCTTACAGTTATTGAGTGCTTAGCAGTCTAAGGTGTTAACTCATTTAATATATGTAATTCAATCTTCACAACAACACTATGAGATAGGTACTACTATTATTATTTGTTTATTACAGACAGAAAAAATGAGGCACAGAAAGTAATTTGCTCAAGTTATGGAGCAGATAAGTAGGGAAATTGGACTGCAGAGTTTAAACACTTACCGGAATGCTCTACTATCATTCAATAAATGACCTATACATACTAATAGGCCCCATCACTATTCCCCACCCAAATAGTGCTGTTTTCCCTGCTACTACAGGGGAAAAAAAGAGTATGTTTTTAGAAAATCTTTGAGAGCAGAAGGGGGAAGCTGGGAAACTCAAGAATGAAAAAACTCAAGGGACCTGGGCCTAAGACCTCTGGCCCTGAATTACAACTAGAGATTACTTTGATTTACAAAAGCTTCTTTAAATAGGGTAACTATTTTTAGGAGTTATTTTCCTTCAGTTATCATTTCATCCCATGATGTCTAAGACATGCTCTTTTTGATTGAATAAATATTAATTTTAAAAAATATTAGAAATGTACCCTATCAGATGAACTAGACCCAAAACTGTAAAGTAAAACAGGGAAGGACAAAAGCTACGTTAGAGTCAGAGGGAATGATGATCAAATGATTCAGCCTATTGTTAATTTTGGGTCTGCAAAGGAGAATTGTAACACCATACTTTAGCATAACGTAAAGACTAATACATAACACAGTATAACCTTCCCTTCCCAATAGTATTAGATGGGCTGTCTACTTGGGTGATGAATTCACTCAGGATGAGGGCAGGAATTCAGGTGAAGGAGGAAGACTGTAAGCCAAGTGCCAAAGTCTTTAACATCTTTAATAAATTAAGTCTTGAAACACTATGAGTATGCTAAGTACAGGGGAGCAGATATTCTGGAATGAGGATCCTTCCCCTTTCTCTATGAGTTTTCAGTCTAAAAACATTTTATACAAATGCAGAAGTAAGCAGTTGCTTAAGAAAAATGAGTAGTGTTTTCCTTCATTCATAAAACTAATCTTTGTACTGCTCTGCAGACTTGGCAAGGACCTCTGGTTCACATTTTCATCCTAAGGCTAGATTTTCCCTGCTAAAGAGGAATGGAGAATGAAATTACCTGCTAATTCAAGTAAGAAAAATATCTTACTTGATAAATTTACTTGTTCTCATAAATTTGTGAAAATAAATTACAACTAGATTACCCTAGTTCTGATTTGAAAACAGCTGGTGAGACTACTAGGTGTAGTTTCTCACTACTTTTTTTTTTTTTTTAAAGCGTAAAAACACACATATACAAAGGTTTTTAAAAATAATCTTAAAAGAACACAGTAGCATGCTATTTCCTGACAGGCCGACCTTTATACAAAGAATGTTCACTTTCAACAAACTGAAAATTACTCTTACCTATGGCTTCAGAATATCACTGTCTACCTCAGAAAGCGGAATGTTTTGTACAAGTCATAAATAAGTGGCTAGATGGACACTATTTGGTCATCAAATGATCAATGTAGAGGGCAGGGGGAAATTATTTCTGCAGTACCAACCATATATCTGGTACTGTGCAAAGGGAAAAAGGAAACAGGCCGGGAATGGTGGTTCATGCCTATCATCCATCCCAGCACTTTGGGAGGCCCAGCTGGGAAGATCCCTTAAGCCTAGGAGTTTAAGACCAGCCTGGGCAACATTGGGAGACTCCATCTCTACAAAAATAAAAAAAAATTGGTGGTGGGAGCCTGTAGTCCCAGCTACTCAGGAGGCTGAGGCAGGAGAATGGCATGAACCCAGGAGACGGAGCGTGCAGTGAGCCGAGATCGCGCCACTGCACTCCAGCCTGCGGGACAGAGCAAGACTCAGTCTCAAAAAAAAAAAAAATCATTGCCAGGAGCAGTAGCACATACCTGTGGCCCCAGTTACTTAGGAGGCTGAGGTGGGAGAATCGGTTAGGCCCAGGAGGTCAAGGCTGCAGTGAAGTGTGATTGTGTCACTGCATTCCAGCCTGGGCAACAGAGCAAGACCCTGTCTTAAAAGAAAAAAGGAAACTGTAGAATATGATTCCTAACGTCAAGAAACTTACAGCTTATTGGTCAATTATATAATACTGGAGTCTAGGACCATGTCTTACTCTTAAAAAAAAAAAAAAAAACCACATCATTTAACATAGGATTTTATAAATATCAGTGAGTTAATAAAAAGTTAAAATAATACAAAAAGCTTAGAACTGAGCAATAAAATGCATGTTTAATATAGGCGACAGGGCCAGGCACAGTGGATCATGCCTGTAATCCCAGCACTTTGGGAGGCCGAGGCAGGCAGATCACCTGAGGTCAGGAATTTGAGATCACACTGGCCAAACATAGCAAAACCCCGTCTCTACTAAAAATACAAAAATTAGCTGGGTGTGGTGTCGGGCACCTGTAATCCCAACTATTTGGGAGGCTGAGGCAGGAGAATTGCTTGAACTCGGGAGGCAGACGTTGCAGTGAGCCAAGACTGTGCAACTGCAGTCCAGCCTGGGTGACAGAGTGAGACTGTCTCAAAAATAAAATAAAATAAAATAAAATAAAATGAAGTAAAATAAAATAAATAGGTGACTGAGTGAAGAGATAACAGTTAAGTTGATGTAATTATAACACATGAAACCTCTATTAACAATGAGAACACACGGACACAGGGAGGGGAACAACAAATACCGGGGCCTGTTGAGGGGTGGGGGACAAGGGGAGGGAGAGCATTAGGACAAATACTTCATGCATGCGGGGCTTAAAACCCAGATGATGGGTTGACAGGTGCAGCAAACCACCATGGCACATGTATACCTATGTAACAAACCTGCACATTGTGCACATGTATCCCAGAATTTCAAGTAAAAACAGCAAACGAACAACAAAAAAAATCTCTACTAAAATATCTTTTTCCTATTCCAATTTTATAATATTTTGAGTAAGTACTGTCACAGGAAGGTCCCTACTCCTACTTACTGAAATCTTTAAGAAAGAAAAGAGTGGGTTAACTGGGCAAAAAGAGACAGGGAAAGGAAGAGCAAACTAGGCAGAATGAGTATCACATGCAATTCTCTCTTCTGTGGAGAAAGAACATGCCATGTACCAAGAACTGGTGATATCAAACAGTGAACTATAAAGTAAGTTCCTTGAAAAATTCAGGATAGGATCCAAAATGGAGCACAATTTTCAGCCTAAAAATGCTCAGTGTGATATATATGATAATATAAAATTTGAACGATTCTGTTGTTGGCCAACAGTGGGAAAATGGTTAGGTAAATTATCGTATGTCCACAACACAGCATATTTTGCAGCCATTAAAACAATGTATATGTAGAGTTTTAATTTACATGAAAAATGCTTGTTTTAATGCAAAGTGAAAAAACTAGGACATTACTTTCTCTATGTAATATATTTACAGAAAAATTTTCTAGAAACAGAATGGACTAGAATGTTAATCCTGACTTCAACTGGGTGAGACTGAATGCTCTATTTTTCTTTATTGTCTTCCATATTTTTCATGCTATGCATTTAAAACTTTTAAAATTGGAAAAATACATTTTATTGAGAAAATGAAGAAATAGGACATCTATATTTATACATCTGAGAATAAGTAGTCTTTTCTGGCTTCTGGAATGAGGATGTAAAGTAAGGCAAAATCTAGGAGAATCCAGTGTCAATAGCAAAGTTTTCTGCATTTGTTTGTTTTTTGAGACAGGGTCTTGCTCTGTGACCCAGGCTGGAGTGCAGTGGTGATCACGGCTCACTGCGGCCTCAACTTCCTGGGCTCCAGCGATCTTCCTGCCTCAGCCTCCTGAGTAGCTGGGACTACAGGCATACATCACCACGTCTTGCTAATTTTTAATTTTTTGTAGAGACAAGGTCTCACTATGTTGCCCAAGCTGGTCTCAAACTTCTGGGCTCAAGCAATTATCTCACCTTGGTCTTCCAAAATACTGGAATTACAGGGATAAGCCACCCTGCCCAGTCTCAGTAAAAAGCTTTCTAGTGGGAGTTTTTCTGGAATGTGATTTACACTGTGATTATTAAAATGCAATAAACTTTGGGGCCAGGGGAAACTACCCTGAGATATGTTGATCCAAATAGATACCTTGCTTCTGAGATTTTGCATCTTAATTATTTAAATTGGGAATTTTATCTATCCTTACTCTATGTGTGTTTGGTCTCCTCCTGCCTATCTGTAATATAATCCATTGGAAATGCTCCGGTATCAATTCCGGATATGTAATTTAAATGAGGGTCCTGGAAAGCTCAGGCATCAGTTCTAATATTACTCTATTCTGAAAGTTTTTTTAATTTTTTGTTCCTCAAACATCATCTTTAATTTATACGCTCACCGGTTCCTTCTTTAAGACTATTACTGCTAATTTACAGAAGTGGAAGAGTTGTTTCAGAAAAGTTTTGCTTCTCTGAGTAACCGAGTAAATTAATTGGTTAAAACGAATAGAGAGATCTCTGTTCAGGAAATTCATCTCTCACCACATGATAAATCTGACTTTCCTTTAGTTTAAAGAGAAAAAAATAAAAGACATGAAATACATCTTTTGGCCAAGAATTATTTTATTACTATTCATTTAGGCAATAAATATTTATGTGCCTACCTTGTACCCAGGAAGGTTCTACGGAGAAACTGCAGAAACCTGCATAAAGCCTTTTGGGACTTTGTATGGTTGACAGCAATTGCCTCTAAAGTTTGTCATACTTATTTAGGCCTTCCAAATCCCTCTGAAAGGGAATGAGTTTCTTTTCCATCATGGTTTCATAAAGGCAAGAGACTGGATGAAGGGGCTGGGTAAAAATTTACTTTAAACTAGGCCAGGGTTTTTCAACACCTGCAATATTGACACTTTGGACCTGATAATTCTTTGTGCTGTAGGGGCTGCCCTATGCATTGTAAGATGTAATAATCAAAAATGCCTCCAGATATTTTGCCAAATGTCCCCTAGGGAGGCAAAAATCACCCCTGGTTGAGAACCACTGGACCAAATGATTCAGACATTTGACCCTACAGTAGTTAAGAAAACTGAGTTATCTAAGAGTGAAGGAAAGAGAAGGGATGACAAAAAGAATAATTTAGCTTGAGGCCAGGTGCCATGGCTCACACCTGCAATCCCAGCAATTTGGGAGGCCAAGGCAGATGGATCACTTGAGCTCAGGAATTCGAGACCAGCCTGGGCAACATAGTGAAACCCCGTCTCTAAAAACATACGAAAATTAGCTGGGTGTAGAGGTGCACGCCTGTAGTCCCAGCTACTCAGGAGGCTGAGGTGGGAGGATTGCTTGAGCCTGGGAAGTCAAGACTGCAGTGAGTTGAGATTGGGTCACTGCATACCAGCCTGGGTGACAGTGAGACCCTGTCTCAAAAAGAATAATTTAGCAGGGCATGGTGGCTCACACCTGTTATCTCAGCACTTTGGGAGGCTGAGGCAGGAGGATCGCCTGAGCCCAGGAGTTTGAGACCAGCTTGGACAATATAGTGAGACCTCATCTCTATTAAAATAATTTCTAAAAAAAAAAAAAAAATTTAGCTTGAACTCAACCAAATTTCTCGAAAACAAATAAAGTATCTAAATGATTGAATAAGAAAGAAAATACTGCCACTCTTGTCAAATCACTATACCCTTCTACCTACTCCTTAAAGATGAATGAAAAAACAGTGACAAGACAAGTCTTTCTGACAACAGAAATGACTACTTACATAGACGCTGCTCAGAAGATTCCCTAAGTATAGGAGCAAAAGTAATAAATCTGGAGTTTGGAGGCATGTGTTCTCACTAAACAGCTTTATTTCTTTGGGTCTTAGCTTACTGCTATGTAATGGAGGGCTGTTGGGCAGGCAGTAGAGAGAGTTGTAAACAGATTTTTAAATTTTTTTAATTCAATAAATGCTGGTAACTTATATTCTAGGCATTATACTTGGATCTAGTATATAAAAGATGAAAAGACACGGTCTGCTCCTTCAAGAAGATAGCAGTCTATTAGAATGACAGACTAACAAACAACTACAATAATGTAAGCATTATAATAGAAGCATGTACAAAAAGAAGTGGAAGGCTAGAAATAACACCTAAATCTGAGGAAATCAGGGAAACCTTTACACGAAAGTGGCATTTGAGCTAAAACTTGGAAGATAAATAAGAATTTTGCCAGGAAACAAGAAGGAAGAATGTACTATGCCAGTTAGAAAGGCAAATGCACAGAGATGTGATAGTTTTTCAAAAAGAATGGCATGTTTACGAAGCTATAATACCTCAGTGTACTAGAAGATAAACGGAAAAGGTGAAAAGTTATGAAGCCGAATATCTACCTAGGTCAAATCATGAAGGTGGTATGCCATAAACACTGTTTTCATGGCAACAGATGATAATTTGACATAGATGATAACTTAAAATTTATGTGGTAGACAGATCACCCTTGCAGTACAGTAGAAAATAAAATTAGTGGGGAATAAGCCAAGGGACCAAACAAGTGACTACCGCAATAGTATACCTAAAGCTAGTGAAAGGCTACAAAAGGACAATGATTATGTGGGCAGAAATGGGGAATATTCAGGAGAAAGAATAGGCAGGACTTGAATTATGAATGTTGGCGGGGGGATTACAGCTAAGGAGTATTCAGAATTACGCTAAGTATTTTTGGCAATACTTCGTTTAATCCTTATAATATCCCTAATAGGAATGGAAAGCAGTCCAATTTGCTAAAAGGTAATTTGCCAATGAATCTGTTTGCTACATTTACCAAATACTTGTTTTAGAGAATATTCACCCTGAATGTATTTAATAAATGTATTTTTTTTTTTTTTTGGAGACATGATCTTGCTCTGCCACCCAGGCTGGAGTCCAGTGGTGCAGCAACCTCGACCTCTTGGGCTCAAGTGATCCCCCCACCTCTCAACCAAGCAAACTCTCAGTCCCACAGGGTTTCACCATGTTGCCTAGGCTGGTCTCAAACTCCTGGGCTCAAGCAATCCTCCCACCTCTGCCTCCCATCGTGTGAGCCATCATGCCTGACCAATAAATGTATTCTTGGTAAACTTACTTTTCTAATGAATTCACTTTTCATGAAATGATTTAGAACCTAAGGTAAGTATACTTTTGCCCCTGTTTTATTGCAGAGAAAACTGAGGTTCATAGAAACCGACGTTCACAGTTAGCAAAGGCAGAATCAGGTCTATAGAACTGGAACTTTTTTTTTTGAGACAGGGTCTCCCTCTGTTGCCCAGGCTGCAGTACAGTGGCAACACTACGACTCCAGTAACTCAGCCACAGATGTAACATGTTTGTCTTATATTAACTTTATTACTCCTTTGAGCTCTTGCACCTCATAGGTCCACCAGAATCCTTTGCTCATGAGGCTCAAGGTTCACTGCAGTCTTGACCTCCCCAAGCTCAAGCTATCCTCCTACCTCAGCCCCCAAGTAGCTGGGACTACAGGCATGCACCATCGCACCCAGCTAAATTCTGTATTTCTTGTAAAGATGGATTTTCGCCATGTTGCCCAGCCTGGTCTCAAACTCCTGGGCTCAGGCAATCCTCCCGCCTTGGCCTCCCAAAGTGCTGTGATTACAGGGTTCAGCCACTGTGCCGGCCCTGACAATGTTAATATTCTTAAATGAAGAACTATACCTTAAAAAAAAAATAAACATAATGAAACTAAATTCCAAATCCAACGTAATAAGAGTAGCATACCTTATTATGACAACTTTCTTAGTTTTTCCTGGGGGGGCTACCTGATGAAGATAATGAAGGTAAGATGGTTCTCTTTGCTTTTCTGTGGTACTCTGCTTTTTTTTTTTTTTTAAACTATCAGAAATTGCCATCTATCTGGAGTCAACTACCATTTTTACGTGACACACAGAACCCACTAACCACCTTTGAATTGTTATCTCAAATATTTGTTTCATCATCAATGTAGGTGGTATTATTTTTCTGACAATAGGAAAAAGTCATCATAATTCTGCTGTCCAGGGTATAAAAATTTGAAATCCTTTTTAACTCCAAATCCTTTTTAACTCAACTCTGTAGTGGCTCATGGTTCATAGCTATACACAGTGGAGTCCACTCTAGGATTTCAGTGGAGAGTGGCAACTTCTCTTTGGGGACATTTAGAAATACATGGGGAATTTTTCATTGTTACAGTGGCATGTAGTGCACAGGGGCCAGGGATGTTAAATGTCCTGCACAACGAAAAACTGTTTCACCCAAATGCCAGAAGTCCCATTTGAGAAACCCAAGAGCTCAGAGTCATCAACTTCATGAACATGCGGACATGTATAGTCACACAGGGCCCAGTGCTTGGTTTAATGCTCTGCAGTCACTGTCTTGAAAATTATAATACTTTTATGTTTGACTATCTGTTTTGTAAGTCCAGTGGTATAGCAGAGCATAACATGCAAGCAGAGGTATGTATGCTTTCTTCCTTGCCATTCTATTTGCATATGGTCTCCATGATGCCTTATGACAAAGGATTCTGGTGGACCTATGAGGTGCTGGAACTCAAGAGAGTAACAAATTTAATACAAAACAAGCATATAACATCTATGACTGAGTTAGCGGAGGCACAGACAGTTCCAAGAGGCTACAGTTTTCATTCAAATCAGAACTTGCTTCAGGTGCAGAAAGAAGGCAACAGCATCTTTAAGAAACACAAGTGACTACATCACATCCTTCCTTACTCATGTGTTACTTCCCACTATTAGTCAACCATTTACACGAAAAATGATGACAAAGAATGAAAGGAAAGTAGGGCAACTCAGCGCTCCCTTTCCTCTCATCCTTCCTTACTCATCAGTAAGCAGAAGACAGAGAATATTGGTAGAATATGTGCACATCAAGAAGCAAAATAAAAATAGTTGAGTTGGTTTTGTGCAGAGTTTACACTGTTCTGATAGCACAAAATACATATGCATTTACAAGCTATGAATTGTATAATTTTGGTGATTCCAAATACAATTGAAATGCTCTTATACTTGCATTTTAAAATGGCATTACATAATACAAAGATGAATGGTAAAACTCATCCTAAGAATTAAAAAATTTAATTTTTTTTCTCGTAGAATGACATTAAAAAGTAAATTTAAAAACACTATGACAAGTGGAGAGAGCAAAGACAGAAGAAAGAAAAAGCTTTATATTTTAGTACAGATAACAGCACATTTTCCCCTGTGTTGGAACAAGAGGCCTTACATTTTCATTTTGCTCTGGGCCCCACAAATTATGTAGCTGGCTGTGACTGGGCTGGTTGAAGCAAAAAGGCAGTAAAAGATACTATTTAGCTCACAGATCTCTCAGAGGGCCAGAGAACCAGACTTAGATAAACATAGCTGGAAACAACATTTAAGAAAAAATAAACCACAAAGAACACCCACCCATCCCACATTACAAAGCTATTCTAGTGGAAACCCATCCCAGCACTGCCTGCCAGTCAGCACCTAAGACTCTAAAACAGATGCCACAACTCCTCCCTACCTACCCAGAAGAACTCGATACCTCCTTCATGGTATTTGTCAGAAGACACTATCTCCCTGAGTGCAGCTGAAGCATCATGTTGCTTGCTGTCACATCCATGTCCTGAATGGGTACATCTGATTGCTGGAAACTAGGTCATATACTGAAGCCAGCTTCTGACTGTCAGCATCCTTTCCAACTAACTCCACATTTACTGAAGTCACTCTGGTAGGGGGCATATTTGTACCATGTAGTCCCAACTAGTTGGCAGGTTGAAGTGGGAGGAGCCTAGTAGTTCAAGACCAGCCTGGGCAACATCATAAGACCCTGTTCCTAAAAAAGAAAGCAAACTGAATTGGCCAATGCTACAAATTAGGGCCTTCCCTCTTCTTGAGCCATTGTTAAACATTTACTGATCACACCATTGATCTCACTCCAGCAATCTAGCTGCAAGGGAGTCTGAGAACTGTAGTTTGTTTTCCATCTTTCAAAGTACAGAAAAATAAGCAAAAAGAGGGTTAGATGAATACTGAATCAGCCATCTTATAGTATCTGCCACAAAAGTATGGTAGCTACTACTGTCTGTTCTAGATTATAAACTGCTAACAGGCAGATGTTAACAGATGTTGAACAGTATCAGTAAAG
Organism: Mandrillus leucophaeus; assembly: GCF_000951045.1. NCBI lineage: Eukaryota > Metazoa > Chordata > Mammalia > Primates > Cercopithecidae > Mandrillus > Mandrillus leucophaeus. The sequence continues at coordinate 3,629,050 of NW_012110474.1, forward strand.
GAGACTTGGTAGGCTTTTACTAAAGGCAGACATGGTAAGTATACGTCAGTGAACTAGAAGAGATGATTAAATGTTAATTGATATGATTAAAATACATTTTTACGATGCTAGACTATAAACCTTATAAGGGAAGGGACCATGTCTGTTTTGTTTCCCACCGTATCTCAAATCTCCTGGCAAGAAATAGCCACTTAAAAAAAAAATGCAGTCGGGCACGGTGGCTCTCACCTGTAATCCTGGCACTTTGGGAGGCCAAGGTGGGTAGATCACAAGGTCAGGAGTTCAAGACCAGCCTGGCCAACATGGTGAAACCCCATCTCTACTAATAATACAAAAATTAGCCAGGCATGGTGGCACATGCCTGTAGTACCAGCTCCTCGGGAGGCTGAGACAGGAGAATTACTCGAACCTGTGGGGAGAGGTTGCAGTGAACTAAGATTGCACCATTGGACTCCAGCCTGGGCGACAGAGCAAGACTCTGTCTCAAAAAAAAAAAAAAGAAAAAGCATTAAGGATATTAAGTATAGAGTTCAATTTTTGCATTTCTCCTACTGTATGTAGATAAGGCAATTCCAAGTGATTTTACTGTTTCTCGATGAATCAGACTTCTGGATATGAACATTTTACCATATTTTCAGATACATTATCTCGTTTGAGCCTTATAACATCCCTGAGAAGTTAAAACAGAAATTACTATCCATTTCACAGATGAGGAAAAAAATTCCAAAAAATAAGTGATCACTTAGCTAAATGATGGTTTAAACTTCACATTCTCTGACTCAAAATTCCAGAACATTTTCTTACTTCAGGAAGAATATATTTATAAAACCCATTTGATAGTGGTTAATTAGGGGGTTATTGTCAGGTTTTCAATTTGAGCATCAACTTAAAACTAAATTACATGCAATGAACACAACATTCCTAATTTCATGCTGCAAATGTTTTTCTTCAAGAGTGAACATTCTTGGAGTTCTAGAAGGATTTGACTTGTGGTTGCAACTGCCTTTTCTTAAAGTAAATAATGTTGATTCAAGAGGTAAGGGGAAAGAAACCATTTTCTAGAAATAACAAATCTGTTAATTTGATGCTTTTATCATTTTCTAGTTAGGAATATTATAATTTAAAAGTTATGGATACACTGATTATAATATAGTACAAGGATTCTCAATTTTATTTTGCTTAAGAATCACGCGGTGGCAGGTAGTGTTGCTAACAATACAGATTCCCAGGCCCCATACCCAAAAATGTAATTCAGTAAGAGCCAAAATACTAACATTTAAAGAATGCTAGGTGTCATGGAACACTGAGAATCACTGGTATTGTGTATCTGACATTCGGCATGTACAAAATATTTATTTTACCAAAAATACATTTTAGCATGGTAGTCATATTTTAAAATCACTTCTATAGCCTTCTAAAATTTCAAATTAAGAGATTTTGCCTCTTAAAAATATTAACTAATTTCCAGCATGTTAGTAGAAATCTTGCCACCTATGTTTATAATCATGCTCTGAGGTTAAAAACTACAAGGTAATTTACTGTAGTAATCAGTCTCAAATCCCTCGGAGCGTAAGTTCTTATTAGCATTTATATGTTAGGGAATTTATAGACAGCTTCTTACCAGTGACCTGTCCCTTTTGGGCCTTTTGATTTTCCTATTTGAAAATCCACAACGGTTCCAAACGAGTAGCTCTCACACCACTTCAAATACATGGCAACCTGGTAACTATTCAAATGCACCTGTATAACACATAAATGTAAAAGAACGATCTCTACTTTGGATGGGTTAGAAATGTGTCAAGGGTCCTAATTCAGGGACAAATTTCGAACTTGAACCCACGCTTTCCGCCTCCTACAGTTTACATCTTTTTGTTGAGAAGAAACCCTTCAGGGTGAGTTTTTAAGAGAAACCTTCCCGTTTTACATATGTAGAAACTGAGCCCAAAGAAACAAAATTATTTGTCCAAGGTCACGCCCAATATCAGCAGCCAAGTCAGAGAGGAACCCCTTGGTTCCAATTTAATAGCCAAGCCAGTTGCATGTTACTACTCTTTAAAACAAAAATTCCCTAACTGCATCGCTTCACCCCCTCTCGATTTTTGAATAAAGTTGTTTATTCAAAACGGCCCTTCCCCAAGGTGGTGCTTTTACGCCTTCGGGTAGTAAAACCCTGCATAACCTGTTAGTGAAAAACACGAGGAGGCCACGTCAAACGCGGTGACTTTCACAGGCCTTTTTCTTTGGCCAAAATTTTCTCGGAAAGGCTGTTAATCCTACATTCCGCTGGGGGAGGAGCGACGAGGGAGGAGGGAGGTCACCGGGAGCTGACATGTCCTTACATGTACTTGCGCGTGCCCGGGACGCAGCCTGCGGGGCCGAGGAAACCAACGAAGGATATATTAGGGCGAGAGCGAAGGAAAGGGGCGGGAGAAAAACACGGTAGTGGGAAATCCCTGTGCACTGGATATGCCAACCCCTCGCAAAGCTAAGAGCCGTGCGTGAACAGATCTCATTAAATGGCCCCGCGCAGACACTGCAGCAGCAGGGAGGAGGGAGCACGGCGGCTCGCGCGGCACGTTCGGGAAGGGGGAGCGCCAGGGCGGCCCTTTTATAGGCCGAAGCCCGCGCCCGCGCGCCCCCACCTTTCGCACCGCCCCCGGGCCACGCGCGGAGCCGCGGCGTTACCTGAGAAGGGCCGGCTGCGTCCGCACCCGGCCCCTCCCGTTCCGCCGCCCGCCCGCCAGCCCGCCCTTCCCTCCCGCGAGGCCGCAGCGGCACGAGATCTGCGCCTCGCCTCCCTCCTCCCGCGGGCGAATTTTCTTACCTTGTGAAAAACTGTCTCCGCGGCTGCCCCCGCCTCCTCTGCTGGATGTGAAATGGCGGTCGGCGAGGCAATTGTGAGCACCGCAGCTCCTGCCAATCCCGCATAGCCGCCAAAACGGCCCCGAACACTGGCGCACCCCTCCCGCAAGCCCCTCGAAGCCCATCCATGAGATCGGTGCTCTGCCGCCCCTTCCGCTGCCCCTCACCCAGGTGACCGTGCCCGCCGGCCGAGTCATCGATCCCGCGCGGGCCCTGTTGGCCGCCGGCCGCCTCCCTCACTGCGTGCCCCGGGGGCGGGGGAGAAAGCACCTTCTCGGCCCCCGCCCTCCGTGTTCCGCCCGGGCGCCCGCCCGCTCGCTCCCTTTCCCGCCGAGCCCCCTCCCCCGCACTACTCGCAGCCCTCCCTTCGCCACACACACCCCCCTTTCCCCTCCCCCAGTGGTTGCGTCCGTGACATCATCATCATGGCAACAAGAGCTGCAGCCTGGGACCGAGGAGCCCGTGTGATTCCCGGCGGCCGCGGCAGTGGCGGCAGCACCAGCACCGACGAAAGCTCGAGGGCTTCTCTCCTGCGGCCTCTTGCCGGGTGCTCCTGAGGAGGCGGCGGCAGCAGCGCCTACACCGCCCCGCCCGCCGCCGCTCCTCGAGGTGTCTGTGTGTGAGGGGAGGGGGCCGAGCCGAGAAGGGGAGGGGGCTCCGCCGCTGCGGAGGGAGCCGCCGCCGCTGCTGCTGCCGCTGCCGGGTCGCCAGTGAAGGGAGGCAGTGGCGGCGGCGGCTAACATGTTTTCAGTGAGGATAGTGACTGCAGACTACTACATGGCCAGCCCGCTGCAGGGGCTGGATACCTGCCAATCCCCCCTCACCCAGACCCCTGTCAAGAAGGTGCCGGTGGTGCGAATCTTCGGAGCGACCCCGGCAGGTAAGCGGGCGCGGGGCGGG
>NW_012110474.1:3633281-3640567 GCF_000951045.1 Mandrillus leucophaeus
GGCCAGGTGGCCGCGGCATGCCCATCGGTGGACGGGTTCGTAGGGTCCGCTCTGAGGTCGGTCGCTAGTGGGACCCCGGGCATCCCTTGTGTCCCTGAAGTGCCGCTTTCTGGAAACGGGGAAGTGTCAGCCTTGTTGTCATTCGCTCCCCATGGCCTCTTTTCACCCTCGATCTCCTCTGCCCCTTCCGGAGATGCAGTGGGCCGAAGAGAGTGGCGCCTGGGGCCAGATAATCTTTCTCACTGGGGTGACCGTGTGACTCTGCTGTGAGTGCAGTTCTGATTCCTTAGAGTTAGTGCCAGAGCGTCTGGGGACAGGGCAGCATCCTCAGGTGCAATGCTTTCAGGAAATGTTCATCCATGAAAGTAGGAAATGCGTGTTTATGTTGCCCAACGTAAAATATCACACTTAACGGGGTGAATTTATTAGGAACCACAGCCAGACTCAGCAGCACAGACATTTTGAAAGGCTCCTAGACTGGGCTGTAGGCTTGCGTTTTAAGTACAGGTATATTTTTAAAACACAACTATGTTGAAGAAGGGGTGAGAAGGGGAGAGACAGCAGTGCAGAAGGTACGTTCTCAAAAACTCTTGGGGTTTATGATAACATAAAAAAGATAGAGGCCCAATTTACTAGGTGTTTTAAAATGGTTTTGCTTTTTTGTATGCTTTGAACTGCTTCCATGAAATAATGGAGTTCTAGGAAATAATGCCTCCTAGGAAAGGATGCTCTTCCCTCTAGCTATGAATTGCCCTATGGGATTTTAGATAGCATTTCCCACTTGATGCTCCTTGCCCTCATCACCATTCATCTTGTTACTACAGTCAGTTTCTGTGGACTACCAAGATAATAGCGCTTTCCCAAACACAAGCACTCATTCTAAGCTGTTATCTTTTAATGTGAATTCTCTTTGTTAAAATGTCAATGTTGTGAGATTTGGTAGCATATTCCTTTTTAAACTAGTGAATATGATTTTGATATGAACCTTGAAAGATGGGGAATTTGAGTGCTTTTAATGTGTTGAAAGTGTAACACTTGAAACTTTGGAGGCTGGGAAATCGAGGAGATGAAGTGTTCTATAAAATAGGTTTTCTGCCCTTTTAGATGTAGTGGTGCTGTCTTTGTTTCCAATTGGAATTTCACTGTAATGCTCTGTTCTCACTTCAGATGCAGAGGAAGGATAAGATAGTGAAGTTGATATGGCTCTGTTCAGCCAGATTTCCGAATCATAAAGGGACACGCTAATAGGATATACTGTGGCATTTCTGTGTATTACAGCTTGTATTGTTTGAATTACTTTTCCACACATAATTTTTTCTCCTCCACACAAGTCATTAAATATGTTTACCTGAGAGATAGTCAAGCTTTGTTTTATAGGAAAGTTTCGTTTGTGGAAATAAATGAGTTTCACTATAAGCTAACTTATTCTATAACGTGAGAAATTGCTCCTTAAAAATATAGAATATTATATGCTTTTGTTTTTCTGAATATTTTTAAAAAGACACATTAACTGTTTCCTATTTCATCCTTCATGGACATCCCACAATAGATTACCAGCCCCGTATTTAAAAAAAAACAAAAACAAAAAAACCCATAAAAACCAAAGACTGAAAACCCCCACTGTGGTTTTTTTTTTTTTTTTTTTTTTGGTATATACTTTGAAATTTATATTTTAAATGAATTAAAAAGTGACACTTTTTATATGTACATTGAAAGACATAAAACTTGATACAGAGAAAGTCAAATTTTAAATTAAGGATTATCAAATTGAATTTGCTATATAGTTCACAGTTTGCAACAAAAATGTTTGTTTCAACAAGAAAAAATTTGAAGTCATTGGCATACATTTAGAGTTTACACTTTTCATAAACCAAGCCAGCATTTTTATTAGTACGTCAGAAACTCCCAGTGAGATTAATATTAATTAAACATAATCAAAAACTGCAGAATTATCTGCTTTTGAATTATCTCCCCACGGAAAACTAGTCCAATAAAATAAAACATGAAAATTATTAACATAAAAGAGAGGCCAGTCTGCCTTAGTAAAACTGAATGCTAGAATTTTTAATGAAGACAGATATGTTTAAAAGTAAAGATGTAAACATAATGCAAAGATATAAACGTAATTTATATTATATCCTTATAGTTTATATCTTTACTAACAAGTAAAATAAGGTAATAAAAACGTGTAACACATGATAAACCTATGCTACATAAAATACCATAAACGTACTTTTTTCATATATAGGAATTATTTTGGGAGGTCCTTAATGCTTTACCTTGGTTTGGAGAGAAAATGTTTTAAAATTGAGTTTGCCTTACAAATGAGATCCTGAAAAATAGCAACCAAAGATATTTTTTCTCAAATGAAGTGGCCATTTCAAAATTATATTACAAATTCTGAACTGATTGGATTAATACCCTTTTACTAGTTTAGTTTTTCCATTATTGCATGAAAAGCATTTTTCTGCTTTAGAAAACAGTCCAGTTGACTTTTGATTGTTCTGTGTTTTGAGGATGTATCTTGAGTAATTTAAGAAATAAAGTGTTTTGGGTTTAAAAACTCCCATGTCTTAAGTTGGTGAAATTTGAAAAGGTATTTTTAAAAAGAGGGATATTCAGGGCTGGGTGCTGTGGCTCATGCCACTAATCCCAACACTTTGGAAGGCAGAGGGAGGAGGATCCCTTGAACCCAGGAGTGGGAGACCAGCCTGGGCAACATAGTCTCTACAAAACGAAAAGACAAAGAAACAAAAATTGGCTGGGCGTGGTGGTGTGCACCTGTAGTACTAGCTATTTGGGAAGCTGAGACAGGAGAATTGCTTGAGCCCAGAAGGTTGAGGCTGCAGTGAACCAAGATCCCGCCCTCACACTCCAGCCTGGGCAACAGAGCGAGACCCTGCCTTAAAAAAAAAAAAAAAAAAAAGTGGGATATTCAGATTTGAATGGTAAATCCTGAGTGATTTAATCCCTTGCCAACTGAGGATATTGATTCCTAAGGGAATCATGTAAAGTTTCTTCATCTGAGTTATGGAATTTTTTAAAAAACAAAAGCAAACTTCCTCTCCATTTCTTTAACTAGTTTTTTAAATGTCTTGAACATTATTTTGATATAATCAAATTGAGCAATGTCATTTACAGAAGAAATTGTTAACTTTTTCTTTTATAACATTTTGGTAACGTATTAATGGAGGGAAGAAAGGTTATGAATAAAGTATAGGACAATGTTTTTTCATTTAGATTTGAATATAGGTGTGACCACTCAGAGAATTCACTACAGATAAAATCATCAGGCTTCATTTGAGGATTCGACTTAGGTAGACTTAGGAAGCTGTCCATTTTCCACATCTCTACTCTTGCTTAGTTGCTTGATGTAACTCACTTCATGCTGAGTTTAGACAGCTCTCACAGTTTCCTCAGCACCAGGTTAAACAGAACTATCCTTTCAAAGAGCTTCCCTGCTGAGATGCAGAGTAGGAGTAAATAGAAGAATGGGAGATGTTCACAAAGCAAGTAATTAAACAAAGTAGGCCAGACAGACTATAGAGGGAGCTGCTTGTCTTTAAGATTACTCTAAGGAACTCTGCTACTTCCTCTAGCTTAGAGAAGATTTTGATAGATCGTTCTAGATGCTGTTAGCCATGAAATCAAACTGTTCAACATAAGAAATTGATAATTCTGAAATGCTATGTAAGTTTACGTAGGTGCTTATTCAAATTATAAATATATTCTCATTGTTTATATTTTATAAAGTTAAATATAAGAAACTACCAGAATAACCTTTTTTTTTTTTTTTTTTGGTAAATTGGAGTTACATTTGCAGTAAGAATAATTTTAAAAACTAGCGTGTATCAACAACTCAGGTTCAAAAATTTCTGTAATAGAATCTGCTTTGTTCATACTTTGTTTTTTACTAAGTTATTTAAAAATATTTTAAGATCGTATAACACCTATTTGATTAGAATTATTGGAGAGATTTTCAGAAACACTATGGAGATTTGATGACTCATCACAAACAAATTGGTCACTTTTTTTTAGCGTGTATTTGAAGCCCTGAGTAGCAAGTTATTTTAGCTTTAAGTGCCTTAAGAACAGCTTTACCCTCCAGAAGCTCACAGTGTAGTAGAGATGATGGGCATGTAAACTTAAGTCAAATACAGTATGACTGGACTATAGAAATGTGTGTAAGACAGAGCAAGGATTCAGTGGGAGACACATTCTATATCCAGGCAAAAAGGGGAGTCAGGGAAGACTTCGTGAAGGAAATATGGATTAGTCATGTTAAAGGAATTTTTAAGGAACTTAAAATTTCAGATAGAGGAACAGCTACAAGGTAATTGACAGATTAAGAAAACTGCTCTTTGCAGGGCAGTTTGGCAATGTATATTAGAATCCTTGAAATGTTCTTTTTTGACCCAATAATTATAGTTTTAGGGATTTTAATCTATGAACATAAATCTTTTGGCAAATCTGATTGTCTTTTGAATCCATCTGCTTCTTTTCATAATCATCACCACCCTAAACTACTAGCATTTTTGGTCAAGTTTAGTACAGTAGCCTCCTAATCTTGGTTTATCCCAATCTACTTTGTCCCCTTCTGATCTGTTTCCTGTAATCAGAGGGATCTTTTAAAAATGCAAACCTGATTACATCACCCTACTGTTTGATATGCTTCAGTAACTTTCCATTGCATTCAGGATATGGACAAAACTCTGTGTCTTATATGGTGGCATCTACCTGTCTTACAAGGTCTTGCATAGTCTGGCCATTACCTTTCTGTCTAGTCGTGACTTGAGCCATGTTCTTGACTTACTCTTTTTATTCCAGCCATGTTGGCCTTATCTCAGTCCCTTGTTCTTGCCATGCTCCTTCCCACAGTGAGGGCTTTGTACCTGCCGTTGCCCCTGCCTAGAATGTTTTCACTTGTTTTTCACCTAAACTTCGATTTATCTTTCCTCAGGGAAGCCTTCCCTATCATAGACTCTCAAAGCACCATGAACTCTTCTCATAGCACTTGCTGTCATTGTAATTTTATGTCTTAGAGATTAACATGTTTTTCCAAATAGATTGTAAGCTCCAGAAATCCTGATAATGTGTTTCTTTTTCCTCACCATTATAGAGTTAATGTTTACCACAGTGCTTGAAACTCATCTATTAATTCTTGCAACTCATTTGTTGCAAGGATTAATAAATAGATTATAATCATCACAGAGAACAACTCTAAATGTTCAACAATTGGTAAATGGTTACATAAACTGGGTATATTCATTTGGGAGGACGTGTTTAAGACATGTTTTAGAAGTATGTGTAATAACATGGGAGAGTGCTGTCATTGTATTATGTGAAAAAAATTAGTTTACAAAATAGTCACTTATTAAAAGTGTGGAAAAAGATACACCAAAGTATAAAAGTTGGTTATCTCTGGAAGGTATGTTTTATATTTTCAGATTTTTTACAGAGAACATGTACTGATTTTATAATTTTAAAAAATCCATGTGCAAAATTAAGGAAAAATTGGTTTTCTAGATATGGTTCCAGAAATGTAGTAAGAGACATGAGATTCGTAATGGTCTCCAAAACATGTGTCAACCAAAATGTATGATTGCATGATGATTATATTGAACTTAATTATATAAATTGCATTTAGAACTGCAAAATGATTCATATATTAAAGCAAGCCAGTAATTTCTGGTTTTATTATTCTTACTTGTATGTAAAGTACTTTTAATTTTAAAATGTTTTGAAAAGTAACATGGTTTTGGCACATGACAGCACTAAAACAGAGTAAAGACTAGAATTAACTCAAATATATATGAGAACTTAATACAGGTTGAGCATCCCTTATCCAAAACTCCATAATCTGAAATCCTTCAAAATCTGAAATGTTTTGAGCACCAACAGGATGCCACAAGTAGAAAATTCCACACCTGACCTTGTTGTGATGGGGGGGTCGCAGTCAAAACTTTGTTTCAGGCTGGATGCAGTGGCTCATGTCTGTAATCTCAACACTTTGGGAGGCTAAGGTAGGAGGATTGCCTGAGCCCAGGAATTCGAGACCAGCCTAGGCAACATGGAAAGACCCTATCTCTACAAAAAAATACAAAAATTAGCCAGGCAGGGTGGTACACGTTTGTGGTTCCGGGAGGCTGAGGCAGGAGGATCGCTTGAGCCCAGGAGGTGAAGTCTGCAGTGAGTCATGATTGTACGACTGCGTTCCAGCCTGGGCGACAGAGCAAGTTCCTGTCTCAAAAACAACCAAAACAACTTTGTTTCATGTGTAACATTGTTTAAAATTATATAAAATTACGTTCAGGTTTGGTCCCATCCTCAGGATATCTCATGTATTTGCAAATATTCTAAAATCTGAAAAAATCTGAAACACTTCTGGTCCCAAGCATTTTAGATGAGAGATATTCAACTTGTATATGAAAATGGATCCCACCTTCATTTATGAGTAGGGAAAAGAATAATTATTTAATAAACAGTGTTGGGATAGCCAGTTAGTCATCTGGAAAAATAATGTTGGCTTCCAGAGGAGTTAAAGATTTAAATATGAAACAACGAAACAAAAAATGTAGGGTAATTATTTTTTACATAATCCAGGATTGGTGAAGTCCTTTAATAGCATACTAGATTGCTGGATTTTAGGACATAAAAATAAAATTCTGTATAGAGGAAAAAAATCAAACAAAGTTAAAGAGAAACAGACTAGTAAAACTTATTTGTATACTTCACAAAGGCTAAGTTCCTCTTAATACAAAGAACTAGAAAATAATCCAGTAGAAAAATTAGCAAAGAGAATTCGTATGAAAAGATGTACAATTTTATTTATAATATAATAAAGATGTAAATTAAAGCTTCAACATACTCTTTGTCACCTATCAAATGAGCAAAGGTTATGTATAGTATAACTCGGGAAGGGTGAGAAGAAGAGAAAATGGTCAGCCTCATACATTGCTGGTGGGATTATAAAGTGTTCATATTCTATAGAAAGCAGTTTGAAAATGGTTTCCAAAATTTAAAATACAGATATATTTTGTTCTAGTAATTCCATTATAGGATTTTATTCTCTAGAAGATTTTGCATATATGTCAAATAAATACGTAAGAATATTTGTGGCAGCATTATTTGTTACTGCAAAAGATTGGAACCAAGCTAAACATATATCAGTAGGGAAGTAGTTGGGTGAATTATGGTATATGTATTCTACAAAATACTAGTCAGCCTTTAAAAGTAATGAGAGAATATTATGTGTACTGCTGTGGTGCCATGTCTAAGATACGAGG
>NW_012110474.1:3641542-3642314 GCF_000951045.1 Mandrillus leucophaeus
GTCATTGGCATACATTTAGAGTTTACACTTTTCATAAACCAAGCCAGCATTTTTATTAGTACGTCAGAAACTCCCAGTGAGATTAATATTAATTAAACATAATCAAAAACTGCAGAATTATCTGCTTTTGAATTATCTCCCCACGGAAAACTAGTCCAATAAAATAAAACATGAAAATTATTAACATAAAAGAGAGGCCAGTCTGCCTTAGTAAAACTGAATGCTAGAATTTTTAATGAAGACAGATATGTTTAAAAGTAAAGATGTAAACATAATGCAAAGATATAAACGTAATTTATATTATATCCTTATAGTTTATATCTTTACTAACAAGTAAAATAAGGTAATAAAAACGTGTAACACATGATAAACCTATGCTACATAAAATACCATAAACGTACTTTTTTCATATATAGGAATTATTTTGGGAGGTCCTTAATGCTTTACCTTGGTTTGGAGAGAAAATGTTTTAAAATTGAGTTTGCCTTACAAATGAGATCCTGAAAAATAGCAACCAAAGATATTTTTTCTCAAATGAAGTGGCCATTTCAAAATTATATTACAAATTCTGAACTGATTGGATTAATACCCTTTTACTAGTTTAGTTTTTCCATTATTGCATGAAAAGCATTTTTCTGCTTTAGAAAACAGTCCAGTTGACTTTTGATTGTTCTGTGTTTTGAGGATGTATCTTGAGTAATTTAAGAAATAAAGTGTTTTGGGTTTAAAAACTCCCATGTCTTAAGTTGGTGAAATTTGAAAAGGTATTTTT
>NW_012110474.1:3647469-3694822 GCF_000951045.1 Mandrillus leucophaeus
ATGATGATTATATTGAACTTAATTATATAAATTGCATTTAGAACTGCAAAATGATTCATATATTAAAGCAAGCCAGTAATTTCTGGTTTTATTATTCTTACTTGTATGTAAAGTACTTTTAATTTTAAAATGTTTTGAAAAGTAACATGGTTTTGGCACATGACAGCACTAAAACAGAGTAAAGACTAGAATTAACTCAAATATATATGAGAACTTAATACAGGTTGAGCATCCCTTATCCAAAACTCCATAATCTGAAATCCTTCAAAATCTGAAATGTTTTGAGCACCAACAGGATGCCACAAGTAGAAAATTCCACACCTGACCTTGTTGTGATGGGGGGGTCGCAGTCAAAACTTTGTTTCAGGCTGGATGCAGTGGCTCATGTCTGTAATCTCAACACTTTGGGAGGCTAAGGTAGGAGGATTGCCTGAGCCCAGGAATTCGAGACCAGCCTAGGCAACATGGAAAGACCCTATCTCTACAAAAAAATACAAAAATTAGCCAGGCAGGGTGGTACACGTTTGTGGTTCCGGGAGGCTGAGGCAGGAGGATCGCTTGAGCCCAGGAGGTGAAGTCTGCAGTGAGTCATGATTGTACGACTGCGTTCCAGCCTGGGCGACAGAGCAAGTTCCTGTCTCAAAAACAACCAAAACAACTTTGTTTCATGTGTAACATTGTTTAAAATTATATAAAATTACGTTCAGGTTTGGTCCCATCCTCAGGATATCTCATGTATTTGCAAATATTCTAAAATCTGAAAAAATCTGAAACACTTCTGGTCCCAAGCATTTTAGATGAGAGATATTCAACTTGTATATGAAAATGGATCCCACCTTCATTTATGAGTAGGGAAAAGAATAATTATTTAATAAACAGTGTTGGGATAGCCAGTTAGTCATCTGGAAAAATAATGTTGGCTTCCAGAGGAGTTAAAGATTTAAATATGAAACAACGAAACAAAAAATGTAGGGTAATTATTTTTTACATAATCCAGGATTGGTGAAGTCCTTTAATAGCATACTAGATTGCTGGATTTTAGGACATAAAAATAAAATTCTGTATAGAGGAAAAAAATCAAACAAAGTTAAAGAGAAACAGACTAGTAAAACTTATTTGTATACTTCACAAAGGCTAAGTTCCTCTTAATACAAAGAACTAGAAAATAATCCAGTAGAAAAATTAGCAAAGAGAATTCGTATGAAAAGATGTACAATTTTATTTATAATATAATAAAGATGTAAATTAAAGCTTCAACATACTCTTTGTCACCTATCAAATGAGCAAAGGTTATGTATAGTATAACTCGGGAAGGGTGAGAAGAAGAGAAAATGGTCAGCCTCATACATTGCTGGTGGGATTATAAAGTGTTCATATTCTATAGAAAGCAGTTTGAAAATGGTTTCCAAAATTTAAAATACAGATATATTTTGTTCTAGTAATTCCATTATAGGATTTTATTCTCTAGAAGATTTTGCATATATGTCAAATAAATACGTAAGAATATTTGTGGCAGCATTATTTGTTACTGCAAAAGATTGGAACCAAGCTAAACATATATCAGTAGGGAAGTAGTTGGGTGAATTATGGTATATGTATTCTACAAAATACTAGTCAGCCTTTAAAAGTAATGAGAGAATATTATGTGTACTGCTGTGGTGCCATGTCTAAGATACGAGGAAAAAAAGCAAGAGGCATGACTGCATGGGCAGTTTGCTGCCATTTGTGTGGTTAAAATATGTATTTTTTGTATACTATATATGCCTATGTATTAGAATAAAATTCTTTATTATAATAAAATCCATATATATATATATATATGGGCAGATATAGAATGTAATGTGCATGGGAGGATACGGGAGAGTCTGATGACAGTAGTTGCCTCCAGTGTGTAGAAGTGGTTGCCTAGAGGACAAAGGTGGACTAACTTTTTAAGTACACAGTTTGGTAATTTTTCAGTATTTTAAAATCACGTGCATGTAATACTATTCAAAGTTAATATTTTTAAGCTATGTTTTGCTTACAGGAATTGGTAAGAAATTAAAAATAAAAGACCATAATAGTTGTTACAAACGAATGATTACTGCAATACTGTTTTTAACTTTAGGTATTGTTAGAAATCTTCTAATTCAAAGTTTTCAGTTGCTGTTACATGGCTCACAGAAGGGTAGTCCTAGTGGAATGGGGGCTGAAGGAAGGCATTGGGGTTCCTGTGAACAGATAGCATGGTGAGTGACAACCAGCAGTTACTGCTCCTTTTGATATTTTAAGTGCATTAAATGAGGTGTGCCTTACTACTTGGAATCTACTTCAGCAGCCAGCCACAGTGTACAGCTGCCTCTTGTGGGAAAGGGATCATGGAATTGTTACTGGAGTTTGTATTCACGGTGCCAAAGGAACATGCCACCTACCACAAGGTGCAACCCACTTACAGTGAGAGGACAAGGAAGCAGGGAGGGTGTCCCTGGTGGCCCAGCGCCAGGCCTCACTATCTGTATTCACCTGTATTGGATGCTGCTCATCATATGCGTTTGATGTGCTCTGCAAGGTGACTGCCTAATAGTGCATGTATGTTTGTCAGAAATAAAGCATGATTTTAATTTTGAAGTATTGTTGATGGGAAAAAGTTTGGTTTTGAAATTCATATTAAAATTTTCAGCATTACATATGTCAAAAAATATCTACCATAATACTTTAAATTTTATCTTCTGTACTTAGAAAATATAATTTTTTTTCACCAGGCACTATGTAGATGCCTCCAGATGCCCTCCTGTTGTCCCAGTGTGCTAAAAATTTTTTTGCTAACAAGTTTTATTTGCAATGTTAAAAGGGGTGAGAAACATCATTCTAGTCAAATGTACTCGTTTTACATAAAGAAAACAAATCTACATAGCAGGCTCAGGGATTTGTCCAGTGTCCTAGTGTTGGTTGGTGTGAGGCTGGATTTGAAAATGGGGGATCTTGGATCTTGACTCTTCAGCTCTCATCTCCTCACACTGACCTCTCCCCGCAAAACATGAGGGAATGTTGGAGGAAGGCATTGATAATAATTGAAAGACAAAAATACAGAACCTCAGAGGAATTATTAAAAGAACTGCACATATGTAGTTCAGAAATCTTTGAGACCCTACGGTGTCTAATAGTGCTTAGAATCTTCTTATGTAATATATATTATTATATATAATAATATTAATCTTCTATAATCTAGGATAGATTATGGTAGGATTTGTTTTATGATGATTTGGCTGTATCTTTAAGAAAACAAGATTACAGCAAAAGGAGTTTGGGGCAAACATAAACAAAAATTGATACTAAAATTGTATGTCTGCAGTTTCCAAAAAAGGAAGGAGGGAATATATGAAACCTTTCAAGTTCCTCTGGTGCTATAATTAAATATTCTCTCATCTTGCTTTTGACTGGATTAGAATTCACTCAATTAAAGATAATCTAGGGCTGGGCACCTATAATCCCAGCACTTTGGGAGGCAGAGGCAGGAAGATTGCCTGAGCCCAGGAGTTTGAGACCAGTCTGGGCAACGTGGCAAGACCCTATCTCTTTAAGAAAAAAAAAAAAAGAAAAGATAATCTAAGTGAAAAATGATTCAAGTTTAAATAGATTGGGTTAAAGTAGGTTTTAGAGGATATTGTCATTGGCGCTGGATATATCAAAGAAATATAACTTACTTATAAAGTGAGAAATGGGCTGTGGAATGGGGTATGTCACTTTGGTATCTGGCTGCCATTTTAACATCATAGTGATAATAAGAGGAAATAATGGGAGTCAAGGAACAGTGAACTTTGGGTGAAATTGTGTTAACTTGTAATTTCCATGTAAATACAGATAAGGCAGGAATGAGTGTCTTAGGCAGTTAGAAAGAACTCTGTCTACTGTCCAAACATAAGTATTATAAGTAAAAGTAAGTAAAAGTAAGACCCTCTTAATGACAGCCTATTTAACCTTTTTAGTGTTTTTGTTTGGGAGGGTGTGTGTGTGTTCTGTCATTCCTTCTAAGTTTTCCAGATGATCTTGTGTTTCTTCCAGCTCTCTGTAGATTTTTAAATATTTCATTTTATAAATGAAAAATACTTTGTTGCTTAATTAGGATTGGTAAACTGGACTGTTTTCTGTAGCAGAAATTGAATACACGCCTAGCAAAGTAAATTCTGAGAAAAATGAGTAGTAATTGTCAATGGAAAATTTTGTGTTTTTTTTTTTTTGGGGGGGGGCCAATTCTGTTTTCTTTTTGGATGATAGTTTTGGGAAATACTAAGAATTTGAGCTCAATTTACTTTGGGGCAGTTATTTAATTCTCTTTGGGTTCAAAGATCATTACTATATAAACAATTCAAATAGTAAAAGAAAGTGTGTTACCTCAAAAATGCCTTGTGTAATATATAACAGTTCACAAGATTTCTATTTTTCTTCCATTTTTTACAATTACCAAGGAATTATAACAAGAATTAAAATAAATATATTGTTTTGCATATATATTTTTATACTTCAAAGTAATTTATATACTAAATTAGGTTTTGTTTGAGATGGTGAAATGAAAGACTTTGTAAATAAGAATACATGTTGATATGTGAAAAATGTACAGTTAAAACATGTTGGCATACTCCTAGTTTCTCAGAACAAGAAAATGACTAATCTAAATTTCATTTCAGAATAAAACCCAAGACAAGCCACATAAAAGCAACTTAAAAATTAAACTGTCATCATATTATTTGTTTTAAAACTATGGAATAATATATCTGAGGAAGATTTCTCTCAAAATTGTTTTTCTCAATTTCAAGTAAGTAATTTATTTTGGTTAATATATTGGGGGTGAGGGGGGTGGGGGTGAGCCTTGGCATTGAAGTTGGTAAATCCTACTCATCCTTAAGTAACAACTTAAATATCAACCTCTAAAGCCTTCTGTGACTCCTTTGCCCATTCCCAAAGATTATCTCCTTGGTTTTCCAAGTCTTCGTCCCCTTCCACATTGCTGTTAAACGATCTATTACAATGAATATTGTGTTTGTCTCTAAGAATAGTCATGTGGCGCTATCTTCATGGGCCCCACCTCATACTTCTCAACCCCACTGCCTTCTGTTGCTGAGAGATCCTGAGCAAGTTATTATACTTATGTTAGCATTAATTTCCTCCTCTGTAAAGTGAGTTTTAATAATTTCTACAGCACAGCGT
The DNA here is from genome assembly GCF_000951045.1 of Mandrillus leucophaeus. Lineage (NCBI taxonomy): Eukaryota > Metazoa > Chordata > Mammalia > Primates > Cercopithecidae > Mandrillus > Mandrillus leucophaeus. The sequence continues at coordinate 3,652,654 of NW_012110474.1, forward strand.
TATTATGATTGAATAAGATAACCAGCAAATGTCTGGCATATATAGTAACATAAATGTTACTTATGTTACTTTACCTGTCTTATCTCCAGAATCTGCTACATTACCTCATATACTGAATGCTCTTTAAAATGTTTGAATTGAAATGAAAGATGGAATTTTTCCTCACATTGGGAGAAACTAAAACTTCTGCACATTGTGGTGTGAGACTTTTTACATTTGGTTAGTGACATATCTATAGGTTAGGTAATTGCCTGTTTAAAAACACTTTTTAAAAATGTGGCTATATTTTATAAGTGGTCCATCAGGGCCTGAAAAGAATCTTATTTTCCAAAGCCATCAGTAGTGCCTTAAAAAAAAAAAAAAAAAACATGATTGAACATGTTGAAAGTATGTATGCTGGATGTCACAGTAAAAGTGACATTTCAATAGGATTTATTGCTCTCTTCTTGTGAATTTGTAACACACACAAAAATGGAAGCCTTTGTATTTTAAACCTACTTAGGATTGTGGAATGTGGACTAAATGATTTATTATTGCCCAGAGCTTCACCTCTCATCACCATGTATTTTCTACATACATTCCTAGGTTTTGTTTAATAACATTGTCTTTTATTTTTTTTATTTTTTTTTTTTTGAGATGAAGTCTCACTCTGTCATCCACGCTGGAGTGTAGAGGCGCAATCTCAGCTCCGTGCAACCTCCACTTCCCAAGTTCAAATGATTCTCCTGTCTCAGCCTCTCAAGTAGCTGGAATTACAGCCACGTGCCACCACATCTGGCTAATTTTTGTATTTTTAGTAGAGATGAAATTTCACCATGTTGGTCAGGCTGGTTTCAAACTCCTGACCTCAGGTAATCTGCCCACCTCGGCCTCCCAAAGTTCTGGGATTACAGGCGTGAGCCATCACCACACCCCGGCATGTCTTTTAATTTTTAAATGAAGTCGTTAGAAAGGTATCCAGATTAATTATGATGTCTCACACCTTAGTTGATAATGCTTAATGTTTTGAAAATAGAAGTCATGTTATTATAGTTAAAAGACCTTAATTTTACATCATTTTACTAAAAGAGGTGGTAAACCATTTATTGAGTAAGGACTGTGTGCCCTGTTCTAAGCTATTTAGTTTTCACAACAGTTCTATAAAATAGAACTGTTATCCCCATTTTACAGTTGAGGAAATGAGGCATAGAGAGGTTAATTTGCCTAAAGTGTTGTAGCGTAATGTTTACCTCATACCATATGAGGATTAAATGAGAAAATGTGTATTAGGCCATTACCCACTTAAACAGAAGAAAGAGTGAAGCAAAATCTGAGATGAGTGTCTTCTAACGCTTCCAGAATTTGATAATAACCATTATTGAGATGTGACAGTGACTGTGAATATACTCTTAGTCACATTCGTGTGTGTGTGTGTGTGTGTGTGTGTGTATATTATAGTAAACCCTGGTACTCTATTAACCCATTTTTTTTCTGACGCAATATTAATGTCTCCTCTCAAATTCATGCTCCCATTTGGACTGAATTAATGTATATGTGTTTACAAGGTGATAGTAGAATTTTAATATCAATCCGATATGCAATTTTTATAAGTTCAGTGTAATTAAATAGTATGTAGATATATTCTCATTGTGAAATATAAAAAGCAGAACAGGTAAGGGAAAAATCTTTGACCACCTATTCCCCTCTCTACTTAGATCAGCTTTTGCTGTATGATAAACCTCCCCAAAACATAGTGCTGTGAAACAATAGGCATTTGTTAGCCTGATTCTGGGCTGGGCTCAGTTAAGCGATTCTGCTGCAGCTATGTCTGGCCTTGTTGATGTGGCCACAGTCAGCTGATGGGTCAGCTGGGAGCTGGTTGGTCTAGGATAGCTATGTCTGGATAATTCATACTGGTTGTTGGCTTGGGTGATGGGGGCCATGTGTCTCCAGCAGGCTAGGCATGGCTCTTTCACCTGGAGGCAGTAGTAAGGTTTATAGAAGTAACTAGTGATGGCAAACCTCATATATTTTCTGTTGTCCATAGGCCAAAGCAGATCAACATGGCCAATTCCACAGTAGGTACGGGAGGGGTTTCCTAACGGAGTGGAGTTAATTAGGGGGCCATTACTGCAACAATCTATTATTCAGCTGTTGCTGGCTAACTCATTTTTCAGGAAGCATGTGCCACCATGGCATTGCTCCTTTCTTAAAGTAGTGATTATGTAAGCAATTTATTCAACAGTTCAGATAAATTTAGCTAATTCTTTATTCTTACTCGTTTTTATTCCATTTTCATCATCCTTCACATTATTCTTAGTTTCATTCAACTCAACAAATATTTATTGAGCACTCATTAAGTGCACAATAAGGTATCAAGAGGTGAGCAGCAGATGGAGCAAGACTACTCTCTTAATCATTCGAGTTTTTTTTGTTTTGTTTTGTTTTGTTGTTTGAAACGGAGTCTCCCTCTGTTGCCCAGGCTGGAGTACAATGGTGTGATCTTGGCTCACTGTACCCTCCACCTCCCGAGTTCAAGCTATTCTCCCACCTCAGCCTCCTGAGTGGCTGGGATTACAGGCATGCACCACACCACCCAGCTAATTTTTGGTATTTTTAGTAGAGATGGGGTTTTACCATATTGGCCAGGCTGGTTTTGAACTCCTGACCTCAAATGATTCACCCGCCTCAGCCTCCCAAAGTGCTGGAATTACAAGCATGAGCCACTACGCCTGACCAGTCATCCAAGTTTTTAAAAGTGGCCTACCTGTCTGCTTCATCATGTGAACAAAATTTTATAAAAGTAGAAAACTGTAACAATTTTTTGAGAATGACCAACAAACAGCCCACACCAGGCTAAATGTACCTTACTTGCTACATTTTTAAACATCTTACAAGAATTTCTTCAAATGAGAAAAACTAATACAGAGGTTGTTTTGATCTGTACTCCCACCAGCAATAGGAGACTTTTTCCATGTCTTCATCAAGATTATGTTCTCAAATGTTTTGATCATTGCCAATCTAATAGATATGAAATTGATCTCAGTGTAGTTTTAATTTGCATTCCTTTTATTATGAGTGAGATTGAGTGTTTTTTCAATGCTTGAGAGGCACTTATGGTATTTCCTTATCAGCGTACTGTTTATCTTTTACACATTTTCCTGTCGAGACTCTTGGTCTTTTCCTTACTGATTCCAAAGAGCCTTCATATATTAGGAAAGTTCATCTCCATCTGTAAATTGAGTTCCATATATTTTCCTCAGTTAGTTCTGTGGTTGATAACTTTTTATTTAAGTAGTATCTTTTTTTTCGTTTCATAAATAATCTTTATATCTGAATTAGGCTTTTAAATCACATTTTAATGAAGCTAGGTTTAAGTATTAGGCATGGGAATGGAAGGAAAAGATCCTGGCATTATCAGATCTTCTGCAGAGAACTTTATAAAACTCTTGATAGTTAAAATGAAAAACTTCAAAAGGATCCTGTCTTTGATTTATTTTTTTCCTCTTCTAGGTTTGATTTTATTATGACATCAGTCCTTTTGACCAGGCAGTTCAAGCAGTAAGATCATACCCTCTGGAGGGCTGTTTTTAGATGACGAGATTGTATAGGATAGATGGAAAATATTCTATGTCACTTAGAATAAATTGTTAATAATGTTGCTTTGAGTTTTGTTAATTTCATTTTGTGTGTGTGTGTGTTTGTGTGTGTGATGTGTATAAAACATACATAGATCATGGTAGTGGTTCTAGCAATGCTCTATGCTTACATACAGTCTTCCCTCAGTATCCATCCCTTAGTGTCTGGGGGATTCATTGCAGGAACCCCTGAGGATACAAAAATCTACAGATGCTCAAATCCCTTATATAAAATGGTGTAGTATTTGCATAAAATAACCTAATCATATTCTCCTGTATAGTACTTGAAATTATCACTTACACATAATACATTGTAAATGCTGTGTAATAATTGTGATACTGTATTGTTTAAGGTAATAATAACGAGGAAAAAATGTTTGTGCGCATTCAGTACAGATGCAACTATTTCCCTGAATATTTTTGATCCGTGGTTGGTTGAACCCACAGATGTGGAACCCACAGATATGGAGGGCCAGCTATATAATTTTCAATCTGTTCAGCCAACCTTGACCTCATCAACCACATGTTAGGATGGCTAGATTAGAGTAGCCCTTAGCAGTGGACCACATAGAAGAAAAACACGCAGAATGTAGACTTTTTTGAGAATGCGGTAATGCTGCCTACTGCCCAAATAATATCCTAGCTTTTTCTGAGATTGTGGGGAGCCAGGAAGAAGGTGGCAGAGGCATCTGTGACCTCTTGTGCCACATCTGACATTATGAAGTACTTTGACCTTTTCCCTTGACTTTTGTATAAAAAGATATTAGAAAACTGTGAGACTGGACAGATAATCATGTTTTGAGTAATTTAATACAGTTTTAAACATTTGAAAATTGTCAAACCCTTTCTTCTTATGTAATTTTACCCAGCAGCATCAGAAACAAATAGGAATCCTTAAGTGATTGGTGGGGCATGTCAGAAAGCCAGTATTTTTAACCATGCTTTACATAGTTTCTAGTTTTTAAAAGTTATTGAGGTATTCTTTAGCGTTTGCTTTATTGTTAACATCTTTATACATGTTTCACTGAAAATTGAAAGGAAGTTTTTCATTTAATACCAAATTATGACTTACTGTTATTTTCTTGATTAATCCTTTTTAAACAATTTTAACATTTCTTTTTTCTAATTTTATTTTATTTTTTGAGACGGAGTCTCACTGTGTCTCTCAGGCTAGAGTGCTGTGGTGCGATCTCGACTCACTGCAACCTTCGTATCCTGGGTTCAGGCAGTTCTTGTGCTTCAGCCTCCCGAGTAGCTGGGACTACAGGCATGTGCCACCACACCTGTTTAATTTTTGTATGTTTTATGGAGATGGGGTTTCGCCATGTTGGCCAGGCTGGTCTTGAACTCCTGACCCCAGGTGATCAGCCCGTCTCAGCCCCTCAAAGTACTGGGCTTAACAGGCATGAGCCACCTCGCCTGGCCCAATTTTAACATTTCCGAGGTTGTAATGTATCTCACAGTATGTACATTTAATTTTCCCCCCTGAAAAGCTGATATTAAACTGGTAGGATGTTTATAATCAGTGACTTCTTAGAGAAAACATGACGTTTTAAAATTCCTCTATGTGCTTTTTTTAAAAAAAATCTAATCTAATGTGTCATGGAATGGGTTTGCTTCCCAAATAAACATTTGTCCTTCATTTTTGCCTTGCATCTGTAATTGTTTTAAATTTGTATATTTTGATGTGGTGTTTGGCACATCCAGCTTCATGACTGATAAGTCTTTTATCGCAGTGTTTTTCAAATTATTTGTGGTGAAGAATCAGGTTTTTATTAACTCTGATACTTCATTATAATACATTAGAAAGGAATTACTGGAAAATGAAATAAATGAAATGAGAATAACTGACAAAATAGTAATACAACCTCCATTTTTAAAAATTATTTTATTTAACCGTTATAAAATTTCCCTGTCAGACTGCTGTAAGAGTTTCTAAATGCTAAGTTTTGAGCTTTGTACTGGTCTTGTTGCATAGCTGTAGCAAACAGCTAGTTCATAGATGGCATTTGAGTAGCACTGTAGAGATCTTTTTAGTAATATAGAGAGACTAATTCATTTCTTCTTAAAATCTTTTTGTGCTGTGTCAGAATTATTATTCCTATTTCTTTTCAGTTTGACTGTTTCTGTGATATATGGTATAAATCATTTTTCATCACTATTTTTAATCCTTTTATGTCACTTCAGTTTTAAACCCATCTCAAGATGTTTTAAAAGGGAGATTTTAAAGTTTTTTTTGCTTGTTTGTTTGTTTGTTTGTCTTTTGGTTTTGGTTTTTGAGACGGAGTCTTGCTTTGTTGCCCAGGCTGGAGTGCTCTGGTGTGATCTCAGCTTACTGCGACCTCCTCCTCCCTGGTTCAAGTGATTCTCCTGCCTCAGCCTGCCGAGTAACTGGGATTGTAGGCACGCACCACCATGCCCAGCTAATTTTGTATTGTTAGAAGAGACGGGGTTTCACCATGTTGGTCTGGCTTGTCTCGAACTCCTCTGCCTCCTGAGTTCAAGCAGTTCTCCTGCCTCAGCCTCCCGAGTAGCTGGGACTACAGGCGCACACTGCCATGCCCTGTTAGTTTTTTGTATTTTAGTAGAGATGAGGTTTCACTGTGTTGCCCAGGCTGGTCTTGAACTCCTGAGCTCAGGCAGTCCGCCTGCGTAGGCCTCCCAAAGTGCTAGGGTTACAGGCGTGAACCACCACGCCTGGCCATGCTTTCCTTTTTGGAAAACGTAGATAACAGAACTCATTTTAAAAAGTGTATGTACCAAAATGTAGTTTTTATTGTTATTTCTATTCTTTTTTCTTGTCTCTTAGAGTTCCATTTATATCTTAGAATATAAGTCTGTCTTTTTGTTTCTTCCTGTAGTATGTTATTGAGAATACACAGCATATACTTTCCACATGTCTTCTGTTTCTAAATATAAATTATCACAGATGCTTTTCTGTGGCATTTTTAAGAAGATGTTTTATCTATGCTGCTGAATATTTGTTTAGGTCCCATTCCATACATATCTATGAACAAGGGCTATTTTTCCAAGCCTAGAGTTTGCCAGTAGATAGGGTGTGGCAAGTTCACTTTAATCATATTTATTTTCTGCTTATAAAATGATAGAATTGCCTTCCTTAGCATAAAGAACTAATGATCGTATACAACCCACTTAGATGAAAACATTCATTTAGTGTACCTCTACTGGACTGAGATTTAAGTTTTTTTCTCGTTGCACAGTTCTCTGGTATATGGCAACTAACATATATATGGGTAACCTGAGACAGTGTGTTTTTTGTTTTTGTTTTTGTTTTTGTTTTAATTTTGTTATTTATTTATTTATTTTACCACAACATTGCATGAAAGCCTCTAGGTTGTAAAGGCCCTTAGGACTTTTAGTGATTTAATCAGTGATGGGAGCTAATTCATTTATTTAGATTTTGGATGCTATTTAACATGCCAGGAAGAAGACAGCTATGCTGCGTCAATTATGTTGATATTGGGTGTTTTGTTTTTAGAGTAGACGAACAGAGGTATTAAGTGAGAGAGTATGACCTTAGATGTCTTAGAAAATTTTTAGTAGGGTACTGGTTTCTGTTGGAGCAGACCATGTCCCCAAGGTAGAGAACAGAGTTATACAGTAAGCCCTCGCTTAATGTCTGTGACAGGTTCTTGGAAATTGTGACTTTAAGTGAAATGACATATAATGAAACCACTTTTTTCTCATTGTTATAATAAAATGAAGTTGAACAAAATGTTATTTGAAGATCTACTATGAAGTTTTGCTTAAAGTTTAGGTTTCCAAGAACCTATCGACAAAGTTAAGTGAAGATTTACTGTATGTCTTAAATATTTTAGTGAAAAGTTGGGAGAAGGATTATTCTGTATTTCATCAATTCTAAGAAATATATTTTCCCTCCATTTGTGCATCTCAGTAATTGGGATATGTCTTACAATTATTAGGGCACCATATTTACTAAATAGCACTTTTCTTAGTAGTACAAAAATTAATGATGTGATAATCACTGGCATCTTGGATTCAGTGAAATATATTAATAGTTGTTTAGCTTAGTGCCATTCTTAATTGAATCTCTTTATTTGTTGTAACATTAACCTTTCTTCTCTTCGGACAGTTTTGACCTTGGGTTAACTTCCTAGCTTTGTTCACTTGGAAGCTTGATAAGGTAGAATGTCAGTTACATAACCAAGCACGATTGCTTATGGTAATAATGACTCATGATTACTAAATTGCATACGGACCAGAGGAAGACTGTGAATGAATTGTAAATACTGGTAGCTATACTGTTAATAGCTTTGGACTTCCCTGAGTGTAATAACTCTTGTAACTAAGTAAATCTGTTCCTGAAGCTCAGGAAGCTATGCCTATGAGACTGGAGATACTGGTTGCTGTTTGGTACCTGTAAGCTAGAGTAGCTACTGCAAGGATCTTATGCTGTCATTCTCTTACACTTGATCTGCCACCTGAGAGGGCCAAAGAGACTAGCCCCTGAATTGCACTGAGCACGCCTGCCTGACATGTTAAGTATAACCAAGCTGTTTGGGTTATGTGAGTCTCGGTGTCTAGTTAGGCCTAACAGGAGGTGTTGTACTTACATTTTGTGGCTTTATTTATTTTGGTTTTAATATTTGCTTGGTGAATCTATATTTATTATTTATTCTTCATAAGAATTTTAAATTATAAATATGAGCACATCTCTACTAAGTAATGCCAAATTGTTTTCCAAAGTGATCATACCAACCTATACTCCCACCAGAAGTGTATGAGTTTCTGATGTTCCACATCTTCACCAATATTTAGGATTGTCAGACTTAAGTTTTAAATTAGGAATTAATTTAAGACATCTCATTGTGGGTTTGCATATTTTTCATCACTAGTGAGAAATTGAGTTTTTCCATGTTTATAGCCTACTTGTTCTGTAAAATACTGAGAGATGTGTTGAAGTCTCCAACTTAATAGATTTGTCTATTTCTCTTTCCTGTTCTATCAGTTTTTGCTTCATGTATTTTGAAAGTTTGTTAGATCCATATATATTTAAGATTGGTGTGCCTTTCTGGTGGAACAGCCTCTTTATCTCTGGTAATATTCCTTGTTTTGAAATCTTTGCCTTGTATTAATATAACCACTTCAGCTTTCTTTTGATTAGTATTTACATGGTATATCATGTCAAAAACTGAAGTTTGCCATGAATTTCATAGATGCTAGCAATAGACATGAGATTTCCATCTTTCCATTTTATCACTTATTAATAAGGAGTAACTGTGGAGATGGTTGCAGGCCAGATACTGAGAAGTAGATTCAAAGGCAGCTACCTCAACAGAGACCCATGGAGAATTGTCTCCCAACATATCTTTTTTTGTTTTTGTTTTTTGTTTTATTTTCACTTTCAACCTATCTGTATCAACTTAATATGGGTTTCTTATAGACAGCATATAGATGGGCTTACTTGTTCATCCAGTCTGATAATCTCTGTCTTTCATTTTGACATGTCTCTTTTATTTAGTGTGTTTAGATTGTTTTTATTTATCGATATTGGTGATATGGTTGGATTAAAATCTACCACCATGCTAGCTGGTTTATGTTAGAGTCTCTGTTCTCTTTTTCTTTTGGATTACTTGGATTTTTAAAAAATTATTCCATTTCTCTCCGCTATTTGCTCATTTATTTATACCTCTTTCTGAAATGTGTTTAGTGGTTGCCGTAGGGTTTTCCGTATATTTGTAATTAATTGCAGTTTTCTTGATATAATAATACATAGCTTTATATGTAGTATTAGGACCTTATAGTTCTATACTCCCATTTCTCCTCTTCGTCTTTTGTGTTTTTTGTCATACATTTTACTTTTATATATATGCAATCAGCATATAATACATTACTGCTCTAAGACTTTGTAGTATATTGCTATAGATTTTATAGAACTGTTCATGTAGGTTATAATAAATTTATTTTTAAAATGTGTTCAATAATAAATTAACCTTAGCTTACTGTAACTTTTACTTTATAAACTTTTTAGTTTTTTAAGTGTTTTGACTTTTGTATAATAACTTAAAACAAATACATTGTACAACTGTACAAAAGTGTATCCTCATTCTATAAACTTTTTTCTATTTAAAAATTTTTAATTTTTACTTTTAAAACTTTTGTTAAAAACTAAGATGCAAATACACACATTAGCCCTAGGCCCACTGAGAGTCAAGCTATAAATATCACTGTCTTCTACCTCCACATCTTGTCTGGAAGGTCTTCACGGACAGTTATACACATAGAACTGCCATGTTCTATGATAACAGTTCCTTCTTCTGTAATATCTCCTGAAGGACTTACCTGAGGCTGTTTTACAATTAACTTCTTTTTTATGTAAGTAGGAGTACATTCTAAAATAATGATAAAGTATATAATAAATATATAAGCTAGTAACTTATCATGATCAAGTATTATGTACTTAACATAATTGTATATGCTATACTTTTATACAACTGGCAGCATAGGTTTGTTTACACCAGCTTCACCACAAACACATGAGTAACTCATTGTACTACAATGTTAGTACAACTAGGATGTCCCTAGGCGATAGAAATTTTTCAGCTTCATTATAATCTTCTGGGACCACCATCATATATGTGGTCCCTTGTCGATTAAATATCATTATGCAGTACATGGATGCATTTTTGCTCTAGAGACAGTTATCTTTTAGAGCAATTGCAAATAAGAAAAATATGAAGTTTTATATTTACTTTCATTTATACCGTTTATACTGTTGTTCATATCTTTGTGTAGATGCAAGTTTTCTGTCTGGTATCATTCTGTCTACCTGAAGAACTTTTAACATTTCTTATAGGACAAGTCTGCTAGTAATAAATTATCTTTGTTTCTCCCAAAAAGACTTTATTTTTCTAAAATATTCTTGCTGAAATAGAATTCTGGATTGCCTTTTCTTTCAGTACTTAAAATATGTCACTCTACTGTTTGTTATATGGCTTTTACATATACATTTTTATTTGAATTAAATTTTTTTTCTTTTTCCACTTTTATTTTAGATTCCAGGTGTACCTGTGCAGGTTTGTTACAAAGGTTTATTGCATAATGCTGAGGTCTGAAGTACGATTGAACCCGTCACCCAGGAAGTGAGCATAGTACCCAATAGGTAGTTTTTCCATCCTTGCCTCTCTCTCCCCTCTTGTATTCTTCAGTGTCTACTTGTTCCCATCTTAATATCCATATGTTCTCATTGTTTGGCTGCCACTTGTAAGTGAGAACATGTGGTATTTGGTTTTCTCTTTCTGCATTAGTTTGCTTAGGATATTGGCTCCCAACTGCATCCGTGTTGTTGCAAAGGACTTGAGTTTATTCTTTCTGTGGCTGTGTAGTATTCCATGGTGTATATGTACCACATTTTCTTTATCTCATTTACTGTTGATGGACACCTGTGTTGATTCCATGTCTTTGCTGTTGTGAATAGTGCTATGATGAACATGTGGGTGCATGTGTCTTTTTGGTAGAATGATATATTTTTCTTTGGTTATATACCCAGTAATGGGATTGCTGTGTTAAATGGTAGTTCCATTTTGTGTTCTTTGAGAAATCTCCAGGCTGCTCTCCACAGTGGCTGAACTAAGTTACGTTCCCAGCAATAGTGTAAAAGTGTTCCCTTTTCTCCACAGCCCCACTGAGATCTGTTATTTATTGGCTTTTTAACAAAAGCTATTCTGACTGGTATGAGATGGTATTTCAATTGTGGTTTTGATTTGCATTTCTCTGATGATTAGTGATGGGCATTTTTTCAATATGTGTTTTGGCCACTTTTATGTCTTCTTTGGGAGGTGTCTGTTCATGTCCTTTGCTTACATTTTAATGGGGTTATTTGTTTTTTACCTGTTGATTTAAGTTCCTTATAAATTCTGGATATTAGGCCTTTATCAGATACATAGTTTATGAATTTTTTTCTCCCATTCTGTAGATTATCTGTTTACTCTGTTAATAGTTTCTCTTGCTGTATGGAAGCTCTTAGGTCCTACTTGTCAGTTTTTGGTTTTGTTGCAATTGTTTTTGAGGACTTAGCCATAAATTCTTGGACAGGGCTGATGTCGAGAAAAGTATTTCCTAGGTTTTCTTCTAGGATTTTTGTAGTTTTAGGTCTTACAGTTACATCTTTAATCCATCTTCAGTTAATTTTTGTATATGGTGATAGATAAGAGTCCAGTTTCATTCTTCTGCATATGGCTAGCCAGTTATCCCAGCACCATATATTGAATAGGGATTTTTTTCCTTAGTGCTTATTTTTGTCAACTTTGTTGAACATCAGATGGTTGTAGGTGTGTAGGTTTATTTCTGGGTTCTCTCTTCTGCTTTATTGGTCCGTATATCTCTTTTTGTGCCAGTACCATGCTGTTTTGGTTACTCTAACTTTGTAGTGTAGTTTGAAGTTGAGTAATGTGATGCCTCCAGGTTTTTTCTTTTTGCTTAGGATTGCTTTGGCTGTTTGGGCTCTTTTGGTTCCATATGAATTTTAGAGTTGTTTTTTCTGATTCTGTGAAAAATGATATTGGTAATTTGATAGGAATAATGCTGAATCTGCAAATTACTTTGGGCAGTATGGTCATTTTAATGATACTGATTCTTCCAATCCATGAGCATGAAACATGTTTTCATTTGTGTGTGTCATCTCTGATTCTTTCAGCAGTGTTTTGTAGTTCTCCTTATAGAGCTCTTTCATCACTTTCATTAGATGTATTCCTAGGTATTTTATTGTTTTTGTGGCTCTTGTAAATGGGATTGTATTCTTGATTTGACCCTTAGCCTGAAGGTTATTGTTATATAGGAATGCTACTGATTTTTGTACATTGATTTTTGTATCCTGAAACTTGACTGAAGTTGTTTATCAGTTCAAGGAGGCTTTTGGTGGAGTCTTTAGAGTTTTCTGGTATAGAATCATACCATTAGCAAAGAAAGATAATTTGACTTCTTCTTTTCCTATTTGGATACCTTTTATTTCTTTTTCTTGCCTGATTACTCTGTCTAGGACTTCCGTTACTATCTTAAGAGTGGTGAAAGTGAGCATCATTGTTTTCTTCCATTTCTCAAGGAGAATGTTTCTAGGCTTTGCCTATCCAGTGTGATGTTGGCTGTGGGTGTGTCATAAATGGCTCTTAGATATATTCCTTCGATACCTAGTTTGTTGAGGGGTTTTATCAAAAGTTTTTTCTGCATCTATTGAGATGATCATATGTTTTTCTTTTTAATTCTGTTTATGTGGTGAATCACAATGATTGATTTGCATAGGTTGAACCAACCTTGCATCCCAGGAATAAAGTCTACTTGAATATGGTGAATTAAGTTTTAGATGTGCTGATGGATTTGGTTTGCTGGTATTTTGTTGAGATTTTTTGCATTTGTTACATATTTTTGTCATTTGTCTTTGATTCTCTGCATATAGTGTCCTTTGTTCATTTAATTTATTTTTTCTTTTGGCTGTCTTTAAGATTTTCTCTGTCTTTAGATATGATATATCTTAATTTTGAATGTGATATGTCTGTTTTCTTTTGTTGGTTTGTTTGGTCTTCTCTGAGGTTTTTGGTTCTGTAGTTTGGCATCTTTTACTTAATTTGAAAAATTCTCAGCCATTATCTCTTCATGTATTTCATTTGACCTGTTCTCTCTTCTTCCCTTTCTGTGATTTCAATTACATGTATATGGGCCATTTAATAATTGTCTCGTTGCTCTTGTATGCTTTGTTCTGCTTTCATTTTTGTTTTTTTTAATACTTGTTTTTTTCCTAATGTGATGAGATTTTTCAGGGAAATTACCTTGATGATAACGGTTATTATTGCTGTTCCTGCAGCATCAATTATTTCAAAAGATGAAGCTATATTTTAGAGACATAGGCTTCTTGGCATATTTGAGATCTTTCAGATTATTAGTAAAATGTAAGTTTATGTTAATCTTTTTCCCAACTAAAAACAATCTGCTTAGATTTAGGGAACGTGAGATATAGCCTGGGGTTGTGGCTATTGTTGTGAAGATAAAATGTAATGTAATAACTCTAATGACTTATGAACTAAGCTATTTTTTTCATTTTCTGTATCAAAATGTTTTCTTATTTTTCTGTGAGATCACTTGAATGTCGTTTGATTGTCTTCTGAATTATGCTCTAGTTATTACACTGTTATATATTTAATTTGGAATAAAGAATTTACCTATTATCAACTAGCTAGACCTAGATGTTTTTATTTTTCTCTCCTATAACTATATAGAATTAAATAGACTTGAGGTACAATACAATTAAGGAATTAACAATAATTTTTTTTTTCTGGAGTGTGTTAATTTGCATTTGTGTTAAGAAAGCGGTTTGGAAGTATAAATGGGATGCCTTTTAAAGAAAGATTTTTGTAGTGCATAAAATATTTAAGACCCCTGAAAGGTAATAAACTTGAATTAGTGTAAATAAAACAAACTTAAAACTTGGAAATTTCAAAGTGTGGAGATTTTTTTGAGTAGATTCAGACTTTTCGAACTACTAAAAGTGATGAATGAGAGTTATTCTGATTTCTTTTTAAAATTATATGGTAGTCAAGTGAAAAGGAATATTACCTGAAAAGGAAAGCAAGATATGCTTCTATTAAATTTACATCAATTCAGGTGTGTCACATTTACCAAAGATTCTTTGGATATGTCTGATTCCAGTGTCTGAAAGTTTAATCATAGAAAACCTTACATTTTAAATCTGAAATTTAATATTGTGGAATGAGTATTAGTATCTGAGAAAAGATTGTTTTCAGGGAACTACTTATTTTATGCATTTTTTAAATGTGATCTCTGCTTTACCTAATAGGATTCATTGTCAAGATACATTAAACTCTACAGAAAGGAAAGTGTTTTGTTTGACCCATGTTTCAGTAGCTGGCAGATTTTGAGATGGGGACATCTCCAAGTTGATATTGGAGAACAGCCACAAGAAAAGACAAGGAGCCAAATCCATGAAGCATTTGCTTTTTTGGCAGAAAGCCTCAGTATTTATATACAGATTCTTCTTAAAAATTGAAGTAAACTGGATTATGGACAGTTTCTTGTTTAGTGTGTTAAATTCCCTCTACATCCCCAGCACATACTTGAGAACAGAGGGTCAAGCTTCTGTTGACAACTGTAACTCTGGCACTCCTTTTGCAGTTGTAGAACAGGAACAAGGAATTGGTTTTCCTCTGGTAAAAAGGAAGACTCTTTCTAAAATTACTTAATTTTACTTGTATGTTGCTTAACGACAGGGATATGTTCTGAGAAATGCATTGGTAGGCGATTTTGTCATTGTGTGAACGTCATAGAGTATATTACACAAACGTAGAAAAAATATATATAAATAGAAATATATTTGTATGTTACATCAGAAAACTAAATGTCTCAGCACCATTACTGAATATCAGCTATTTTCTCTACTTGATCTGCAGTGTCAATATCAAGTGCCATATATGAGGTTTCGATATGCTCTGTTATAATCTTAGGGGACCACCATTGCATGTGCAGTCCATCTTGACTGAAACATTGTTATGTGGCACCTGATTGTAATTGGAGCTGTGATTCTACACACCCACACATATATAAAAGAAAAGTGAAAATGCATTGCGTTCTTTTATTCTAATATGTTTTTCTCAATAATTTTTAATACATTATGGGGCTTTGATAGATATTTATTGAAGAAGAGAAATTATTTCTTTGTGTTTAATCATAAACAGGTGACAATCATTTACATGTAGATTGTGGACTTTCAGATCCATTCTCTGTCCATTTCCATGGTTACTGCTTTAATTGAGGTGTCATTACTTTTGCATGGATCATCATAATGACCTCCCAGTTTGTCTCTAACTTTACCTGTTTTCAAATTCAGCCCTTATATATTTTAGATTATAGCCCTGGCCTATAACCTAAAATAAAACTCTAGACAACATAAAGTTTTTTCATGATCGAGCACCTGCCTATCTTTTCAGCCTCATCTTCTGCTTCTTCCCCAAGCACTTTGCTTTTCAGTCTGAACTGCTTGCTCTTGCTCAAATGTATATACCTCATGACTTTGCATGTGGTGTTAGCTTAATGAAAGCAGGTACGTTGGCTGTCGTAGGTTTTCAGTGTCTGGTGTGGTGTCATCCCTTATGAAACGACTGAATGCCATTCCTCTGGATGGAATGGCCTTTTCTGTTGGTAAATTCTTCATACTTCAAGACTGTCCTGAGATGATATCTACACTGTGAAGCCTCTCCCGACTTCCCTTAGTCATATCAGTCCTTTGTGCCATCATTGTACTTTGTACCCCTGTTAAAGCAGTGATCACATTAACTTGCAAGACTTTTTGTTTTTTTAACATGTCTGACTTGCCTCTTAGAATGTGCGTTTCATGAGGGCAGATTCAGTATGCTACCAGTCTTTGTGTCCTTAGTGCTTATTGCCTACATGTGCATTAAAAATGAGAAAAAATGGCCGGGCATGGTGGCTCACGCCTGTAATCGCAACACTTTGGGAGGCTGAGGTGGGTCGATCACCTGAGGTTGGGAGTTCGAGACCAGCCTGACCAACATGGAGAAACCCTGTCTCTACTAAAAATACAAAGTTAGCCAGGCGTGGTGGTGCATGCCTGTAATCCCAGCTACTCAGAAGGCAGGAGAATCACTTGAACCTGGGAGGCAGAGGTTGCGGTGAGCTGAGATCGGGCCATTGCACTCCAGCCTGGGCAACAAGAGGGAAACTCTGTCTCAAAAAAAATTAGAAAAAACTGAGGAAGGAAGGACAAATACGTGATTCCACTTATATGAGATACCAAAATAGTCAAATTTATAGAGAAGAAACAATAGTGTTTACCGGGGGTGGGATGGAGGAGGAATGGGGATTTATTATTATTTAATGGATACAGAGTTTGTCTGGGATGATAGAGAAGTTCTGGAGATGAACAGTGGTGATGGTTACACAATAATATGAATGTCCTTAATGCCACTGAATTGTATACCCAAAAAGGGTTAAAATGGTAAATTTTATGTATATTTTACCACATTTTTAAAAAAGACAAAATTCATGAAGGTAAGGACCTTGGCCTGTTTACTCAGCTTTGTTTTCTGTAGTTCCCAACATTGTTTTGTTTTATTGTTAAATTGTTTTCTTTTGACATGGTGGTACTTTATTTTTTTAAATGTTTGAAATTAGGTCCAGCATAGTCGCTCAGGCCTGTAATCCCTGCACTTCAGGAAGCTAAGGCGAGAGGATTGCTTCAGGCCAGGTGTTTGAGACCCGCCTGGACAACATAGTGAGACTGTGTCTCTATTATTAAAAAAAAAAGTTTGAAATTAAATTGAGTGTAAACCCATGGGAAATTGTCTAAGAAACCAACTGAATTTGTAAAGTAAGGGAGGAAAGATAGCACATAACTTTTTTTTTTTTCCTTGGCTTTGAAAAATTTATTAATTTTTTTTTAATTTATTTTTTATTATTATACTTTAAGTTCTAGGGTACATGTGCATAACGTGCAGGTTTGTTACATATGTATACTTGTGCCATGTTGCTGTGCTGCACCCATCAACTCATCAGCACCCATCAACTCGTCATTTACATCAGGTATAACTCCCAATGCAATCCCTCCGCCCTCCCCCCTCCCCATGATAGGCCCCGGTGTGTGATGTTCCCCTTCCCGAGTCCAAGGGATCTCATTGTTCAGTTCCCACCTATGAGTGAGAACATGCGGTGTTTGGTTTTCTGTTCTTGTGATAGTTTGCTAAGAATGATGGTTTCCAGCTGCATCCATGTCCCTACAAAGGACACAAACTCATCCTTTTTAGCACATAACTTTTTATTTGTTGTTTTGAGACTGAGTCTTGCCCTGTAGCCCAGGCTGGAGTGCAATGGCACGATCTGGGCTCACTGCAACCTCTGCCTCCCGGGTTCAAGCCATTCTCTTGCCTCAGCCTCTCAGGTAGCTGGGACTACAGGCATGCGCCACCACGCCCGGCTAATTTTTTTGTATTTTTAGTAGAGATGGGGTTTCGCTGTGCTGACCAGGCTGTTCTCAAACTCCTGACCTCAAGTGATCACTGGCCTCAACCTCCCAAAGTACTGGAATTATAGACGTGAGCCACCGTACCCAGCCATAGCACATAACTTTAAAATATCACATATTTAAAGGAAATATTCTTGTGATAGTATAAATATTAACTAAAATTAATAACCAAAGTGGTGGTCACCTGCTACTAAGCAGTATATAGTGGTAAAACAGAGGCAGTATGGCATTGTGGGACTTCAGGCTTGGTAAGGTCAAAAAGTATTTTTTACCTGCTTAGAATGATCTTCCTATCCAAGTCCAGGATGACTGGGGAGCAGTACAACCTTGAGTATCTCTTATGTTCTAGATAATCCCATTTGAGCCCCCTGCGTCTCCATGAAATGGAGATACCTCTGTTTTCCTATAAGGAAAGCATATGTGCTATTGAATACTATCAACCTGGCATAATTGCAAACCCAGTTGATACGTATGTGTGAGTACACACGTGTACATTAGAACTTCTAATAAAGTCGTTCTGTCAGACTAAATTTGCAAAATAATTTATTTGGAAACAGCTTAAAATGGGGTCTTATTTTTACCTACGAGTGTGATGGATGGCGTAGGTCTGGGGTGGTGCCCAGAAATATGTTCATGCCTGTGATTTAGGTAACCCTTAGAATCTACTGTAAGAAATGCTGTTTTGATAAAGCACGTGGTATTTTGGATTGATCAAGGTCTCTTTTAGAATCAGATTGTTCTTATTATTGAATGGTTAAAATATATATTTATATATTACATTATTATATATTAAAATATGTAAAGAATGACATTGTTTTTTGTCTTGACTGCATAATTTTTATCAATTTCTTGTTCTTTCCAGTGATTTCCACATTTTTACTTTCCTACCTATTGCTATTTTCTGTCAGGTGTTGATAAATTCTGGTGAGTGACAGGTAATATGAGGGGCAAATATGTTTATTCCCCTGTTCTCTTTACTCACTTTTATTGAGGTATAATTTACATATAATAAAATGCACCAATTAGACGAGTTATGACAAGCATATGCCGTCATATAACCATCATCACCACAGTTATGGTGTATAAAATATGTCTGTCACCCTAAAAAGTTCCCTTGTGCTCCTTTTAGTAAAACCTCTCTCGCTATTCCTGGTCCCTCACAACCACTTATCTGCTATATCACTGTAATCACTTATAGTTTTGCCATTTTTAGAATTTCATATAAATGGAACCATGTGTTATGTAGTTATGTGTCTTCATCCACGTTGTCCTAGGAATTAATGCTTTTTTTTTTTAATTGCAGAGTAGTATTCCATTATATGGATATACCATTCACTAGGTGCTGAACATTTAGATTGTTTCCAGTTTGGGCTATTATGAATGAAGCATTTATGTGCAAGTCTGTGTGATTATATACTTTCATTTCTCTTATACTTAGGAGTGGGATTGTTGGGTTAAATGGTAAGTTTATAAGTTTATGTCATAAGAAACAGCCAGACTTTTTTCCCAATGTAGCTGTACCATTTTGCATTAGCTCCAACAACTTATGGGAGGTTCAGTTTCTCCTACCCTCTCCAACATTTGTTTATACTTAGTTTTTTAAAATTCTGTCTTTTCTAGTGAAAGTGTAATGATATCTCATTGTGGTTTTAATTTTCATTTCCCTAAGGTCTAAGAATCTTTTTATGTGTGTATTTGCCATTTACATATCTTCTTTGGTGACGTATCCAAATCTTTTTTTTACAAAATTGAGTTGTTTTTCTTCTTATTGAGTTGAAAGTGTTCTTTATTCATTCTGGACTCAAGTCCTTTATCAGATATATGTTTTGCAGATATTTTTTCTCAGTCTATGGCTTGCATTCTTATTTTTCTAGTGGTATCTTTTGAAGAGTAAAGTTTTTAAACTGTGATAAAGTCCAATTTCTCTCTTTTTTTTTCCTTTTGTGATTGATTCTTTTTGGTGACCTAAGAAATCTTTGCCTAACCTAAAATATCAAATGTTTTCTGTTTTCTTGTAGAAGTTTTATGTCCTCTGTTCTTACCAGATTGTGTTTTGATTTCTAAGTTATCATTAGGTACTTCTTTTTAGAAATATTAATGGAGATTATTTTGATCATTTGATTATTTTAAGCTGTGAAGTAGCTTTATAAAAATTTCCTTCAGTATTTGGCCCAAAATTTACTTTAGATATGGGCAGAGTATCAGTAGAAGGCAACACAGAGCTATTCTGTGCCCTAGGATTTTAATTTCTGATCTCCTGGTTATAGTTGGTATCTGCCCAGGGATAATTGCTCTTAGGGTAACACTTTTAACATGTAAGCCAGCCTGTCAGAAGTGTACCTAAAAATTATCTTTCAGTCATTTTCTGAGTTACTGATATGAACATAGGTTCTGTGTGAATCAGACCTGAGAGGATTATGAATGTTATAGAATGCCTTTTGTTAGGGAATTTAAGCCTAGAAGAAGTTGGGAAAGTGACAGATTTATATAAATACGAATGACAAAACCAGTTAAAATGTTCTGACTCAACTTGAAGTATGTTGGTTTATATAATAAATATAATATTGTGAGATATTCTGAACTAGACTCAACTTTGCTCTGGCTTTTCCACCTTTGTAATTTCATTACTTGGTCCCTTTCCCCCTTTTCTTCTGTGACCTCTGGCAATTTGGCTTCTTACACTTAGAACTTAACTAACACCCAGCTCAGACCGAGAGTATCCCCTTACACTGCAGGAAGAACTGTGAACCTATAATGTTTTTCATAGAAACTCATTATGATTCTGTCTCCTTTCTGCCTTATCACCTGTGTGGGATAAATTTAATAAACAAATAGCCTCTCTGATTCTTTCTGTTGTGAGCTGACTAGGATAGTTTATAGGTAATATCTCATTCCACTTTTCTGCATAACACAGACTGGTTGGTTGTCTTTCCCAGCCAAAACAGCATAAGCAACAGATTGGACAAAAGCAGATATGAGAACCCAGATTTCTCTTCTGAAACCCAGACGTTAGAGTGATTTACAAAAATGTAAAACGATTTCTGTCTTTTCACAGTTTTTTTCTTTAATGGTCCAAATGTACAGCTTTTCTCATTACTTTCTTCCTCTCCATAATATGTAATAGTTTGCTCTGTGTACCATTTTAAGCACATACTTTTTTCCCTTTTTTGTTTTTTTTTTGGTAATTGTATATAGCACTTAGCCGCCACTGCAAGAACTTAAATTATACATATATAAGCCTGCTTAAAGTTGTAACATAGGATACTAATGTTTTGTTCTTTTTTTTTTTAGACAGGGTCTTGCTCTGTCACCCAGGCTGGAGTGCAATGGCACAAGCATGGCTCACTGCAGCCTCGAATTCCTGGGCTCAAGCAGTCCTCTCATCTCAGCCTCCTGAGTAGCTGGAACAGCAGGTGCGCACCACCGTGCCTGGCCAATTTTTAAATTTTTAATTTTTAGTAGAGATGAGGTCTCACAGTGTTGCCCAGGCTGGGCTCTAACTCCTGGCCTCAAGCATTTCTCCTGCCTCAGCCTCCCAGAGTGCTGGGATTACAGGCATGAGCCACCACACCTGCACCCAGCCTTGTTCATGTATTTTCAGGCTTTTTCTGTGCTTCATTTTGGATGGTTTGTATGACTTTGTTTTCAAGTTTATTAATCTTTAATTCTGGCATTTCTGATATATTCTTAATTCTACTCATATTTTTCCTCTTCATTTATTTTTCATCCTTCATGAGATGAAAATTTTGATTTTTTTTTTATTGTCTGTGTCTCTATTTAATATATTTAGGCATTCTTCTACTTCTTGAACATATAGATTACAGTTGCAATAACTATTTTAATATCTTTGCTTACTAATTCCATCATCTGTATCCTTTCCTGGCTTGTTTCTATTGCTACATTTTTTTCCTCATTATGGCTCATATTGCTCTGCTTATTACATGCCTAGATTTTTTCACTGGATGCCAGACGTGGATTTTACCTTGTGTTCTGGATATCATTGTATTTTTAGAAATATTCTTGAGCTTTATTCTGGGACACTGTTAAGTTATTTGGAAATAGTGTAATCCTTCCAAGTCTTTTTATGCTTAGTTGGGTGGGAACAGAGCATACTTAACTAGAGCTAATTTTGCCCAACTACTGAGTCAGTAATCTTATGATTATTCTACTTGATGCCTTGTGAAGTACGTTTCCTTCCTAGGTGAAACATAAATTACTCCTGCTACTGTGTGAGCCCTTGGGATTGTTCCCTCTGCCCATTTTAGTTACTTATTTTTCTGCTTTAGGTACATTCCTAAAGCACATGCTTTAGGAATGCTTTAGGTACAAAGCACATGCTGATACTTTCAGTAAAAACTTGAGGGAACCCTCTGCAGATCTACTCCTGTCTGCCTCTTTGCAATTCTCTTCTCCCGGTACTCTACCAGGCAAATTCTAACAAGCTTGGCCTTCAACTTTGTTTCCTCCACTCAGGGAGATTACAAGCTTCCACCCGGGTTTCTTATCTCTCTGCTCCGTGAAAGCTCTAAGTGAGGAGCTATTGAAGAAGGACTTACAATGTTTGTTTCCTGTCTCTCAGGGGTTACTGTCCTATGCTGGCCAATGTCTACTGTGTAAAGACCATTGATTTACATGCTTTTTCTGTTTATTAGTTATTTCAGGCAGTGGGTAAATTTATTCCCTGTTACTTCACCTTGACTCAAAACCCTGCCTGCTCATTTTTAAAGTTTAAGCTCAAGCATTAAATCCTCTCTGAAGTGTTTCGTATTCCATTTTCTATTCAGGAATGATTTGTTTGCAAAGACCACAAGCTCTTTCAAAAAAGCTGTAATTGGCCAGGTGTGGTGGCTCACGCCTGTAATCTCAGTCAGCACTTTGGGAGGCTCGGGCAGGAAAATTGCTTGAGGAGTCAGAGACCAGCCTGGGCAACATACCAAGACCTCATCTTTATTAAAAATTAAAAAGAAAAAAAAAATGCCAAGTGTGGTGGTGTGCTCCTGTAGTCCCAGCCATTCAGGGGGCTGAGGTGAGAGGATCATTTAATCCTGGGAGGTTGAGGCTACAGTGAGCCATGATTGTGCCACGGCACTCCAGCCTGGGTGACAGAGTGAGACCCTGTCTCAGAAAGAAAAGAAAATGACCAGGCACGGTGGCTCACGCCTGTAATCCCAGAACTTTGGGAGGCCGAGGCAGGTGGATCAATTGAGCCCAGATTTCAAGACCAGCCTGGGCAACATGGCAAAACCCCATCTTTCCAAAAAATACAAAACTTAGCTGGGTGTGGTGGCACGTGCCTGTGGTCCCAGCTACTCAGGAGGCTGAGGTGGATCATCTGAGCCCAGGAGGCAGAGGTTGCAGTCAGCCAAGATTACCCTATTACACTCCAGCCTGGGCAACAGAGCGAGACCTTGTCTCAAAAAAAAAAAAAAAAACCTCTAATAAGAAGGGGATTTATTATTACAATATAGGGAAATCTCACAGATCTTCGTTGCATGGTATAAACAAGTCTCACTTCTCTTCCATTGTTTTCTCTGCAGACCAGTTTCCACACAGTTCTTCCCATTTTTCTTTGGCTCTCACTTGCCTGTTAGGGTTAACTGTGGCCTTAACTCAACATGACCATTCAGCTCTAGTCCTTACACTAGACTGTTGGATTGCTTATTTATAGGAACAGCCCCAAGGAGCCAGAAAATTCATATCTTGGGTGAACAGAGTTCAATACTGACATGATAGTGTTCCATAATTCATAATACAATTAAAGTAAAAATTTTAATTAAAAAAATTTTAAAGTAAGGATTTTGTGTGGGAAATAACCTATAAATTCTAACTTAGGAAATTAAGTCTCAATACTCAATGAACACAGTGTTTGTATAGTAGTAGAGACATTTGGTTAAGTTTTTTGCTTACTAAATAATATGATCAATAAACATTTACAGAGCATCTAGTATGTGTCAAGTACTGCCCAAGGCACTGGGAATACAAAGGAGCTTATATTCTGAAAGAGGGGTTGACCAGCTACAGTCTGTGAGCCAAATCCAGTCCAGCCACCTATTTTTCTAAGTAAAACTTTATTGGATCACAGCCCTTCACATTGATTACTTATAATGGCTGTTGTCATGCTTCAGCAGGAGGTCATTGTACCATAGATTCACTGTGAACTACAGAGCCTAAAATATTTGCCATTTGTCCTGTTACACCTGATGCCAACCCCTGACATAAGGTGAATTTTTTTTAATGTGAAAAGGTTAACAATTTTTTACAGGGTAAAAACCATCTTTAATCAGGCCGTAGACTTTGACAAAAATTAATAGAGGTTAAATTACTTTCGTAGAGTCCTGACATTTGAAGTTTTTGGATTCATTTGCTCATTAAGACCATGGGTTTGTTTTGTCTCTTTATTAATTGCTAGTTAGTGAGATTGCATTTTTCTCTATAAGTGTTTTCTGATAGCAAGCATTTGAAAGTTGGAGTTGAAATAATCTCACATGAGGGCATCCAGGTTTGCTGGTGATTCAGAACACATGTGGTATGGTATTTGGCAAGAGGCTAAAGGCTAAGTTTTGCAACCACCTGTATTAAGTCTTTTGCAAACCATCAAATGTATTCTGTAATTTTAGCAATAAACAAATTTTTTCCTTCAGTATGCTAAAACAAAGATTAATATATTTTGGAATGGTAGGTATATTTGAAAATTAACTCTGTTTTCAAATATAAAAATTAAACACAAGCTCAGGAAGTACCATCTGAGTATAATTATACTTGTGAGATTAGCGATCAGTAGTTCTTGTGTCTTCATGGTTGTCATTAGTTAAGGTAAAGAAGTCTCGTATAGATTTACATGAAGTTATTCATCCTTCAAGTCTCTGCTACTATACAAAGAGTAGATTTGTTCATTTTTAATATATGCCTATCTCTTTAAAATGCCATAGCCACTAATCTCAATATTAAATACTAGATTCTCCTAAGGCTTTACAAAAGGAGATTCCCACTGAAGGGAATTTGTGGAAGAAAAGTAGAGTCCCTGTGATTTGGGAGTTTTTTGTTTGTTTTGAGACAGAGTCTCACTCCGTTGCCCAGGCTGGAGCACAGTGGCATGGTCTTGGCTCACTGCATCCTCTGCCTCCTGGGTTCAAGCAGTTCTCCTGCCTCAACCTCCCGAGTAGCTGGGACTACAGGCACCTGCCAACACACCCAACTAATTTTTGTATTTTTAGTAGAGATGGGGTTTCACCTTGTTGGTCAGGTTGGTCTCAAACTCCTGACCTCAAGTGATCCACCCACCTTGGCCTCCCAAAGTGCTGGAATTATAGGTGTGAGCCACCATGCCCAGCTGATTTGGGAGTTTTTATAACTAAGGTCACTTCATCCCAGTGTGTTGGGATGTTCCTAATTTACACTAGCATTATTATTGATAGGAACCACCTTTATTCTCAATAATCCAGTTTGTACAAGAAATTATATTGTCACACTATTAACAGAATCATATTGACTATAGAGCAGCTGGATCTGTTTTAAAATTTAGCATTTAACCAACCTCAGCATTTATTCCGATTAACTGTTAATTCTTATGGGAGTTGGTGGATTGATGACCACAAGATAGCACAAGTTAAAATGAAACTTAACTCATACACAGGCCCATCTGAGAGTAAAGGGCTATGTTATGTATGTCTGTACAGCACAAAATCATTTGAATCCCCACAGCTGAAAATGAACTTTTTATGTTGTGGTAAGGGACTTCCTCAGTCTGTCTCCATTGTTCTTTTCTAGACTTATTTCCCATTTTTCTTTCTCTTTACCATGAATCTTATATTTCAGCCCCACTCATATGCTTGGCATTTCCTGAATTTATCCTATGCTTTTTCTAACTCCCATACCTTTGCTTAAACTGTTCCCTCTATTTTTTTGTGTACTCTACCTTCTCCAGTCTCCTTTTCCTATGTCTGTTGAATTCCTACCCATCCTTTAAAGACTGGTGTAAAGAACACTTCTATGAAGCCTTTCTTGCCACATCCATTCCAGTTAGTTTCTGTTTTTTTGGGGGGCTCCCTAAGCATTTTGTTTCCATCTCTGTCTTGCAGTATAACTTTTTGCACCAACCCTATCCCCAGCTCTTTAAAGTTAGAGGTCATACTTAATTCATTTTGAAATCCACATTACTTTTATAAAGCCTTGTACACACTTAGGTGTTCAGTAAAAGCGTATGGTGAATTGTTGGTATACCGTCCTAATCATTTAGAATAACCAGACAGAAAATATTTTAAAAATGGTTTTCTTTGTAAGGTTTTAAGAGTAACTTTAATACTGCAATTCCTAAATATATTTAATAATTTTAATTTTCTTTATTTTATCTGTTTTTTTAGAAAATTGCAACTTATATTTTAGATTCAGGGGTACGTATACAGGTTTGTTACATGGGTATATTGCGTGATGCTGAGGCTTGGGACATGACTGACCCCCATTACCCAGGTAGTGAGCATAGCACCCAGTGGTTACTTAATCCTTGCCCCACTCCCTACCTTTCCTTTCTAGTAGTTCCCACCTGCATTCTTGTTAACACTTTTTCTTCAGAGAGAAGTATATTCTCATTGAGTTTTTAAATCCAGGTCAAAAGTTTCTGTTTCTCTTTCCCTTCCAAGGCAGTTTGCCACATGCCAAGAGCTTCCTATATTTCTCTCCTGTTGCCATCTTATTATCTGCAGTTGATTCTTGAAAATGATGAGGTAGTCGGTTGCTTGACTGCCTAGGTTAGTTCACTGGGTTAATCATTGCCGTCCATAAATCTCCTTTGCTTTGGCCACTATACTTCTGGGGAAGAAGTAGTATGAACAGTATTCAGTTCTCTTTGCCTGTTGAGGAAAATATACCTTAAACATTAACTGCTGTGTGAAATTTTTCTAATGACAAAAAGGAAAAATTAGATGATATTATAGCCCTGGCATTTTTTTTCCTTTCAAATAAGTCTAATTTTATTGTACTGGAGTAGAGAAAGCCTACACCAAGCAACTAACCTTACCTAGTTAGGCATTTTATCTTGGCTGTATCAAAAAGTTTTGTTTTGAGTGAAGGAAGTTTGTAGGAATTTTCAGAACCTAAAACCTAAAGGTTAGTTATCATTTGATATATTATCAGTTGTTCTACTTTCCTTTTCTTCCTTTTCTGTGGAAATGGCCCCATCATATTCTTTGACCATTTTTCTTTTGGGTTGCTATCTTTCTTACTGATTTGTAGGAGTTCTTTATATATTCTGGATACTGATCATTTGTGGTTAACTGTGTTGGAAACATCTCTTTCAGGTGTTTGTCTTTTAATTTCTGGTATTCGTGTCCATTTTAATTTAAAGTCATAGCTTTTTCTTTTGTAGTTTAAGCCTTTTATGCCTATTTTTAAAAATCTCCTCTAGACAGAGACTTTAAAAATGTTTTGTGTATACTTGGATTTGAATCTCTCTGGATTGATTTCTTGGGCAGTATGATTTTGGGAATCTAACCCTACCTTTTTTCCCAGCTTGATAACCAGTTGGTCTAGCACTATGCAATGGGCAGTCGATTCCTTTTCCGCTGATCTATAGTTTTATGAACCTATGTTTTTATCTAATACTTCCTAGTCTGCCAGTAGATGTTTGAAGGCCTGTCTACATGATACACTTCCATCAGTTACCATTGCTATACACACTTTGTTAATTCTCTGTTGTTTGCCCATATTTTATAGAGGGAATGGAACATGGACAATAATGGTACTCTGTTTTCTGTTTGGTTTGGAATATTTAAAATCAGTTCTCTGTGACCTCAGAGCTTTGGGAAATAGAATTAACTCCTTTTTATAAAACAATTAAGAATTTCTGGCCTATACCATTAAGGTCATGTATCAGACTGAAGGATAGAGTCTCTTCTAAATTCCTTCATGAAATGAATAAGTGAACAGCCTTTGGCTGAATGTTAAGCTGTATATGGACAGGTTAAGACCCTGTGAGGCCAGACAATTTTCAGTGAAAGGATAACTACTGAAAAACCATAAATTAAGCAACTACCAAAGTTTGCAGACATCTGCAAAATATGAACATTTTGTCTATTCAGAGTATTGAAACCTTCTTGAATACACCAGGCATTCAGTAGAAATTCCAGAAAGGCCACATCTTATGAGTAGGGCTAATATAGTCCTAGCATAAAGGCTTTCCTGGACCTGCACTAACAAAATTTAAAAACAAGGCTGAAAACAATCAGATTGATCTGCAAGTAAATTAGTTGCCTGCTGGGACAAAACTTTCTTGAAAGGAAGACCATAAAATCCACATATAAGCAGGTGTCTACACTGCTCACCATCTATTTAAAAATTACTAGATATGGTCAGGCATGGTGGCTCACGCCTGTAATCCCAGCACTTTGGGAGGCCGAGGCGGGTGGATCACAAGGTCAGGAGTTGGAGACCAGCCTGGCCAATATGGTGAAACCTCGTCTCTACTAAAAATGCAAAAAATTAGCTGGGCAAGGTGGCGGCGCCTGTAGTCCCAGCTTCTCAGGAGGCTGAGGCAGGAGAATGGCTTGAACCCAGGAAGTGGAGGTTGCAGTGAGCCGCTGCACTCCAGCCTACACGACAGAGAGACTCTGTCTTAAAAAACAAAAACAAAAACAAAAAAAAACTAGATATATAAAGAAGTAGGCAAGTGTAATCTATAAAAAGGAGAAAGTCTTGTGAATAAAAACAGATCCAGAAATGCAATATATGATCAAATTAAAGGAAAAGGACTTTAAAATAGGTATTATAAGTGTGTTTAGTAATTTTAATGAAAACACAATATAACAAAACCTGTAAATAACAACACAGCCAGCCTGGGCGACAAAGTGAAATCCTGTCCCGGAAACAAAAAACACCACCACGTACCCTAAACAAGACACACACACACACGGACACCATGGCACATCATAATTGAATTGTTGAAAATTAATAAAAATCTTTAAAGCAGCCAAGAAAAATCCCTCAAACCATATACAGAGAAACCATCATAAGAATTACTGATGACTTCATTCTTAGCAAACTATCACAAGAACAGAAAACCAAACACTGCATGTTCTCACTCATAGGTGGGAACTGAACAATGAGATCACTTGGACTTGGGAAGGGGAACATCACACACCGGGGCGTATCATGGGAGGAGGGGGGAGGGACTGCACTGGGAGTTATACCTGATGTAAATGACGAGTTGATGGGTGCTGACGAGTTGATGGGTGCAGCACAGCAACATGTCACAAGTATACATATGTAACAAACCTGCACGTTATGCACATGTACCCTAGAACTTAAAGTATAATAATAAAAAAAAAAGAATTACTGATGACTTACTAGAAATAAAGCATGCCATTTCTGAAAGAAAACCCTAGAGTTCTATATTCAATTAAAATATGCTTCAAAACTTAAGGCAAATTAAAACATTTTTAAAAGCTGCAAAAATTCATTATTAGCAGATTTGAACTATGAGAAATGTTAAGGATGCTCTTCAGGCAAAAGGAAGGATACTATATGGAAACTCAGATCTGCACGAAGAAATGAAGATCACCAGAAATGGTAAATATGTAGGCAAATTTAAAAATCTTATTTTTCTTCTTAATGTCCTTTATAGTTATTTAAAGCAAAAATAATGTCAATGTATTATGTGGCTTATAACATGTAGAAGTAAACTTTATGGGAGCAAAAACCACAAAACATGAGGGAAAAATGGAAGCATATTGTAAATCCTACAACAACTGCTTAAAGACAACCGATAAGGTAGAATGGAATCTAAAATTTTATCAGGCCAAAAGAGAGCAGGTTAGGGAAAAAAGTGAGCAATGAATAAGCAGGAAAAATAGAAAACAAAATGGCAAGACATAACCTCAAACCTTATTACTTAAATAATTGGATTAGTTTTACGTGGACTTATTATTCTAACTTAAAATGCAAAGCACTACTATAAGCAGCTCATAAGAATCATACTTAATATATAGACAGTTTAAAAGTAAAACAATGGAGAAATGTACTCTGCAAGGAAAAGTCACTAGGAACACTGGAGTATCTAAAGATCAGGCAAAGTAGACTTCATGGTAAGAGGTATTATCAGAATTAAAGAGGAATATTTAAAAATAAGAAGTTCAAGTTTTCAAAAAGACAAAAAGTTCAAAAAACTTGATGGAATACTGACATCAAGGGAGAGACATAGGGGAGAACAAAAGAGAGACAAAGATAAAGCCAGTGTTACAGTTGGAGACTTCAACACTCCTCTTTCAGCATTTGATAAAACAAGTAGGTAGAAAATCAGTAAGTATATGAAACACTTGAACAACACTGTCTCAACGAACTCAGTCTAATTGACATTTTAGAACCCTACACCTACCTATTAACTTCAGAATACACATTGTTTACAAGGTCACACGTAACATTCGCCAAGGGAAACCACCAGAGCCTTAACCAACTCAGGGAAAGGGAAGTATCTAACTCCAGCCCCCTTTTTTCTTCCTGTTTCACCTAAGTGGGGGGAAAAGCTGAAAAGCACTTGTGACGGTCACACCCCAGGGGCACAGGCCCCCTTAAAGACTGAAACGTAATCATAGGGCTATAGAACACTTTATCTTCTCTCCATATCGCACAGGCTCCTGTATAATAACAGAAGATTTACCACTGAAAGAACTGCAAAGCTTAGACTCACACTATGTAAAGAGTTTATAGGGAAAACCAAAGACAGTATGAGACAAAAACAAGGACAGTAGAGGAAATATTAGCCTCTAACACCTATAACTACAGCAGGTAGTAAACATGACAGTCTTAACTCCTAGCTAGGTATGGCACAGATTTTAGAATTGTCAGATTGATAATTTAAAATAATTATGAGTAATATGGTAAGTAAGGTCTGTAATAAAAAATGTAGACAACATACAAGAACAGATGAGTGGCTGGACATAGTGGCTCGCACCTATAATCTCAGCACTTTGGGAAGCAAGGTGGGAGAATCACTTGAGCCCAGGGGTTCAAGACCAGCCTGGGCAACATAGTGAGACCTCATCTCTACAAGAAATAAAATTAGCTGGGTATGGTGGTATATGCCCTTGTAGTCCCAGCCATTTGGGAGGCTGAGGTGGGAGAACTGCCTGAGTCCATGAGGTCAAGACTGCAGTGAGCCAAGATCACGCCACTGCACTCCAGCCTGAGTGACAGAGCGAGACCCTGTCTCAAAAACAATGACAACATCACCACCAATAACAAAAAGAACAGATGGATAATGGAGGCATAGGGATTATAATTGTAAGAAAAGGAAATACTAGAAATAAAATCTATAACAGAAATGAAGAATACCTTTGATTGTCTCTTCAGAAGAACAAAATAAATATTTGAAGTAATAATGATTGAGAATTTTCCAAAAGTAAACACCTACGCATATCATATTCAAACTGTAAGAAACCAAAGATAAAGAGAAAATTTTAAAAGAAACCAGAAGTGAAAAAACCCACCTTACTTATATGTGAAGAAAGCAAAAATTACATAGGACTTCTGTTCACAACCCATGCAAGCAAGAAGAGAGAAGGAGTGAAATGTTTAAAGTGTTGAAAGAAAAACACCACCAACCTCGAATTCTGTGTGCAGTGAAATTATCCTTCAAAATGAAGGGGAAATAAAATACTTTCTCAGACGAATAAACATTGAGGGAATCTGTTGCCAGTAAGAAATGTTACTTGCCTTATAAGAAATGTTAGAAGTTCTCCAGAGAAAAGGAAAATGATACAGGTGAGAAACTTGGATCTACATAAAGAAAGGAAGAGTATTAGAGAAGGAATAAGTAAAGGTAAAATCTTTTATTTTCCTGTTCTTAATTGATAGGTAACTATTCAAAATAATAATAGCAGCAATGCATTCAGTTATAGCTTAGGGATAAGTGAAATTAAAGGTAGCAATTTTACAAGGGATAGGAGGGCTGGTGCAAAAGTAATCACGATTTTGGACCAGGAATTTTAAATCATTGTAACTAGGCTCAGACACATCTTTATTAATCAAAATAGGAACCATTATAATCAACACATTTTTGCCAACAAGAAATAAGTTTATTTCTGTAGCATAAAAATCTGTGCTTCGGGGCTTGGCGCGGTGGCTCATGCCTGTAATCCCAGCACTTTGGGAGGCCAAGGTGGGTGGATCATCTGAGGTCAGGAGTTCGAGACCAGCCTGACCAACATGGACAAACCCCATCTCTACTAAAAATACAAAATTAGCCCGGCGTGGTAGTGCATGCCTGTAATCCCAGCTACTCGGAGGGAGTCTGAGGTAGGAAAATCACTTTAACCCCAGAGGCGGTGGTTGCAGTGAGCCGAGATTGTGCCATTGTACTCCAGCCTGGGCAACGAGTGAAACTCTGTCTCAAAAAAAAGTTGTGCTTCAGGATTCAGTGAACTCTTGGAAAGCATTTTCTGCATCCTGTGGGTTGTGGAAGCATTTTCTCAGCAAAAAGTTGTCCAGATGCTTGAAGAAATTGTAGTCCGCTGGCAAGAGGTCAGATGAATATGGTGGCTGAAGCAAAACTTCATAGCCCAATTTCTTCAACTTTTGAAGCGCTGGTTGTGCGGTCGGGCATTGTCTTGGAGAAGAATTGGGCCCTTTCTGTTTTCAGTGCATCTCATCGATTTGCTGAGCGTACTTTTCAGATGTATTGGTTTTTGCCTGGATTCAGAAAGCTGTAGTGGGTCAAACGGGCAGCAGACCACCAAACAGTGACCATGACCTTTTTTTGGTGCAAATTTGGCTTTAGGAAGTGCTTTGGAGCTGCTCCTTGGTCCAGCCACTGAGCTGGTCGTCACTGGTTGTCATATAAAATCCATTTTCTGTGACATATTACAATCCAATCGAGAAATGGTTTGTTGTTATTGTGTAGAATAAGAGAAGACGATACTTCAAAACAATTTTTTTTTTTATTGCAGCTCATGAGGCACCCACTTGTTTAGCTTTTTCACTTTTCCAATGTGCTTCAAATGTTGAACAACCATAGAATGCTCTACATTGAGTTCTTTGACAACTTTTCATGTAGTTGTAAGAGGATCAGCTGTGATGATTGCTCTCCATTGGTTGTTGTCTACTTCTGATGGCCGGCCACCAGGCTCCTTATCTTCAAGATTCTTGTTCCCCTTGCACAACTTCTTGAACCATCACTGCACTGTACATTTGTTAGCAGTTCCTGGGCCAAATGCATTGTTGATGTTGTGAGTTGTCTCTGCTACTTTACAACCCATTTTGAACTCAAATAAGAAAATCGCTCAAATTTGCTTTTTGTCTAACATCATTTCCATAGCCTAAAATAAACATAAAATGAACAGCAAGTAATAAGTCATTAGCAAAAAAACATACTGTGAGAAATGCCCATTAAAAGGATGTATAACCTAATCACATTAGGAATGTATTCCAATCAAATGGCAAATTCCAACAATGCAAAAACCACAGTTACATTTACACCAATCTAATATAAGCTACCTTTGGGGCAGTACAGTATTATTTGAAAGTAGATTTAGAATAGTTGCAAATGTATACTTCAGACTCCAGGGTAACCACTAAAAAATTGACTTTTTTTTTCTTTTAATACATTAAAGATGTTGCTCCACTGACTTCTGGTTTACATTGTTTTTGACAAGTTTAGTTAATATGTTTTTGCCCAAAGCTTTGGTCTTCGGATTTTTATGATTTATCATTTTGCCTTATTCAGGACCCCGTGAGACCAACTGTATGCTTAGTAGAACTCACTTGCCATATCAATCCAGTACTCTAAGTAATTAAACATAGTCCTAAGAAAACCTTTCTTTAATTCATGTATGAAAGTTATAGGATATCGGGTTGGGATACGGGATTTTGAGGGATGTGAGGATCCTGTGGAAATATTAAATTGTTTTATTGTCATTTAGTTTTATTGTCTGAGAAGACTTTCTTACATTAACAGTTCTTTCTCAATCTTTAGTTTCTTTGTTTATTTTTTGGTAATGATCACTTTACCTCTCTTTTTTTTTTTTTTAAATCTTAATACGATTCAGGGTTTAAAGCCAGGTGCACTGGTGCACACTTACAGTCCCAGCCTGGGCAACACAGCAAGATTCTGTCTAAAAAAATAATTAAAATAAAAATACTGTATTTAGTGCATCATGAAATAAAAGATATGTAAGTGGTTTTAGTGGCAAATGATTATATTTCTGTATATTCATAATTCCTGTGATATAAATTGAATAATTTATTTTAATGAGTGCATTTTCTCTAACGGTATATTTAAAATTAGGTCTTCTCATTAGCATCTGCTAAAGAAAACAGCGAGTATAGATAGGTTTAAAAGATTATATAACAGGCGGGGTGAGGTGGCTCATACCTGTAATCCCAGCACTTTGAGGCAGGGCAGCTACTTAGGAGGCTGAGGCAGGAGGATCACTTGAGCCCAGGAGTTTGAGACCAGCCTAAGCATGTAGCGAGACCCTGTCTCTACAAAAAATAAAACTAAAAGTAAAAAAATTAGGCAGGTATCACATACCTCAAGAAGCTGAGGCAGGAAGATCACTAGAGCCCAGGTTGTCAGAACTGCAGTGAGCTGTGATCCTGCCATTATGCTCCAGCCTGAGTGATAGAGGACAACCTTGTCTCAAAAAAATTATGTAACTTGATTGAGATGTAGTTCACATACTACACATTTTACCTATTTAAAGTATACAATTCAGTGATCTTTATTCACAGAGTTGTGCAACCATAAGTACAATCAATTTTAGAACATTGTCACCCTAAAAAGAAACACTATATCAAATAGCAGTCACTACTCATTTCCCACCAATTCCCTAAGCCCCAGCAACCACTAATCTCCTTTCTGTCTCTATAAATTTGCCTATTTTGGACATTTCATATAAATGGAGTCATATAATATGTGATTTTTTTGTGTCTGGCTTCTTTAACTTAGCATAATATTTTAAAATTTTCTCTATATTTATAATATAAGATTAAAATATTTTAATTAAAAATTGTATGGTAAAAAATTTTAATACTAAAATATTAATAAAAATACTAAAAAATTAATAAAAATTTTAGTATACAATTTTTAATTGAAATATTTTAAATATATATAGTATAGCATTTATCAGCACTTCATTCCTTTTTGTGGCTGAATAATATTCTATTCTTTGGATATGCTGTATTGTATTTATCCATTCATCAACTGGTGGACATCTGAGTTGTTTTCACCTTTTGACCATTATGAATAATGCTGCTATGAATATTGATGTACAAGTACTTGTGTGGACATGTATTTTTATTTCTCTTAGACATATACCTAGAAGTAGAATTGCTGGTCATATAACTCTATTTTTTAAACTTTTTGAGGAACTACCAGACTCTTCTATAAAGCACCTACACCATTTAACATTCCTAGAAGTAGTGTATGAAATTTCCAGTTTCTCTACAACACTAGTTATTGTCTGACTTTTTACTTATAGCTGTCCTAGTGAGCGTGTTGTTCCAATTTGCATTTTGCTGATGGCTGTTGATGTTGAGAATCTTTTAATGTGCTTATTTGCCATTTGATATATCCTCGGGAAAATGTTTATTCACATCCTTTGCCCATTTAAAATATTTAATATTTTTTATTGAGACATAGTAGATATACATATGTTTGGGGTACATGTGATAATTTAATACATTTATATAATTTGTAAAGATCAAATCAGTGTAATTGGGATATTCATCTCACCTTAAATATTTGTCTTTTCTTTATGCTAGAAATATTTTATTTATGCCCTTCTAGCTCTTTTGAAATATACAACATAATATTATTGTAAGCTATAGTCACCCTGCTGATCTACCAAACACTAGGTCTTGTTTCTTCTGTTGAACTCTATATTTGTACCCCTTAATCAACCTCTCTTCATCCCTCCACCCCCACCCTTCTCAGCTTCTGGTAACTACCAGTCTACTCTCCATCTGCATGAGATCCACTTTTTTAGCTGCCGCGTATGAATGAGAACATGTGATAATGTCTTTCTGTACTTGGCTTTTTTCACTTAACATATAATGACTTCCAGTTTCACTCATGTTGCTGCAAATGACAGGATTTCATTTTTTTATATGGCTGGATAATATTCCATTATGTATATATACCATATTTTCTTTGTCCATTCATCCACTGATGGGCACTTATATTGATTCTAATAATTTTGGTTATTGTGAAT
This sequence comes from Mandrillus leucophaeus, assembly GCF_000951045.1. Taxonomy (NCBI): domain Eukaryota; kingdom Metazoa; phylum Chordata; class Mammalia; order Primates; family Cercopithecidae; genus Mandrillus; species Mandrillus leucophaeus. The sequence continues at coordinate 3,688,494 of NW_012110474.1, forward strand.
ATAGTGCTTCAATAAACATGGGAGTACAGAAATATCTTCAATATATTGATTTTCTTTTAGGTTTATATTCAAAAATGGAATTGTTGGATTTATGATAGTTCTGTTTTTAGTTTTTTGAGGAACCTCCACAGTTTTCCATAGTCACTGTACTAATTTACATTCCCAACAGTGGTATACGAGGATCCTCCTTTATCCACATCCTCACCAGCATCCATTATTTATTGTCTTTTTGATAAAAACCATTCTAACTGGGGTAAGATGATATCTCATTATGATTTTTATTTGTATTTCTCTGATGATTAGTGATGTTGAGCATCTTTTCATGTGTCTGTTGGCCATAATGTCTTCTTTTGAGAAATATCTATTCAGACCTTTTGCCTATTTAAAAATCAGATTGTTTTGTTGTTATTGAGTTGTTTGAGCTCCTTATATATTCTGGTTGTTAATCCCTTGTTAGATGAATGGTGTGTGAATATTTTCTTCCATTTTATGAGTTGTCTTTATCACTTCATTGATTGTTTCCTTTGCTCTACAGAAGCTTGATGTGATCCTTTTGTCTATTTTTGGCTTTGTTGCCTGTGCTTTTGAGGTCTTACCCAAAAAAATTCTTTGCACAGACCAATGTCCTGGAGCATTTCCCCAATGTTTTCTTCTGGTAGTTTCATAGTTTCTGGTGTTAAAGTCTTTAATCCATTTTGACTTTTGTATATGGTGAGAGATAAGGTTCAATTTTTAGTTTCATTCATCTGCATGTGGTTATTCAGTTTTCCCAGCACCATTTGTTAGAGACTGGTTTTTTTTCCCCATTGTATGTTTTTGATGCCTTTGTTGAAAATGAGTTAGCTGTTAATGTCTGGATTTATATGTAGGTTCTCTGTTCTGTTTCATTGGTCTGTATGTCTGTTTTTATGCCAATAGCACGCTGATTTGGTTTCTATAGCTTTGTAGTATATTCTGAAGTTAGGTAGTGTGATGCCTCCAGCTTTCTTTTTGCTCAAGATTGATTTGGTTTTTCAGGGTCTTTTATGGTTCCGTATATATTTTAGGATTGTTTTTTCTATTTCTGTGAAGAATGTCGTTTATACGTTGATAGGGATTCCATTGACTTTGTAAATTGCTTTGGGTAGAATTGTTTTGTTCTGTTTTGTTTTGAGACAGGGTCTTGCTGTGTCTTACAAGCTGGAGTACAGTGGTGCAATTACAGTTCACTGCAGCCTTGACTTCTGGTCTCAGGCAATCCTTCCACCTCTCAGCCTCCCCAGTAGCTGGGACTACAGGCGTGTGCTAACATGTCCAGCCAATTTTTGTATTTTTTGTAGAGACAGAGTTTCACCATGTTGCCCAGGCTTATCTTGAACTCCTGGGCTCAAGCGATCCTTCCGTCTCAGCCTCCCAAATTGCTGGGATACAAGTGTGAGTTACCTTATCAGTCAAAATTGTTACTTTAACAATATTGGTTCTTCTAATCTATGAACATGGAATATCTTTTCATTTTTCTGTGTCCTCTTTAATTTCTTTCATCAGTGTTTTATCATTTTTCTAGCAAGATATTTTACCTGTTTGGTTAGATTGATTCTTAGATATTTTCTGTTCTTTGTAGTTATTGTAAGTGGGGTTGCCTTCTTGTTTTTTTTCTTTTTTCCCAGATTGTTTGCTGTTAGCATATATAAATGTTACTGATTTTTGTATGTTGATTTTGTATCCTACAACTTTACTGAATTCATTAATCTTTTTTTGTTTTGTTTTGTTTTGTTTTTTTGAGACAGAGTCTTGCTCTATCGCCCAGGCTAGAGTGCAGTGGCATGATCTTGGCTCACTGCAAGCTCTGCTTGCCGGGTTCACACCATTTTCCTGCCTCAGCCTCCTGAGTAGCTGGGACTACAGGCGCCCACCACCATGCCCAGCTAATTGTTTTTTTTTTTTTTTGTATTTTTAGTAGAGATGGGGTTTCACCGTGTTAGCTAGGATGGTCTCGATCTCCTGACCTCGTGATCCGCCCGCCTCGGCCTCCCAAAGTGCTGGAATTACAGACGTGAGCCACTGTGCCCGGCCCATTAATCATTTTTAACAGTTTTTTTGGTTGAGTTCCTGAGGCTTTTCTAAGTATAAGACCATGTCATCTGCAAGCAAGGCTAATTTGACTTCTTCCTTTCCAATTTGGATGCTCTTTATTTCTCTCTCTTGCCTCATTGCTCTGGACAGGACTTCCAGTATTTACGTTGAATTAAAGTAGTGAAAGTGGGCATCCTGGTCTTGCTCCAGATCTTAGAGGAAAGGCTTTTAATATTTCCCCATTGAGTACAGTGTTAGCTGTGGGTTTGTAATATATATTCTTTATTATTTCGAGGGATGTTCCTTTGTTGAGGGTTTTTTTCATGAAGTGATGTTGAATTTTATTTAATGCTTTTCCAGTATCTGTTGAAAAAGTAATAGGCTTTTTTGTTCATGATTCTGTTAATGTGATATATCATGTTCACTGATTTGCTTATGTTGAACAATCTGCATCCCTGGGATGAATTCCACTTGATCATGGTGAATGATCTTTCTAATGTGATGTTGAATTTGGTTGCTAGAATTTTGTTGAGGATTTTTGCATCTGTGTTCATCAGGGATGTTGGCCTATAGTCTTCCTTTTTGGTTGTGTCCTTGTCTGTTTTTGGTATCAGGGTAATGCTCGTCTCATAGAATGAGTTTTAAAGTATTCCTTCTGCTTCAATTTTGTTTGCAGAGTTTGAGTAGAATTGGTATTAGTTCTTTATATGTTTGACGGAATTTAGGAATGAAGCCATTAGGTCCTGGGCTCTTCTTTGATGGGAGACTATTATGGCTTCAGTCTCCTTACTCATTATTGGTGTATTAAAGTTTCTCTTTCTTCTTGGTTCAATCTTGGTAGGCTGTGTCCAGGAGAGTATCCATTTATTCTGGGTTTTCCAGTTTGTTGGTGTATAGTTCTTCATAATAGCCTATCACGTATTATCTTCTTCATAATAATCTCTTTGCATTTCTATGGTCTCAGCTGTTTTATCTCCTCTTTTGTTTCTGGTTTTATTTGTTTGGATCTTCCCTCTTATTTCTAGCCTAGCTAAAGGTTTGTTAGTTAATTTTGTTTATCTTTTTTTAAAAAAACCAACCTTTCATTTTGTTGATGTTCTGTATTGGTTTTTAGTCTCTATTTCATTTATTTCTGATTTGATCTGTACTATTTATTTCCTTCCACTAAGTTTGGGTTTGTTTTGTTCTTTTTGTAGTTCTTTCAGGTATATCGTTAGGTTGTTTATTTGAAGTCTTTCTACTTTTTGACATAGGTGTTTATTGTTATTAACTTCCTTCTTAGTACCACTTTTGCTGTATCCCATAGGTTTGGGTATGTTGTGTTTTCATTTCCATTGGTTTCAAGAAATTTTTAAATTTCCTTCTTAATTTCTTTATTGACCCATTTGTCATCCAGGAGCATGTTGTTTAATTTTCATGTGTTGGTGTATTTTTCAAGCTTCCTTTTGTTACTGATTTCTAGTTTTATTCCATTGCGGCCAGATAAGATACTTGGTATGATTTCTACTTTTTTGAATTTGCTGAGACTTGTTTTTTGTCTCAGATATGATCTGTTTCGGAGAATGTTCCATGTGCTGATGAAAAGAACGTGTTTTCTGCAGCATGGGTAAAATGTTCCATAAATGTTGATTAGGCCTGTTTGTGTACTGTATAGCTTAACTCCAGTGTTTCTTTGTTGATTTTTTGTCTGGATGCTCTGTCCATTACTGAAAATGGGGTGTTGAAGTCCCCTACTATTACTGTATTGCAGTCTGTCTCTCCTTTTAAATGTATTAATATTTGCTTTATGCACTCAGATGCTCTGGTGTTGCATGCATAGAATTTATAATTGTTATATCCTCTTGCTGAATTGACCCTTTTATCACTACATAGTGACCCTCTTTCTTTTTACAGTCTCGATGGTCTATTTTATCTGATACAAATATAGCTACTCCTGCTTTTTGGTTTCCAGTTGCATGGAAAATCTTTTCCCACCCTTTCACTTTCAGTCTGTGTGTGGCTTTATAGGTGAGGAAAGTTTCTTATAGGCAGCATATAGTTTAACTCTTGCTTCATCTGTTTAGACACTTAATTCATTCTGCCTTGTAATTAGGGAATTGAGTCCATTTGCATTCAGTGTTATTGTTGCCAAGTAAACTTACTACTGTCATTTCATTGCTTGTTTTCTGTTGTTTTAGAACTCCTTTCTTCCTTTTTTCTTTTCTTACTGTTTTCCTTTGTGGTTAGGAGATTTTCTCTGATTTTTAATTCATTGCTTTTTAGTTTTAGTGAATCTATTATAGGTTTTTGCATTGTGGTAACCATGAGACTTATAAAAACATCTTAGATTACAAAACAAAGAATATAAATTTTTTTTTAAAAACCCTCTTTTTTGTTTTCCCCACCTCAGGTCCAGCTTTATTAACTAATACAAGTCCAACCTCTGGAACATTCAAATTCACTGTTGCAAAGTTTAATTAAAAACACAATTTACAAATATTTAGTATATTCTAAAAAGCATTTCTAAGTTAAGAATGAAAAAGTATGTACACAATATATAATCAAATACCAGGTGGCCTCAACTTCCACCAGGCCACGTTCGTCTTTTTAAGTTCTTCAGTATCTTCTGTCAAATCCACAAAGTTGTTTGCCATGACGGGGGAAGGAATGGAAATCCCCATTGCTTTTCAAACTCCATACGTGCTTACGATATCACCTGTGGAGTTACTTGCTGTGCAAGTTCTGTAAGATGATTGGTCACTTGTTCAGTGAGATGCATTTCTCTGTATGAGGGACCCAAGAGACAGATCATGTTGGGAGGGGGTCTGGTGTTGAAACATTCATTCTGGGCTTCCTGGAGCTAGCTCCCTGAGCAATCTGGTGGTCTCATCAAGTTTCTTCTGGAATATTTCAGCTTCTTCAGAGTCAAAAACTTCAACTGGAATGCCAAAGTTTGTTACTGCTTTCAGCGCTATGAGCCTGTCTTGAGTATTGGAGTCCAAACACCCTGGTGGCTCTACTTCTTTAATCCCCATTTCTTCTGCTGTGTCAAGTGTCCTAGTATGGCCTTCCACCTTCAGGCAATGACATCTACATCTCTTGCAGGGTCCTGGAATGCCCTCCTTTTGTTAAAACATCCAGTAAACTATCTGCTATGACATACGGATAATCTTGGCATGTGGCCAAAAACTCATGGATGCTGAAATCGCTTGGAAGATCAGGGTCTTCCCCATAGGTTGAATAGATTAAATTAGAATCATCCTTGCTGATACTTGCATACGTGGAGTCATAATGTGGTGCATAAGAACTGTAGGACCCATAATTCAAATACAACACTGGAGTGACTTTGTTTCTTTTATCCTCTTTGAACCCCTGCAGAGTATTCACTCCATACTGAAGTCTTCCAGTTGTCATTCTCAGTCTCACAGAGCAGTAAGCCTGGCTCTCCTACAGTGGGATCCACAGGATGGAGAAGTCCCAACATCGTTGTTCTGTCTGATTTTCTTCTTTCAAATTCGCGCTGACTTCACAAGCCGCCTCGTCAGCTTTCCTCCAGATTCCTTCATGATGCAGTCAAGCTGCTCCTACTCTCTGTCTAAATTATTGCTTTTAAACTTATCTTCAAGCATATCTTTGTCTTTCTTTTTATTTTCTTTGCTGGGACTCTTGAAAGCGTGTATTTCGGCATCTCCAGAGTCCTCTCTTGGCTAGCAGCCTCTGTCCTCTCCACTCTGCGAGGTGTCTGTTATTTCTGCTTTCGAGTTTTCTGCAAGTCAGCCATGAAGTCTATGCTCTGCTTCAGGCTCTGAATTCTTTCCTGGCTAAGAATTTTCATCCCTGAGTGCAACAGTTTCTTTGCAGCTTTATAATAAGTGGTCTCTGGCTTATTGTAAATCATGGCATTAGTACACATTAGTTTGAAGTTATCATTTAGTTCTTCTATAGACTGGTAGTCATTGTTCTTTTTTTTTTATTATTATACTTTAAGTTCTAGGGTACATGTGCATAACGTGCAGGTTTGTTACATGTGTATACTTGTGCCATGTTGGTGTGCTGCACCCATCAACTTGTCAGCACCCATCAACTTGTGCTTTACATCAGGTATAACTCCCAATGCAATCCCTCCCCCTCTCCCCCCATAATAGGCCCCCGTGTGTGATGTTCCCCTTCCCGAGTCCAAGTGATCTCATTGTTCATTTGCCACCTATGAGTGAGAACATGCGGTGTTTGGTTTTCTGTTCTTGCGATAGTTTGCTGAGAATGATGGTTTCCAGCTGCATCCATGTCCCTACAAAGGA
>NW_012110474.1:3700027-3706004 GCF_000951045.1 Mandrillus leucophaeus
GAATTTCCAGCTTTTCTGCCCTGCTTTTTCCCCATCTTTGTGGTTCTATCTGCCTTTGTTCTTTGATGATGGTGATGTACTGATGGGGTTTTGGTGTGAGTGTCCTTCCTGTTTGTTAGTTTTCCTTCTAACAGTCAGGACCCTCAGCTGTAGGTCTGTTGGAGATTGCTTGAGGTCCACTCCAGACCCTGTTTGCATGGGTGTCAGTAGCAGAGGTTCTAGAAGATAGAATATTGCTGAACAGCGAGTGTACCTGTCTGATTCATGCTTTGGAGCCTTCGTCTCAGGGGTGTACTCCGCCGTGTGAGGTGTGGGGTGTCGGTCTGCCTCTAGTTGGGGATGTCTCCCAGTTAGGCTACTCAGGGGTCAGAGACTCACTTGAGCAGCAGGCAGTCTGTCCATTCTGAGATCTCAACCTCAGTGTTGGGAGATCCACTGCTCTCTTCAAAGCTGTCAGACAGGATCGTTTGCATCTGCAGAGGTTTCTGCTGCTTTTTTTGTTGTTGTTTAGCTGTGCCCTGTCCCCAGAGGTGGAGTCTACAGAGACAGGCAGGCCTCCTTGAGCTGCTATGGGCTCCACCCAGTTCGAGCTTCCCAGTGGCTTTGTTTACCTACTTAAGCCTCAGCAATGGCGGGCGCCCCTCCTCCAGCCTCGCTGCTGCCTTGCCGTTAGATCGCAGACTGCTGTGCTAGCAAGGAGGGATGCTCCCCGGGCGTGGGACCCTCCCGGCCAGGTGTGGGATACGATCTCCTGGTGTGCCGTTTGCCAAGACCCTTGGTAAAGCACAGTATTGGGGTGGGAGTTACCCGATTTTCCAGGTGTTGTGTGTCTCAGTCCCCCTGGCTAGGAAAAGGGATTCTCTTCCCCCTTGCACTTCCCAGGTGAGGCGATGCCTCGCCCTGCTTCAGCTCTCACTGGTCGGACTGCAGCAGCTGACCAGCACCGATTGTCCGGCACTCCCTCGTGAGATGAACCCGGTGCCTCAGTTGAAAATGCAGAAATCACCTGTCTTCTGTGTCGCTGGCGCTGGGAGCTGGAGACTGGAACTGTTCCTATTCGGCCATCTTGCTTCTATTCCGTAGTCATTGTTCTTGATCTTTTCTTTCTTTCATTTAAAATCCATTGGGCATTTAATGATCATGAAGTAATGAGGAGCAGTAAAATCGGTCACAGGAAATGAAAAGTAAGCACTTGGATCTTTTCTCTGCAATTGTCTTTCCAGTTGATTCAAAGCTTCTTGAAGGGGTGTCTGTTCTTTTTTGGCTAAAGTGCTTGTGAGAGGCTTCTCATGGGGCACGTCTAATCTCACAGAGGCGTGACACTGGAGGTCTTTTTCCGCCTTTTTCTCCACCCGGTCTCGATCTCGCTTCTTTTTATCTTCCTTAACTCTTATATTTTCTCCTCTTTTCTTCCCCTGGAACCTGCTTCTCTCCTTTCTTTCTCTTTTTCTGCTTTCTGTCCTTGTGTTTGTCATGATCGTTTTTGTCTTCGAAGAGGCTGGAGTCGTGCCCTGAGCTGCTTGTGGAGAGTTCGGTGGCTTCATTCCCTCCTACTTTGAGGACCAACTTCAAGGGCTTCTCTACATACTCCTCATAGAGGTGTTTGTCCGACTTGTGCTGCTTGTGCTTCTTGCCTATGTCCGACGGAGCCCCAGTGCCTGCCAGCCGCACCAGGCCCAGGCCCGCCACTTCCAGTCTGGGCCCAGGGCGGAGCAGGGCCCAGGAAGCCCCGCTCGAGAAGCTGAGAAACCCTCTTTACTATAACTCCACCACCCTCCCCTACATTTTGACACTGTGTTGTGTTAATTTTTATATTTTTAAATTGCCTCTTTCTTAAGGTTGCTGTAAGTATTATTGTCTTTGGTAGATTTGTCTTTTGGACTTCATACCAACCAGAGTTACAAATGGATTGCACACCACAAATTACAGTAATAGAGTATTCTGGTTTGTTTGTGTGCTTAATTTTACCAGTGGTTTTTATAGCTTTACAAGCTTTCTTTTTGTAAGTTAGTGTTTTTTTCTGTCTGTTGGAAGAACTCCCATAAGCATTTTTTGTAAGATGGTTCTGGTAGTGGTGAATTCTCTTAGCTTAAGTTTGTCTGGGAAAGACTATGTATTTGGCTGGGCACAATGGCTCACACCTATAATCCCAGCACTTTGGGAGGCACAGATGGGAGGATTGCTTGAGCCCAGGAGTTCAAAACCAGCCTGGTCAACATAGCGTGATCCCATCACTACAAAAGAAGTTTTAAAAATTGAAAAGACAAAACAAAAACCGTCTTTTTTATATTTGAAAGATAGTATTGCTCAATACTTTATTCTTAGATGGCATTTTTTTAAAGCATGTTGAAGACGGCATTCCACTCTCCTGGCCTTTATAGTTTCTGTTAAGATGTCTGTTGCCAGACAAGTTAGAGCACTTGTATACATCATTTACTTATTTTCTCTTGCTGCTTTCTTTGTCCTTGACCTTTGAGTGTTTGATTATTATATAACTTGTGAGTAGTCTTATTTGCGTCAGATCTATTTGATGTTGTCTCACCTTTATTCCTGTACCTGGATATTTATCTTTTTCTCAAATTTTGGGATTTTTTTCTGTTATTTCTTGAAATAAGCTTTTTACCCCTTGCCCTTACTTAACAAGAGCACTTGCTCTTAAATACCAATAAATTTCTTTGATTTTGTCTTTAGAGGTAATTTTCTATGTATTAAAGGCAACCTTCATTCCTTTTCATTGTTTTTTCTTTTTTCTCCTCATGTATTTTCAAATAGCCTGTCTTTGAGCTCACTGAATTTTTTTTGTTTCATATATCCTGTGATTGAGAGACTCTAATGAATTTTTTAGTTCACCAAATATATTTCTCAGTTTCAATTTCTGTTTGTTTTCTTTGTATTATTTCACTCTTCTTGTTAAATTTCTCTAGTAAATTTCTGTATTACTTTTCTGTGTTGTCTTGTAGGTTATTGAGTTTCCATCGTGCTGTTGAGAGCATCTAATGAATTTTTCTGTTCACCAAATGTGTTTCTCAGTTTTGATTTCTGTTTGATTTTTTTTTGTATTATTTCGATCTCCTTGCTTAATTTCTCTAATAAATTTCTTAATTACTCTTCTGCGTTGTCTTGTAGATTATTAAATTTCCTTATACCTGGTATTTTGAATTCTTGGTCAGAAAGCTCATGTCACCATCTTGTTAGGGTCAGTCACCGGTTCCTTGCTTTGTCTGTTTGCGGTCGTGGTTCCCTGTTTTCGGTTGTTTGTTGTGGATATACATCTGTGTCTTTACATTCAAGGATTAGTTATTCATTCTAGTCTTCTCTGTCTGGCGTGTTTTGGTTTTTATTGAATATGCTTGCTTAGAGATTCTTTGAAGTTTACCTGTTAATTTTCTTTTTTTTTATTCTTAAATCTGCTAGGTTGCTGCCTCCTTTTCAGCACTAGGTAGTGCCTTAAGCCCAAGTTTGCATACATTCTAGTAAACAATCAGAATGCTGCCCATCCTGAATGAGGGAGGTCCCAAAGGGGATATCCTGGTAGTGTGTGAAGGCTGGGTAGAGATTCATGTCCAGTGAACCTGTGGAACGAACCTCTTACAGTGTGGTACTGCTGAACACCCACTCCAACCTGGCATCTCTTTTGGCTGAGTTACAAAGCAGAGTTTCCAGGACTAGGGATGGTAGTCCCACCTCCCACCTCCTCTCTTTATTTCTGTCTGTTTTCAGGGATATTTCTCCCTTAGGTGTTTCCACTGCTCCCGATTATTAGGACAGGGACAGGTCTGTTGCCAACAAACCCAAGATGGTGGAGAAGCCAGTTGTCCACCTCAGTTATACTTTTTCCAATTTAGCAACTCTGAGTTGGGAAAGTTTTCTGCATGCTTGGTGCTGGACCGATTGAGGGGAGGGGCACTGGGATTATGAAAGTCTAATTCGCTTTCTTTTGCTTAGAGTTTTTTCACTTCTTTGTGGTCTTGGGAACTGTCTCCTTCTCATATTTGAGTTCTGGGATATTGCTCATGATCATGTCAGCACTGTATATGTGGTTTTGGTTTTCTGTGGCGGTGAGTGAAGCCAGCTTCTATACCACCGTTTTAGAACCAGAAGTCTCTGTCCATTTTTAAATTGTATTGTCTTTTTATTATTGAGTTGTAAGAGTTGTTTGTTCTAGATACAAGTCCCTTATCAAATATACGATTCACAATTTTTTTTTCATTCTGTGCTTTGTCTTTTCAACTTTCTTTTAGACAGGTAAAAGCTTAAGGTCCTTCAGTATTCAGCTACCATAAAATATGGTTGAATAATTTACTAGACTTGCATATAATGTTAATTACCCATAGTATTTTATTTATTTGCATTTGAAGGAGGATTTAGATATTTATATACAAATTTGACCAGACAGTAAGTTTATCTTAACTTTTAATGTTGCTTTAAATTGTCTGAGATGAATTTTCATGTCATAATCAGAATTTTTTTTGAGACTTTGGTTTATTTGTGTTTCAGTTAAAATACTACAAAAATTAATGTGTGTGACCATTCTGGCTAAATTATCTGAAACTAAAAAGTATTTGTCTTACAAGCGAGAATTTTATCTTTCACTAAGATTAATAATACTAGTTACTTTTATGACATTTAGTCTGAAAGGTGCACATTTTCTTGGAGATTTGTGCTTGAAACTACTATTAGAAGCTTTGTTTTTTAAGACTGAGCTTTTTAGAAAAAGTTATACCATGGTGTATGCCTTTGAGCAGTACCCATATAGTTTCATAGTCATTGAAAATCAAGAGAATTACTGATTTACTTTCTGTAACAATAATTGCATATTAAATTGCTTATGAACTTTGGATACAGCTTTTCATCAGATTTCTGACATATTAATCTTAAAAAAATTACATTAATCATAAAATTACTGTTGTTCAGTTTGGAGGTTGACCCTTAATCCATTTATGCCTAGTGTTCCATTATTGGGCTGCTAAGCTTGTGGGAGTTCTTTATATGCTACTGCTCAAGATCATCACCAAAGTCTGATTTTTCACACACAAAAAATTGCAATCTCTGGTATAAATAGGTTAATTGATTCCCTTCTAGTTCCCTTACATAAAGGGGAGATGTTAGGACATTATACATGTCTTCATTGTTTATAAGGAGAAAGAAAATACTTTATAAGGAGAAAGTGAGATTTAAATCCATCAAAATTTCTACTAGACTCAGTTGAAAGCCTTCTTAGAGGCCACCCAATTTGAAAAAGACATCCTGTGCATCAGTTTTACAGTAACAAATTCTTGGTTCTCCAACATCAACTGTGGGTGCTCTACAATTCTATTCAATTCTGACACTGGCTACTACTAATGCATACCCTGCAGGGTAAGGGTTCTGTCTGATAGTACTGCTCACTTCAGACACCAGCCACAAATGGAGTCCCTAGGCTCCCTGCACTTCTGCCCTACCTGAGGCTATCCAGGAGCCCCCAGCTACCAGTCTTCTCATTGGTACTCAGATAAACATTTAACACTTAAAAGAGTCCAAACGTTTTAGGAGCTGTGTCCCAGGACCAGGGGCAAAGATCAAATATATTTTTCTTCTTTTATCATAGTATCACACCCCCTCTTATAAATTTTTCATTTTAGTTATTGAACTTTTCAACTCTGGAATTTCCATTTGGTTCTTTTTTATAATTTCTATCTCTTCATTGGTATTCTCTATTTGGTAAGATGTTGGTCTCATACTCTCCTTTAACTCTCTTGACATGGTTTCGTTTAGTTTTTTGAAATACTAATAATAGCTGGCTTAAAATCTTTGTCCAGTAAGTCTAACACCTTGGCTTCTTCATGAACAGTTTCTGTTGTCTGCTTTTATATATATATATGTATGTGTGTGTGTATATATATGTATGGCACCATACTTTCCTGTTTATATGTTTTATAATTTTGTTGAAAACCAGACATTTTAAATTATGTATCATTTCTGGAACTTAGATTCCTCC
>NW_012110474.1:3706054-3727713 GCF_000951045.1 Mandrillus leucophaeus
CCCAGTTTGTTTTTGTTGTTGCTGTGGTTTATTTCTTTAGTGATTTTCATGGGCTAATTTTTGTATAGTCTCTATTCTTTGAAGTCTCTGCTCAGCTGGCATAGTGGTCAGTTAATGGTTGTCCAGAGATTGCTTTAAATGCCTCTTTTCTCAGCTTTTGCTGAGGGGCTCTGTGAGTATGTTGGGGCAGAGCCTCAAGATCAACAAGAGGCAAAATATTAGTCATCTGAGGTTTTTCCCGGGCATGTACATAGCCCTACATATGCTTATGGCCTTCTAAATTCCTTTGACTGTATCAAAGTTTTTCCAAGCCCCTGGTGGACATTTCATTCCTCAGTTTGTACTTTTGAATTTTTTGGTCAGCCTGTTGTTAGACCCAACTGGTAAAATTCCTCCATGCAGCTACAGTGTTATATAATTGCTGTTGATTGTGTTCCACAATGACTCTGCAGCATATAGGGCTCTTCACGTAGAGTGAGCCCTTAGTCAAATCAAAAAAAGGCAAGTGCTAGGAATGGAGTGTTGTTCAACAAGCTGCCACACAAGTCCAACAGTGGCAGTTTTCTGAGGGTAGCTACGGCTTTGGAGGAGCTCCAAATGGGTTCTGGCTTGTCCAATGGCTGCCTGGCTGCTAGTTTTTACAGCTACTGTGGATGCAAGGCTTTCATTTTCAAGACTGTTTTGAAGCTGCAGAGGGAGGGATCAGATTAGAACAAGTTAAATGCCACAAAGCTTGCTGTTTTAGCATTCATCTGGTGTTCCTGAATAAATACTTCTTGGATTGTTGCAAACCTTTAATTTCCAGAGTTCGGGAAAAGGTTGTTTTTGACAGTTTTTGCCAGTGTTCTTGTTGCTTTTATGGAGGAACAGATATTGAAAGATCCTTACTCAGCAATTTTGTAAATGCCTCTTTTCAGTCCTATGTACTTTTATCTACATCCTGCCGCCAATCTCTGATCCAGCCTCTTGTTACTTACCTGTCTCTTATATTTCTACTGGATCCTTGGAACACTGGTTCCATGGCTAATATGCTTATATTATCAAAATTTCACTATTAGCCTCCCCTTCTTGCCTGGTAGCCCACTCAGGGCTCTGTCTCTTACATCTCACATAAATCAAAATACTCAGTGCCTCTCTTAAATATCAGTATTCCTCAGGATTCTTGCTTAGGTCCCTTCTCTTGTATATCCATTCTCCCTAAGAAATCTTACCTAATTGTTGCTCATATTGGCAAATCTATCTTCTTCTGTAGCCCAGATCTCTTTCTTAAGCTCCATATCTATATGTGTTTCATTTAAATATCCATTTGGAAATTCTATAGACATGTAAAATTCTATAAATGCAAAACAGAAGTCAACCCGCCCCTATTTTACAGTTTTCTTTGAATGACATGATCATCCATCCGGTTGCCTAAGCCAAAAATGTAAGAATCATCTTTGATTTCTTCTGCCTTATCCTACTCTCAAATTCCAGTTACCATAGCCTCTTGATTCAACTCCCTATATCCTTGACCTTTTCTCCACCTCCACTGACATCTCGACTGAATTCCTCCAGCAGCCTCCTAAACAGATTTTCCTTTCTGTAGTTCTCTTGCCAGTGTCCCCACAATGTGTCCACGGAGAACTTTATAAAATGCGAATCCATACAGGTCATTAGTACATGCATATGCGTGCACACACACACACACACACACTGTTCCTCTCTCTCATACTTTTTTTTTTTTTTTTTTTTTGAGCCAGAGTCTTGCTCTGTCACCCAGGCTGGAGTGCAGTGTCACGATCTTGGCTCACTGCAAGCTCTGCCTCCCAGATTCACGTCAAGTAACTGGAACTACAGGCGCCCACCAGCACGCCCGGCTCATTTTTTGTGTTTTTTTTTCCAGTAGAGTCAGGGTTTCACTGTGTTAGCCAGGATAATCTTGATCTCCTGACCTCGTGATCCACCCATCTCGACCTCCCAAAGTGCTGGGATTACAGGCTTGAGCCACTGCGCCCGACCTCATACTCCTTTTCTTTCTCTCCATTGCACTCCTTGTTTCATCCCACCTACACTTTTCCTATTCCCAGATGCCATGTTTCTCTTGCTGTCAGGTTTCTGTACATACTGAAAACATTCTTCTTCATTTGCTTTGCTTAATCTGATTCATAATTCAGATATCAGCTCAAAAGCACTTCCTCTGATAAGCCTTCCTAGATTCTCACAAGTCTGAGTTAGATACTTGTGGATATAGCCATAGGATTTTGTACTTATTGAGCACCTGTCATACCATACTGTAATTGCCTATTTATTCATTATTTTCTCCAAGTAGACTGTAAAGTCCATGAAGTCAGTGGCTGTTTTATAAGCAGCCTGTGGTTTAGCACTGAACATTGGGTCTCCACAAATTACTTGAGTAGAGAAATCATGACTACATTTATGAATAAAGGAACCAACTATACCCAGCACTATATATACAAAGATACATTAGACAAATGTATGAATAAAGTAGACTTTTGAAACATCTGGTATTTCAGGGATATAGTTTCTCTTAGTAATGTGGGATTAATCATTTAAAGCCAATGATTCTAGATAAAGTTCTGTATATTTTATTTGAAGAAATAAAATGGCATAAATAAATGTGAAACTCGTAAGTATTATTTACAAATAAAAGGAGAAAATGAAAGGAAACTGTTACATATTATGCTTTGTTTTGCCTTTAAGGCAAAATATATATATATTTATAATATAAATATATATATAAAACAATCGGCTATCACCTGGTCTCATGTACTATGTTATTTTATAACTAATTTTCATCTGACTATAAATACATCATAAACATTTTCTTATGCTAGGAAATACACTTAAACATCTCCTGTTGCTGAGGTTAGCAAACTTTTTCTGTAAAGAACCAGATAGCACATATTTTAGATTTTGAGGGTTGTAGGGTGTCTGTTGCTACTACTCAACTCTGTCTATAGCAGAAGCAGCCATAGACCATTCTAAATGGCTGTGGTGTATTCTAATAAAACTTTATTTACAAAATCAGACAGCAAGCAGCATTTGCTACAGAGCCACAGAGCTATTATACAGATATAACATAATTTACTTATTTCCCTATTTTTGGAAATTTAGATTATCTTCATTTTTTTTCACTGTTGTTAGTCATACTCACCTCACATCTTAGTATCTGAATCTTTGTGTACATTTTGAAGTTTTTCCTTAGGATAAATTCTGAAAGCCTAATTTCTGAGGCTAAGAGTACATCCTTATGACTTTTTTTTTTCCATGAGAATAGGTAATTTAACACTTTCTGTGACTGAGTTTTGTTTAGTTTGTTTTGTGGTTTTGTGGAGATGGGATAAGAAAGATGGAATAAAACTTAGAAAGACAGAAGCAAAGGAAGACTGGAAGGAAACAGATTGAGTTAATGATAGTGATATAAAACTTGAGATGTTCCAGGAATAAGAAAATATGCAAATTTTTATAAACATAAATTTTCTTGCTCACATGCCAAGTTTTTCTGTTTTACAGCTCTGTTGAGGTTTGTTTAAAACCTTGTTTAGATTGAATTTAAGATTTGGGAGATGGGATATGCAAATTACACAATAAATATTTCTTATTCTCCTAAGATACTCTTAGGCTATCACTATTTTTATTTTAATTATCCATCAGCTTAAAAAAAAAAAAAACTTTTCTATTCCAGATGATGATAGAGAAAGAAGTCTAATTAATTAGAACAGAGATTGGCAAGCTACTATCCATGGGCCAAATCCTTCTTGTTGCCTATTTTTGTAAATGAAGTTTTATTTTAACTCAGTTATGCCTGTTCTCTTAAGTATTGCTTACAGTTGCTTCCAGGCTACAAAAGCAGAGTTATGTAATTGTGTCAGATACAGCATACCCCATAAAACCTAAAATATTTACTGTCACCTTCCAGAAAAAGTTTGCAGACCCCCAAATTAGAGGAATGGTACATTTAGTCTTTGTGTTTATTGAAACTGAATCTACAAAAATACCCCAAGTAATTTTGCTACAAATAGGCTAACAAGATTTTAGATGGGCAATTTAGAGATCAAATCAAGACACCTAAATTGCAGAATAAAATGTTGAAAAACGACATAAGAAATGTTGGGATATAGAGGACTTAATGTTTTGTTTTGTTTTTGTTTTTTTGAAACAGTCTTGCTCTGTCGCCTAGGCTGGAGTGCAGTGGCGAGATCTCAGCTCACTGCAACCTCCGCCTCCCAGGTTCACGCCATTCTCCTGCCTCAGCCTCCCGAGTATCTGGGACTACAGGCATCCACCACCACACCCGGCTAATTTTTTGTATTTTTAGTGGAGAGGGGTTTCACCGTGTTAGCCAGGATGGTCTCGATCTCCTGACCTCGTGATCCATCCGCCTCAGCCCCACAAAGTGCTGGGATTACAGGCGTGAGCCACCATGCCCAGCTGATGACTTACTGTTTAGAATAATTCTGGGTTCTGTGAAAGATGAAATTCAGAGCACCCACATACTCCCTGTTGAAGAGGCATCTGTCTTTTGTTATGTACTCACACACAGTGGGAAGTAGCCGGCTCCACAGTTTTGCCATGGTGTCAAGTTTTGATGGCGCTTTTTAAAATAACTTTTGTAGTTTCTGAATTAGGGAACATCAATCAAATTGGAAGATTCAAACTCTTCAATTTTTGAAACCTGTGTACATGGGCTTATTCTCCCAAAGACGATCTTATTTCTGTTGGACTTGTCTCACTTCAGTTTGCCATGATAATAAGAGGGAACCTTCAGAGGATGTGAAGGGGAGTTGTTGCTTAAAGGGTATGAAGTTTCAGTTAGACATGATGAATAAGTTCTGGACGTCAGTTGTACTGCATGGTGACTATAGTTAATAATGTATTATATATTTGAAAATCGCTAAGAGATTAGATTTTAAGTATTCTTACGACAAAATAATAAGTATGTGAGGTGATAGATATGTTAGCTCGATTTATTCATGGTGTGTACATATCAAAGTGTTATGTTGTATACCATATATATGTACAATTTTTATGTATCAGTTTTCCTTAATAGAGTTGAGGGAGTAGGGATATTTTCTTTCCTTAAATCTATATGTTACCTAGAAATACCTAATGTCCCGAATCCTTTAAGAATCCAAAATCATTTAGTAGAAGGTTTCAAAATATCGTAACTTTCACTAATTTTATAAAAACATTCTTGAAAGCATCTTGTATATAGAACTTCTAGAAGTATAGTGGAAAAGTGCCTGGACTGAAGTCACAAGTTCTTAACTAGACCACTAACTAGATGTTGAGAAAAGCTGGGTTTCTAGTACCAGCTACCTATCTCTGGACTTCTTTTAGGAGAAAAGCCACTAATTTTAATGCTAAATCCACTGATTTGGGGGCATTTTCTCACGGTTTAACCTAATCTTTACTAACGAGAGTTGTAGTAGACTAGTTTATCTCTAAAGACTTTACAGTTCTGTATCTCCACACATTTGTGTGAGGTAGAGCTAGTGGAGGGAAATAAATAGAAGTGGTCTGTATCTGGTCAAGATAAAGCAATGCTATTACAGAACTACAAATTTTATGGTAATAAAAGACATACTATTTCCAAAAAGCAACTGACTCTCGTGTTCATTTTTACACATTTCTCTTTCCTTATTTAACTTTTGAGTTTCTTATTTTATCCTGTTTCTTTCGTTTTCGCTTTATATCATTCTTATTCTGTATTAGAGCTGTTAGTGCTATGCCAAGAATTTCTTGTGTTGTGGCTGTTCTTCAGGAGGTTGTTCCTGAGGAAGGTTGATGAGTAAGGCACTGAGCCATCTCTAGCTACACGAGGACTGGAGAGAGAGGTGTGTCTTTGTTGATAGAGTAACTACAGATTTGGATGGCACTTCAGGTCATTCAGGGTAGGAAAGTGCAATAAGCTGGGGACCCTTCTCAACCCCACACACCCATGTCCTCCTGTAACCCTGATGATAGTTATATTAATTGTATCAGAGTCTCTCTTTTTTCATGGATGTGTTTCTTCAGATATTCAAAGGCTTTCACATCATTCCTTTCTCCTTAAGCAGTTATTCTGTTTTGTTGTGGGTTCTTTAATTCATTTAATAAATATTTGTTAAGCACATGCCATGTGTTTTTTGTTGAGTTCTGGGGACATAGTGTTCATCACCTCCCTGAGAGTTTGCCATCAAATGGGAAAGTCAGATAAGGAAACAGGCAATTATAATACGAAATAAAAACTGAGGAATTAAGGAAGCCAACATTGACTTTTTTAAAACATTGAACCAGCATGGTTAATGGAAAGAGTATTGGTTTTAGGTTTTGTTGATCTGGATTCTATTGCTTAATAGTTATGTGACTTTGGGAACATTAACCTCCATCAATACTGCAAGATTATCCTAAGTTTTAGAAATACATAGGTAAAGCACTTACCCTAGTACCTGCTGAGTAAATAATTTCTTCCTTTTTCCTAAGTTGTACATCCCTAAATTGTTGTAATTCTGAAGCCTATAAATAGAAAGTCAATCCCTCTGGCCCCTACTTCACAGGCAATGTGAAAACTGGATATAAAATTATTTTTAAGACACTTTGTGAACACTCTGCCCATAAACTATTAGTACAGTCCAGTTTTGTAATTGTTTCTTGTAAAATTTATCCAAAATTCCATTATTAAGATATATTGACTATAAACAAATACCTTAGGAATTTACAGTATTGCTTGTAAAATATGGCATTGCACCAGTAATTCTGTAATCACTGGTCTTGAATTTGTCAACTTAAGAGGAAATACTTCACTGTCTTCCCACCTCCCTCAACCTGTAGTTTAACATACCAGTTACTCTTAGTCAAATTGTGGTTTTTGTCTGGAAGGGTAATGGTTATAACATTTATTCTTGAGATATTTAAAAAGCAGTCAAGTAAGTCATCAGTAAATTGATTAAATCTATTTTCTTAAGACTCATCAATATAGTTTGAATGTTCTCTATTTGAAGAATTGAAAAACTATAGAATTTAGGGATTAATACTATGTTGTATTTAGAAATGAAATAGCCAAACTAGAAACTGAAATTGGTATAACAGCAACACAGGTTTGTAATTTTTCAAAAGCATGACAGTTGGTAGTTCACATCAGAATATTACAGTTGGGAGAATCAAATCTTGTTTCATTATGTGACTGATCTTTCCAATTTTGCTATGCTTTATGTAATAACTGTTCCAGATTTATTTTTCTGTCATAAGTGTACCTTAAAAATAAGAGAAGCTAATGTTATTCTTTATAAGAAATGTAAACTTTAAGATATCAACACAATGTAGAACTATTTTCTCTATATTTTATATAAATCATTCTAAATTATAAATGGGAAATAGTGATCAAACAAATATTTACGTTCCTACCAAAAGAAAAGGCCCAGTGAAGCAGAGTGAGGAGGGATAAGGGGTGGGGAAGAAGCCTGAGGCTTATGTTGGTAGGAGCACCACAGTGAGACTGGGTGACAGCATGAGAAAAATGGATGTGTTCTTCCATCACTGCTGTTCCCTCTGTTTGAATTAGACAAATGGCACATACCCAAGGGGAACTAGGGACAATGCTCTGAGGACAGTAACCACTTCCATACAGCCCTGCCAGATGCGTGAGAGCAATGGTGCATCTGCTTTTTGTTGCCATTGTTGTTACTTAACCTTGTCATGGACACATTATTGTTTCTGTGGCATTTCTTTTGTGGGTTCTCACTCATATTACTTTCTTTATCATGGCTATGCTGGATTGTCTGTTGGCAAGTCAGCACCATTTACCCTTTCGGCACCTTGACTGATACACCGGTTTCTGAGAAGTGTGCATGTTGGCTTTTTTCCCCTCTCATTTTGTCTCCCCTTGTTCCATACCACCAAATATAAAATTTAGATACCCCGAAATCCATTACAGATAATTGATCTGTAGAGATTTTGTTTTGATTTGGTTTTGTCTTTTTTTTTTTTCCTTTTAATGGCAAAATTTCATTTTTACCCCCCTTCCCACTGCAATAGCAAAATTCCACACACTGGAACTGCTTTTACATCCCCCTTTCTCCCAAAGCTGCCTCTCTTTTAAGGAAGGCTCTTGTTTGAAAACATTAATGCCAAGAAAGGCATTCATTGATTTATTTAGTAAACTTTTTGTGAATTTTTGTAACCTTCATAACACTGTGCTAAGTGGTATTTATAGATGATTCAGTGAAGTACACAAAACTAGTTGGATTATGAGGGTAAAATAGTCAAAATATATTCATCAAAACTACTGTTTAAATCATACTATTATACAAAGCTTGTATTTACAGAATGTTTCCAAATGTTCTGTTGTAAAATGTAGTTAATACCAGTTACTTTCAACTATGGGTTAATTTTTTTCAACTCTTCCCTTAGATAAGCTGTGTTGCCATTATAACATTTAAATGAGTTTCATGCTGAGTTTTGTATTGTTAAACTGTGTCTGGAAGCTAAACTTTATAATGTGTTACATTTTAGGTCAGAAGACATGTCTTCATCTACATGGCATCTTTCCTTACCTCTATGTGCCATACGATGGTTATGGACAGCAGCCAGAAAGCTATCTTTCTCAGATGGCATTCAGTATCGACAGAGCACTTAATGTGGCTTTAGGCAATCCATCTTCCACTGCTCAGCATGTGTTCAAAGTGTCATTAGTATCAGGAATGTAAGTATATGATAATATATTTTATAATTTCTGTTTATGTTGCTATTCTATTTAGAGGAAAACACATTCAGTTGATATACTCTATTTCTTTTACTTCTAGTCTAATGCAACTGCAGTGAATTTCTTGCTGTAACTTTTTAACGTGAATTTTTATGTCAGTGGAAGGTAGAGAGTCAACAGTGATTTTTGTTGTTTCCTTTTCCATTTCTCTGCTTCCTAGAACTATAGAAATTCATGTAATTTATTCAGCAAATATTTATTAAGTACTTTTTATATGCTAAGCACTGTTCTAAGTACTTGGGATATATTGCTGAACAAAACAAAGATCCCTGCCCATGTGGAAGTTACATTCTGCTATGAGAAACAGATAATAACCAATAAATACAACATTACATTAATTTATTTGCTATATGATAATTAGAACGGTGTAAGGAAAGAATTTATACAAGCAGGATAAGAAGGATCAGTAGTATGGGGTAGGGAAGTAGACTAGTGACAATTTTAGAGTAATCAGGGAATGTGTCATTGATAAAGTAACAACATCTGAGCAAAGACCTGACAAAGTAAGGGAGCAGGAACAGCATGGAAGCCAGGTGACTGAAATGGAAAAGTAAAGAAGAGTTGGACTAAATGAGGTAAGAGAGATATGAGAGGATAGAGATTGTGAGGACCAATGATTCTCAAAATGTGGTTTCCATACTTTGGTTTCCTAGTATCACCTACTATCATTAGTTTTACCTAGCTTGACAGCCATGAGAATATACCTGTCAGATCTCCAGATACATAGAGAATGAGTGAATGGCCCCGGCTACTATACGCTCAATTCCAGTCTCACTCCACATGACCTGCTTTCCATAGGCTACTCTTACCCTGTGACTGAGCATGGCAAAGATACTAAAGCAGGTCTGTAAGACATCCCTCTGTCCACTTGAGATGAGACTGGTATCTAGGTCTGGTGGCTATGCCAGCTTCTTCTGGCTCCCTTCTCATTTTCTCTTACATTTGGCATTTACTTCTTGGAGGACTCGGACTAACACACCTGGGAACTTGGTAATACTACATTCTTGGGGCCCTGCAATTTGTGTTTTAATAAGCCTTTCTGATGATTCTTATGCCTGCTTAAATGTTTGGTTATCACTCAGTAGGCTAACATAAGGACTTTGACTTTTACTCTAAGTTATTATGTGATTTCAAGCAGCCAAGATCTGGCTTAAACTGGAAAGGATTACTTTAGCAACTGTATTAATAATAGATTGTAGGGGGACAAGAATAAGAGCAGGGAGAGAATTAGGACATTAATCTGGGTAAGAAAATATGGTGGCTTGATATTAAGGTACAAAAGACCTAGGAATTAAAATTAAAACAAAAAAGAAAATAGTGTGGCTTGAACTAGGGTGGTAGCAGGAAAGTAATGTGGAGTCATCAGCTTCTGGATGTATTCTGAAGGTTGAGTTAATATACTAGATTTGCTGTTTGATTGGGTAAGGATTGTGAGAGAGAAATCAAGGTTGACTGCAAAAATTTAAGCGTGTTCTGCTAGTAAGACGGAAGGTGGAGGTGGAGCCAACTGACAGGAAAGATCTGGAGCTCATACAGGAACATTTGAGTTGTTTTATCTCTGTGTGAAATCCAAGTGGAGACCTTAAATCTCTGCTTTCTTCCACCTTAATCTAGGCTTTCCTCTGGACCATGATAGTATCATTTTCATTGAATTTCGTTCTATTTTTATCTCATTCCAGAGCAACAGAAGTACTCTTCTTATACTGTAAATTTAAAATCATTTAAAAATTCTTGAGTGGCTTCGTATTGTTAATAGAATACAATTTAAACTTCTAGCCATAACCTATGTGACCTCACCCCTGTCTATCTCTGAAACTTTGCTTTCTGTATTCCATTCAGAAACAGTGATCTTCTCTCAGTTACTCTGCTATCCAAGTTGTTTCTCACCTAAGTTCTTTGTATATACAAGTTTCTTTCCTTGAGTATTCTACCCTTCCCCAAGCATTCAGATCGTTGACCTCTTCAGAGAAATTTTCTTTGACTATCCCACTTAAAATAAGGTATTTTAAGTAGGGCATTATTAATATTGTTGTTTTTATTACTCTGTATCTCAGCCCATTATTTGTTTTCTTTAGCACTTAATACAGTTTGCAGGTATTTTAATTTTCATTTATTTACTTAATTTTTATGTGTTTCTTCCACTAGCATGTAAACTGCATGCTCGTGCACTAGCATGTTATGAGGTGGCTCAATAACTATTTGGTTGGATAAATGAATGAGGTGAAAGTTTACACTCATCCTATAACAGAAGCAATAATTATGTTAGGGATAATTATCTACTTTATCTTTTAGTTTTGTTTATTCTTGGTGGTTTCTAATAACTTTCCTATATATATCCTCATTTCAAAGTTGAGTCTCCAAACAGCCCAGTGAAATGCATAGTCACTAATCTTCCTGTATTTTTGTATTTGTTAAAGACATTGTCACATTTTTAGAGAAGTTGAGTTACAAATCTGGATACATGGGGCAAAAGATGAGCTCCTCACTCTAATTTTTCATTGCAGTTTTCTTTTTTCTTCTAATTTTTTGGTCATTTTCTTCCCTAGATCCCCTTTTTCCTTCTCATTCACTCTACATTCTCTAATTCCTTTACTCCTTCAATTTTTCCTACTTCTTTAAGTTACGTAAAGTTGCATCTAGCTACCAAATTAACATTTATATGAGGTTTAACTGTATTCATTTTAGACTATCACTATCCTGAGGCTGAGTTAAGAGATAGGATCATGACCTTGGGCAAATTTCTGGGATTTCTTCGTACTCATGATTTTAGAGAATCTTCTGTAAAGAGATTCTCAATCCATCAAAATTAATTAGGTGAGATTTTTCACTATCCACACTCATTTTCCTTCCTGTTGATATACTTTAAAAACTAACTCTAATTACGAGATACGATTTTTTTAAACATGAAAACATCTACTTTCAAACCCTTCCATTCTACTTTTTTTCCCCCAAAGAATCTCCTTGATAAGGAATTCTTTTGGCAAAACCATTCATCTGGCTGAAGATAGCCCATATTTCCAGAGAGCTACCTTTGTATGTATGAAACATACCATAGCAGAAAGGGCTGTAATTAAGGTTGAATTTGCTAGTGAGAGAGAATGATACCATTTATGTAATGTGTCTTTCTTTAACCCATTCTTCATGGCAACAAAATAGGGTGAACAGCAGCAAACTAGACCGTAAGTGGTATTATAAAAAGTTAAGAAAAGGGTGAAGGGTGAGAGGGAGGGACGGTCAGGTGAGACTTTTCTGAGAAGGTAAATTAAGCAGAGTTCTGAATGAAGATTAAACAAGCCATGCGGAAGTCCAGAACAGAGCTTTCCACTTGAGGGATCGAGTTAGAGGGCCTGAAATGTTAAGAGTGGCTGGAGGAGAAGGAAGAATGGTATGACTTGAGATTGGAGTGAGAGGCAAGGATGAGATGAGGAACCCTTTAGACCTTGGTAAATAGTTGGATTTTTTTTTTAAACAGAAATTACTTTATAGCAATAATACAGGTGGCTTAAAACAACTTAAAAAATTGTTTATACCCAAAATAATGACTCTGCTACCAAATTAGTCCTTTATTTGATGTCCACTACACTATTAGACATCACAGAGAGGTGGTGTCCTAATGAGAGTAAATTCTATTATCTACTGCCTGTCATAAGGGAACAATGTTTTTAAATGAAGAGTGATTGGGTTTATCCACCTAAAGATTTAACCATGTATTAACAGACCACTTTTAAGCCAATACAAAGCCTTTTATTTCATTCACAAATTTACACCTGTTTATGTATTGTTTCTAATTAATCATCTTTGAAAATAGTTTTCTGTGTATCAGAGGTTGTAGTGTAGTTTCAGATCCTCCTGAAATGATGTGAGAGTTCAGCTTATTTCATCTTGCACCAAGGATTTCTCTCCCTGTTATGTAGTCTTTTGTTTCCCCCTTTCCTCATTCCAGCTGATACCCTGAGAAAAAACTCAGCCATAACATGATTAGGTTGCTTAAGTAAGTTTATGGTCTTTTTCAGTCTCTTAAGTTCCTGTCTACACAGTTTTTTAAGAGGCTTCTCTTGATACTGTTGTGTGTTGCAGTTTTACTCATGTCAGCTACTGAAATATATGCTGTGTGTACATATAATAGGTAAATTGTCTCTGCCTATAGAACTTATAAAATTAATAATAAACAGCTGAATAAGGAAAGTAATATAAGTGTTGTTAAAGGACTTTGTTGATGAAGAACTTCAGTTTTTGTTTTTCTTTTTGTTTGTTTGTTTTTGAGATGGAGTCTTGCTCTGTTGCCCAGGCTGGAGTGCAGTGGCACAATCTCGGCTCACTGCAATCTCTGCCTCCTGGGTTCACGCCATTCTCCTGTCTCAGCCTCCCGAGTAGCTGGTACTATAGGCGCCCGCCACCACGCCCGGCTAATTTTTTATATTTTTAGGAGAGACGGGGTTTCACCGTGTTAGCCATGATGGTCTCGATCTCCTGACCTCGTGATCCGCCCGCCTCAGCCTCCCAAAGTGCTGGGATTACAGGCGTGAGCCTCTGCGCCCGGCCAGAACTTCAGTTTTTAACAAAAAAATGAGAGCCAGAAGAAGGTGACTGAAAGGTCTGTTTCTCTCGTATGTAGAGTAAAGCGAACAAAAATATGTTTTCTTATATGTGGAGTAAAGAAAACAAAAAACCACTTAAAGTCTTAATGTTTGAGATTAAGGGTTGGATGGTTTGCTCTTCCTTTTTGTCCATAGTTTTTTCAGAGTGATAATTTTTAATTCCCATCATCAGTAATGCAAAGAAAGTGATATTTTTTACACTTTTTAAAAAAGCTTTAGTATTTCATATGTTAACCTGTGCTAGGTTTAACTGAAAGGTTTGGGTTTTTTATAATTGTTTTTTGTGGGGATGGATAATATTAAATGTAAGACTGAATTTGGCCAGCTGAATCTAATTAGGGCAGTAAGTTGCATTATTTCATCTCTGAATTATGAAAATCATTTGTAATATCTTTTTCTTATATTTCAGGCCTTTTTATGGTTATCATGAGAAGGAAAGACACTTTATGAAGATCTATCTTTACAATCCTGCAGTGGTGAAAAGGTACAAAAATAAATGAAACCAAAACATGAATAACTATCATTTAAGTATTTTAATAATAAAAAAAATCTAGAAAGAAGGCCTCTATAGTTTGTAGTCTTATTAAAGACAGAGACCATAAAATACACATGTATATGTATAGGGAGAGGCCAGTGGCTTGAACTCTATGAAGGATGTTTTAGAGATGGAGGCTCCCAGCTGCTTCTTTCCTGTTACAGATTAGAGAGTTCATAGAAGTAAGTAAGGAGAGATTATGCTGCCATGTATGATGTTAGCCCTCTTCTGGCCAGACCTTAGTTCAGCATTAAGAGAAAGTTGCTCTTTAGCATCAAAGCAAGGAGAAGTGTGTAGGAGTGAGTCCAGAGCGAGAGGGCTTCTGAGATCTCAGAAACCTGTTGACTCTTTTTACTAGATGTTGGTGAAATTTTATATTCCAGGTTTTTTGTTAGTTTTGGTTTTGGTTGTTTTTTCTTCTCTCAGTTAGTCTCCCTGCCTCTAGTTTATCCTCTCAATCATCTTGGAGCCCAGGTTATTGAGGGCAGGGAAGGGCACATATATGGAAGATTTTAATCATCCTTTCAGATTCAAAACAAGGATTTTCACTATGTATAGTAGCAAGCTAGGGTAAAAGTGGCCTTGGAGGTATACTAAGTACTGTTTTTTCAGGAGGTCTTTGATGTTTTCAAGAATCTCTTCCATCTATTGGCTATTCCCATCTTTCTTTCCAATTCTATTTTAATGTTAATAAAACTTTGCTAATTATACGCACACATTCATACTCATAGAAACACCTTTCTCTTATAGCCATTCTCCTTGAAAGATTTATCCAACTTCTTACCTCTCATTCATTGTTTGTTTGTTTTTTTGAAACGGAATCTTGCCCTGTTGCTCAGGCTGGAGGGCAATGGCACAATCTCAGCTCACTGTAATCTCAGCCTCCCGGGTTCGTGCAATTCTCCTGCCTCAGCCTCCTGAGTAGTTAGGATTACAGGCACCACCACCACGTCCAACTAATTTTTTTGTATTTTTAGTAATGACAGGGTTTCTCCATGTTGGCCAGGCTGGTCTAGAACTCCTGACCTCAAGTGATCCGCCTGCCTCAGCCTCCCAAAGTGCTGGGATTACAGGAATGAGCCACTGTTCTCGGTTTTCCCATTCACTCTTTAATTTATTCCAATATGGCTTCTACCCCAACCATTTACTGAAAATTACTTTCACTAATGACCTCTGTGTTGC
The DNA here is from genome assembly GCF_000951045.1 of Mandrillus leucophaeus. Classification (NCBI taxonomy): domain Eukaryota; kingdom Metazoa; phylum Chordata; class Mammalia; order Primates; family Cercopithecidae; genus Mandrillus; species Mandrillus leucophaeus. The sequence goes on from NW_012110474.1 coordinate 3,721,113, forward strand.
TAAATCCAATTTTAGGTCCTTACTTTTTGACCTCATGGTGATGCTTATGATGCCTTAAAACAATCCTAAATGTCAGCTTCTGTGATATATACCACCTCTAGTTTTTCTCATACCAGTCTGATCATTCATATTTCTGCCATTTTGTTGGTTTCCCTTTTAACATCTATGGTTGTTTCTTAGAATTCTGCCTTGGACTTTCATCTTTTCTCTGCATGTTTTCTCTTCCCTCTACAGATTTATCTACTCCCATGGGTTTGTTTGGTTTTGGTTTTTGTTTATCTTTATGCTTTTGACTTCCAAATGAATATGAGTAGCCTGATTTCTCTCTAGAGCTTCTAAACAATATATCAAACCACCTACTGGGTAGATGGAATAGCCCAGTGGTTATGAGTGAGGGCTCACAAGGCAGAGAAAATTTGATTTGAATTTTAGCCCCTTTGTTTTTTTAAGAGACAGGATCTTGCTGTGTTGCCCAGGATGGAGTGTAGTGGCGCCATCATACCTCACTGTAACCTGGAACTCCTAGGCTCAAGGGAGGTCCTCCCACCTCAGAGCTCTTCTGCCTTTTATTTGTGTGATTTTAAAATCTGAGATAATTTCTTTATTTGTAAAATGGAGATGATCGTACCACAGACTTGTAATAAACGTTACTTGTAATAAAGTACTTTAGCACAGTATCCAATATATAGTGATCACAAATATGTTAGTTACCTTTGCTATGTTGATAAAATGATTATTATTTTCTTTGTGATTCTTTTCCAATATTATTGTTGGATCCCCACTATACCTAAATGCCCTTGTGTCTAACTTGAGTTTCTCCTTATTCCTCTTCCAAAAAATCCCAAACAAACCAATTTTTCTTACAGTTCTTCCCCTTTCAAATAACTGCAACACCACTAACCAGCTGCTTAAGCAGGAAATCTAGGCATCACCTTCAGCCCCTTTTCTGTCTCACCCTTCACATCTAGTTAGTCATCAAGGCCTGATCATTTCACCCCTTATGTGTTTCCTGAATCAATACATTTCTATGATCCTTGTTATAGCCACCATCCTTAGTTTTTCCACAACAGCCTATTTACTCCTTACCTGTAGTCTTCTGTGTTCTATAGCTCGTCTGGTGATGTCACTTTTCTGCTATTCACCTCTCAGACAAATTTCACTGCCTCTTCACATGTCTTAACAGGCTCTGCATGCTCACTCTTCTCATTACTTCTCTATCCCTGCCTCTGACACTAGGTCACAGTCTTACTCAGTGGTTTCAGTTCCTGAATAAGCCATGCTTTCTCGTGACCCTTTACATGTGCAGTTTTATTTACATGAATACTCTTCCCTCTCTTCAGAGAAAAAAATGCCTCTTTTTTAGTTTCTTGCTTAGAGACTTTCTCTAAGGTTTTGCAGAAACATCCTCTGCACCTCTATCTGATTAGTATCTTTTCTAGATGTTTAATATATTTCCCCACGTAGTACTTAACTATGCTGTGTATAATTGTCTGTTGTTTGTATTCATCATTGTAAAGGAAAAAAAACTCAGGAAAGAAAAATATCAAAATGGCAATACCTCTGAGTGGTGGGATTATAAGTAATGATTTCTTTCCCTTTTTTGAATATTTAATCTTTTCAAAATTATTTGTTATTTTTAAAAGAAAAATTTTATTTTAAAAACCTTTTGGTATTTTAATTTTTAAACATAGTATCAAATTGGCTTAAGACAAAATATTCTTCATCCATGCAGTTTTTTGTTATTCAAAACATGTTGCTTACTTTAAAACTTGATTGAAACTTTTAATTTCTGACAAAATACAAATTTCCAGTAAAACTGAAAAGAAAATTTTGTGTGCTAATAAGTACTTTGTTCTCTATATTTCTATATTTAACATTTTAGGGAACATAATTTTATGATAAAACTTTTTTTTTCTAATTTAGGATATGTGAACTTTTGCAAAGTGGAGCCATAATGAATAAATTTTACCAGCCTCATGAAGCGCATATTCCCTACCTCCTACAGCTCTTCATTGACTACAATCTTTATGGCATGAATTTAATAAATCTGGCTGCTGTCAAGTTCCGAAAAGCAAGAAGGAAAAGTAAGGTTAATTTTCAATCAAAGTTTGAAACAAGTGTTGTATAGTCAGTGATTTATAAAATACATATTTAGAAAATAAATGTTGAGTGACTAAAGAATGAAAAGAAATATTTGCACAGTGGAATTAGATTGTCAGAAAAAGCATCTCAGAAAAACATTTTTTTAGTAACAGCTTTATTGAGTTATAATTTATATCCATTTAAAGAGGATGGTTTGATGGTTTTTAGTATACAGGCTACCTAAAAGGTATTGTGGGTTTAGTTCCAGACCACTGCAAAAGTGAACCCTTTACGTTGCTTAGCAATTGATATGTATTGTGATTCTTTTTTTTTTTTTAACCTCAGACCTTAATGTTACTTTTTATATTTTAGGAATAGTGTATGATACACAATTCTAGAAATCCCTGGAGTTGTTAGAGCCTTGTTACTTTAGTCCAGCACTTCCCTGATGAGGTGAATAGCTGTAAGTTAGTGGAGGTGTTGGTCTCTCAGCATTCCAGACGGATTCTTAAGTCCCTTGAACCATCACCTCCACCAATGAACATCCTTGTCCATTTTATCTCAGTGGGTCGTGCAAGCGTTATTGTATTTCTTTGTGTGACATGACCTGAAAAATATTGCAAGCAGAGCTTTCTCTGGGTGAATTTGGTACTGCTTTAAAGTTGTTTATTTATAGAGCCTTTGATATTATGAACAAAACAGAATAACATGGTTATTTGAATAAGTTGATTTCCTCTCAAAACAAATTTATTTCTCCTTTTGCATTTATAACTTTCTGAGGTGAAAATTAGGAGATTCCCAGATTTTTTACTGTGGGAATGAAAAGTTACAGACGAGGGAAGGCTAGAGCATCTTGAATGGTGAATCCTTTCTGGAAAGTTTTCAATATATTTTGCCCAGATCCATCAGTGGAATCACTTTCAGTGACAGCTATAGCCTTATGAAATGCACTTCTTAAATCATAAGACTTGAAAGTCAAAATTACTCTTTGACCCATGGGATGCAGAATGGATGTTGTGTTAGCAGGCAGGGAACCAACATTAGTCTTCTTGTACATCTCCATCAGACCTATTGGGTGACCAGGTGCATTGTCAGTGAGCAGAAATAGTTCGAAAAGAATCTTTTTTTTTTTTTGAGCAGTAGGTCTCAACAATGGGCTTAAAATATTCAGTAAACCATGCTACAATTGGTATACTGTCATCCATGCTTTTTTGATCCACTTATAGAACACAGGCAGAGTAGATATAGCGTAATTTTTAAGGGCCCTAGGATTTTCAGAATGGCAAATGAGCATTGGCTTCAACTTCAAGTTACCAGCAGCATTAACTAACCCTGCCAAGAGAGTCCTTTGAAGCTTTGAAATCAGGCATTGACAGCTCTCTAGCAATGAAAGTTCTAAACAGCATCTTCTTCACAGATAAGGTTGTTTTCATCTACATTGAAAATCTGTTATTTAGTGTATCCACCTTCATCAGTTATCTTAGCTAGGTATTCCGGAGAACTTGCTGCAGCTTCTGCATCAGCCCTTGCTGTTTCACCTATCTACAGTAAGGCTGTTTCATACGTTTGTGTGTTCCATTGGAGTAGTACTATTCATTTCCTTTAAGAGCTTTTCCTTTGCATTCACTACTTGGCTAACTGGCACAAGAGACCTAGCTTTTGGCTTATTTTGGCTTCTGACATGCCTTCCTTGGTAAGCTTAATCATTTCTAGTTTTTTATTTAAAGTGAGAGACATGTGACTCTTCCTTTCATTTGAACATTTAGAGGCCATCGTAGGGTTACTAATTGGTTACTAATTTTATATTTGCAATCCATAATTGACCCATATAGTCGTCTTAACTTTGACAAAGACATAATGGTAATTCAATGGAGAAAACATAGCCTTTTCAACAAATAGTGCTGGTATAATTGGATGTCCATATGCCAGAAAATAAAAATAAAAACATATTTTTATATGGTCTTCACACCTTATACATCACATATACTTCACACCTTAAATAATAATTAAAATGCTTCAGAAACTTAAATGTAAATTATGAACCTATCAGAGTTCTAGCAGAAAATAAAGGGAAAATGTGTCCAGTCTTGAGTTTGGCAATGAAGTTTCAGATATAACACCAAAAGCATGATCCATGAAAAGATAAATTACTGTTAGATTTCGTCAAAATTAAAAACTTTTACTTTGTGAAAAACAGTGTTAAAAAAATGAAAAGACAAGTCATGGACTGGGAGAAAATGTTTGCAAATTACATATCTGATAGAGGACTTGTGTATAAAATATATAAGAATTATTAAAAATCAACAATAAGAAAGCAAACAGTCCAATTAAAAATGGTGAAAAGACCTAAACAGAAGATATAAGTATGGTAAACACGTGAAAAGATGATATTCACCATTATATGTCGTTAGGGAAATGGAGATTAAAACTACAAAGAACTACCACTATATACCTATTAGAATGACTACAATTCACAAGACTAACAATAACAAATGTTGACCAAGAGGTGAAACAGCAGCACTGACATTCTTTGCTGGTGGGAATGCAAAATAGTACAGTCGCTTTGGAAGACAGATAGTTTCTCAGAACACTAAACATAGACTTAGAGTACGACCCAGTAATGGCACTCCTAGGTATGTTTACCTAAGTGATTTAGGTCCACCCAAACCTGTATACAAATGTTTATAGCAACTTTATTCATAATTGCCAAAAATATAAAGCAACCGAGATGTCCACTCAACAGGGAAATGGATAAACTTTGATAACATTTAGTGATAAAAAGGAACAAACAATTGATTCACATAACATGGATGAATCTTTAAAGCATTTTACTAAGTGAAAGAAGCCAGACCAAAAAGGATCCAAACTGTGTGACTTCATTCACATGACATTCTGGAAAAGACAAAACTATAGAAGTAGAAAATGGACTGTTGGTTGTTAGGGTTTAGGAGAGAGGGAAGTATTGACTGCAAGGGGATGTACAGGGGAACTTTTTAAGAGTGAAGGAATTACTCTGTACAGTTCTGGGTTGGTGGATACATGACTATTCATTCTTCAAACTCTATAACCAAGTGATATACCGTAACCAAGTGATGAAGTTTAATGTCACCAGTTATATGTCATGTGGGTGTCATGTGCCCCCTCATTTGATGTGATAACAAAAGTACTTCACCTCTGTGATATTCTTGCCAAAAACTCATAACCCCAGTCTACTCATGAGAAAAACATCAGACATACCCAAATTGGGAGTTGTCCTACAGATTATCTCATCAGTACTCACGACTGCGAAGGTCATGAAAAGCAAGGAAAGACAGATAAATAGACCAGAGGAGCCTGGGAAGATGTGGCAACTGAATGCAGTGTGGTGTCCTAGATTGGATCCTGGAACAGAAAGAGGACATTAGTGGAAAAATTGGTGAAATTCAAATAAAATGTTTTGTTTAGTTAATAGTAATCTTCCAGTGTCAGTTTCTTTGTTTTGACAAATATACCATGATAATATGTTAACAGTGAGGTAAACCAGGTGTCCGGTATATGGAAACTGTCTGTAGTACCCTTGGAACTTTTCTGTAAATCTAAAATTATTCAAAAATAAAAAGGTTACTGGGGAAACGAATAAGTTAGTTATCATTGTCAAGTATAACCAAGAATCTAAGGCAGATTGAGGAATGGAAGAGTTTCTAGAGTATATAATTAGGTATTAGAGAAAGAGGAGATAATTTTCATAATTAGTTTTTTCCAGTAGGTGAAAAAGCACAAGAATAGTTTGAATTAGCAAATATACAGAAACCATTTATTTTATTTATAAAAGTTAGATTATTGGAATGGTACTCAGAAGGGTTTTTTTTTCAGAATACAGGAAGTGTTTACAGATTTGAAGGCATCATTATGTGAAATTTATTAGGTTGGTGCAAAGGTAATTGCAGCTTTTGCTATTACTTTCAATGGCAAAAATCACAATTACTTGTGTACCATCCTAATAGAAGGGAAATTAAAAACAGGGAAATTGCACTATGATAAAAGATTTACGTCTTCTTTCATCATATAGTTAGCCCTCAGGTTTTTGCTTTTGTTTAGTATAAGATAAAAGATTATGCTGAAATCATGGACAAAATCAATGAATAATTTGTTTTATTTTATTTTGTCATGTTTTCTCAGGCATATTACAGTTTAACTTTACAGTAAACTTCTTGTAAGTAAATATATGTGTTACATATATGCAGAACTTCATTTTACCTGATAAATGTAATACATGTTAATGGAGTTTTACTTTTGAAAGTAAAATATATTCAAAAGCGAAAATGATTTAGAAATTTGTATATTATATGTACGTATACAATTTTGCCTCAGCACTCAGTTGTGTAATCAGTGGTCAAATGAAATGGAAATGATGCTAATTACTGTAGTTGTTAAAGTGAAGTGTATAAAGTATGTAAATGGGACAAATTTTTTTTTCTTCCTTTTTTGCCCAACATGGGTAAAAGAGGAATAAATGGAGCAAATGTTTTGAGCATCACAG
>NW_012110474.1:3728487-3756029 GCF_000951045.1 Mandrillus leucophaeus
TCTCTTTCTCTTTTTCTTTTTCTTTTTCTTTTTGTTTTCTCACTCTGTCAGCCAGGCTGGAGTGCAGTGGCACAATGTCGCCTCACTGCAACCTCCGCCTCCTGGGCTCAAGCAATTCTCCTGCCTCAGCCTCCCGAGTAGCTGGGATTATAGGCATGTACCACCACGCCCAGCTAATTTTTGTATTTTATAGTAGAGACAGGGTTTCACTGTGTTGGCCAGGCTGGTCTCAAACTGCTTACCTCAGGTAATCTGCCCACCTTGGCCTCCCAGAGTGCTGGGATTATAGGCGTGGGCCACTGTGCCCAGTCAGCTTTCTCTCCAAAAACTTAAATTCCCATAAGAAATCACAACAAAGATACTAAAATTTAGAAACTACTTCTAAAGAATGACCTCAGGACTGTTTCTGAAACTGGGACATCTAAGCAGAAATGTGTAGTCTCTTCAGTTGCAGCTCAAATTCTATTTGCATTTGACCCAGGTTTCCAATCATTGTTACTGCCATTACTTCTGGAATGCATTGTGTATTTTCTTTTTGTTCGGGGATTAGTATTAAAAGTATCTTTTGAATTTTATGAGGAATTTCCATTTGAATTTTAGTTGAGACTCATGTAGATTACCCTAGGAGTATAGATTAAAATATTTAAGAATTTGTAATTCTTCTTTATTTTGCAAATAAGATATTAAGTATATCTACCACAATAGCATTTTATGTATCATACTTTTATTCTACTATGAAAGTATTGTAGCCATTTTTTCCTTGGATTTATACATCGCAGTTTTTTTTCTCCTCTTAGTTTTGAACCATTAGTCTCAATGGTTTCTTCCTGGGTGTGTATTTCTTCCTGTGTATGAGTTTTTAGGACACAATTTTAGTAACTAGTCACATAATTTATATATTATTTTACTTAAAGGGATCATTCCTATAGTTTGCTACTAGAGAAGTTTCTCTGAACATGTAGAGTGCTGAAAAGATGTAACAGTTCTCAATATGTATACACCTAACACCACAGTACCCAATATATAAAGCAAATATTAGATCCAAAGCAAATATTATTAGGTTTGATTATTAGCATCTGTCCAATGCTGAGAGTGGGGTGTTGAAGTCCCCAACTAGCCAATACAATACACTGATAGTTGGGGACTTCAACACCCCACTGTCAGCATTAGGCAGATAATCTAGATAGAAAATCAAAAATTAATTTTGAATTTAAACTTCACTTTAGAGCCAGGCATCATAATCCTGACACTTCGAGAAGCTGAGGCAGGAGAATTGCTTGAGCCCAGGAGTTAGAGACTAGCTCAGGTAACATAGTGAGACCTCATCTTTACAAAAAATTTAAAAATTAGCCAGGTGTGGTGGCATACACCTGTGGCCTCAGCTACTCAGGAGTCTGAGGTAGGAGGATTGCTTATGCCTGGGAAGTTGAGGCTGCAGTGAACTGTGGTCACACCACTGCACTGCAGCCTGGTGACAGAACAAGACAGTATCTCAGTAAATAAATAAACTGTACTTTAGACCAAATGGACCTAACAGACATTTACAGAACATTTTATCCAGTAGTTGCAGAATACACATTCTTCTTATCAGCATATAGAATGTTCTCCAGGAAAAAATCATAAGTTAGGCCACAAAACAAGTCTCAACAAATTTTAGAAAATTGAAATCATATTTATTGTCTTCTGACCACTATGGAATAAAACTAGAAATCAATAAAAAGAGAAACTTTGGAAACTGTACAAATACATGGAAATTAAACAAAATGCTCCTGAACCTTTATTGGATCAATGAAGAAATTAAGAAGGAAATTTTAAAATTTCTTGAAACCAATGAAAATGGAAACAGCATACCAAAACCTATGAGATACAGCAAAAACAGTACTAAGAGGTAAGTTTATAGCAATAGGTGCCTGTATTAAAAAAACAGATTTCAAATAAACAATGTAATGATGTATTTTAAGAAACTAGAAAAGCAAGAACAAAGCCAAAATTAGAAGAATAAAGAAATAATAAAGATCAGAGTAGAACTAAACAAAATAGAGACTAAAAAAAAAAAATACAGAGGATCAGAGAAATGAAAAACTGGTGCTTTGAAAAGATAAATCAATAAATCGCTAGCTAGACTAACCAAGAAAAAACAAGACCCACATAAAATCAGACATGAAAGAGGAGACATTACAATTTATGGAACAGAAATACAGAAGATCATCAGAGACTGTCATGAACAACTATATGTGAACAAGTTGGGAAACCTTGAGGGAATGGATACATTTTTGGACACATTACAGCATACCAAGAGTGAACCAGGAAGAAATAGGAAACCTGGCCAGACACAGTGGCTCACACCTGAAATCCTAGCATTTTGGAAGGTCAAGGTGGGGGGAAGGCTTGAGCTCAGGAGGTCAAGACCAGCCTGGGCAACAGTGAGACTTTGTCTCTATTTTAAATTTTTAAAAAAGGAAACCTGAGCAGACCAATCACAAGTAACAAGATTGAATCTGTAATTTAAAGGTCTGCCAGTAAAGAAAAGCCCAGGTCTGGATGGCTTTACTGCTGAATCCTGCCATACGTAGAAAGAAATACTAACACCAATTCTTCTCAAACTAGTTCAAAAATTTGAAGAAGGGGAAATTCTTCCTCACTCATTCTATGAAGTCAGCTTTATCCTGATACCAAAATCAGAGAGGACACAACAAAAAAAGAAAACTACAGGTCAGCATCACTGATGAACATAGACACAAAAATCCGCAACAAAATAATAAATCGAAACCAACAAAACATGAAAAAAAAAATACACCACGATCAAGTGAAATTTATCCTAGGGCCGGGCACAGTGGCTCACACCTATAATACCAGCAGCACTTTGGAAGGCTGAGGTGGGTAGATCGCTTGAGCCCGGGAGTTTGAGACTATCCTGGGCAACATGGTGAAACCCTGTCTCTACAAAAAAATTTAAAAATTAGCTGGGTGTGGTGGCATGCACCTGTAGTCCCACCTGCTTGGGAGGCTTAGGTAGGAGGATGGCTTGAGCCCGGGAGGTGGAGGTTACAGTAAGCCGAGATCATGCCACTGTACTCGAGCCTGGGTGGCAGAGTGAGACCCTGTCTCAAAAAAAAACTTATTTCAGGGGTACAAGGATTGTTCATTATATGCAAATCAATAAATGTGATATATCACATCAACAGAATGAAAGACAAAAACCATATGATCATCTCAGCTAACACAGAAAAGTTATTTGATAAAATTCAATGTCCCTTCATGATAAAAACTCCTGACAAATTAATCACAGAAGGACCATACCTCAAAAGACAAGGATGCCCATTTTTACCACTCCTGCTCAACATAGTACAGAAAGTTCTAGCCATAACAATCAGGCAAGGTAAAGAAATAAAAGGCACCAAATTGGGAAAAAAGAGGTCAATTTGTCCCTTTTCCACAGACGACATGATATATATATGGAAAAACCTGAAGACTCCAGCAAAAAAACTGTTAGAACTGATAAACAAATTTAGTAAAGTTGCAGATTTTTTTTAAAAACACACAAAAAATCAACAGCATTTCTGTGCACCAGTAACAACTAGCTGACAAAGAAAACAAGAACACAGTCCCATTTATTATGGCTACCAAAAAGAATACTAATAAATTTAACCAAAGAAGTAAAGGTTCTATAGGAGGAAAACTAGAAATTACTGATAAAATTAACGGAAGTAAACAGTGGAAATAGACAAATGGAGATATCCCATGTTCATGGATCAGAAAAATTGATATTGTTAAAATGGCCATATTTTCCAATACAATCTAAAGATTCATAGCAATTCATAACAAAATACCTATGACATTCTTCATGGAAATAGAAAAAAAAATTGTAAACTTCATGTGGAACCACAAAAGAGCCTAAATAACCAAAGCAATCCTGAGCAAAAAGAACAACTGGAGACATCACGCTACCTGAGGTCAAAATAATACTAGAAAACTTTAGTAACCAAATCAGTATGGTGTTGGTATAAAAACAGACACACACACAGGCTGAGCAAAACAATACTACAAAGCTTTAGTAACCAAATCAGCATGGTGTTGGTATAAAAACAGACACATAGGCTGAGCAAAATAATACTACAAAGCTTTGGTAACCAAATCAACATGGTGTTGGTATAAAAACAGACACACACACAGGCTGAGCAAAAAAATACTACAAAGCTTTAGTAACCAAATCAACATGGTGTTGGTATAAAAACAGCAGACACGTAGGCTGAGCAAAATAATACTACAAAGCTTTAGTAACCAAATCAACATGGTGTTAGTATAAAAACAGACACACACACAGGCTGAGCAAAACAATACTACAAAGCTTTAGTAACCAAATCAGCATGGTGTTGGTATAAAAACAGACACACAGGCTGAGCATGATGGCTTGCTCTTCTAATCTCAACATTTTGGGAGGCTGAGATAGGAGGATCACTTGAGCCCAGAAATTTGAGTCCAGCCTGGGCAAGATAGTGAAACCCCATCTCTACAAATTAGCAAATCATGGTGGCGCATGCCTGTTGTCCTAGTAGCTTGGGAGGCTGAGATGGGAGGATCATTTGAGCCTGGAAGCTCAAGACTGCAGTGAGCCATAATCATACCACTGCACTCCAGCCTGGATGACAGTGAGACCCTGTCTCAAAAAAAAAAAAAAAAAAATTGTAGGACAGATACTCTGGGACATTGGTCTGGGAAAAAATTTTATGGCTAAGACCTCAAAAGCACAGGCAACCAAAGCAAATAGACAAAAGGGACTGTGTAAACTAAAAAGCTTCTGCACAGCAAAGGAAACAACAGAGTAAAGAGACAGCCTACAGAATGAGAGAAAGTATTTGCAAACTATTCATGAAATGAGACTAATATCCAAAATATATAAGGAACTCAGCAAGAAAAAAAATAGTTTCATATCTGAGTAGACATTTCTCAAAAGAAGACATACAAATGACCGGCAGATATATTTTTTAAATGCTCAACATCACTAATCATCAGGGAGATGCAAATCAAAACCACAATAAGCAATCATCTTTCCCCAGTTAGAATGGCTGTTATGGAAAAGACAGTAACAAATGCTGGTGAGGATGCAAGGAAAAGGAAACTCTTATACACTGTTGGTGGGAATGTAAATTAGTACAGCCATTATGCAAAACAGTACGGAGGTTTCTCAAAAACCTAAAACTAGAACTACCATATGATATAGCAGTCCCACTGCTGGGTATTTATCCAAAGGAAAGGAAATCAATATGTCAAAGATAGATACCTATACCCCCATGTTTATTGCAGCACTATTTATAATAGCCAAGATATGGAATCATGACTTAAGTATACATCAGTGGATGAATGGATAAAGAAAATGTGATATATATACACAATGGAATTCTGTTCTGCCTTATTTTTTATGAAAATGAAATTCTGTCATTTGCAGCCACATGGATAGAATTGAGATCATTATGTTAAATAAGCCAGGCCCAGAAAGACAAATATCACATGTTCTTACTGATGTGGGAACTGAAAAAAAGTTCACCTTTAGCCAGGAGTCATGATGCACCCCTGTAGTCCCAGCTACGTGGGAGGCTGAGGCAGGAGGATTGTTTGAGTCCAGGAGATTGATTCCAGTCTGGGCAGCATAGCAAGATGTCATCTCAAAAAAATAAAAAGTAGAATGGTAGTTACTAGAGGCTGGGAAGGGTGTATGAGAAGGGTTCCAGGAAGATTTGAAGACAGACTGGTTAATACAATTAGATGAAATAAGTTCTAGTGTTTGATAGCATACAGGAGTGACTGTAGTTAACAACAATATATATTTCAAAATAACTAGAAGAGAAGATTTGAAATGTTCTCGACACAAATGATGAATAACGTTCGGGCTGATGGACGTCCTAAGTACCTTGATTTTGTCGTTACAGGTTGTATGCATGTATCAAAATACTACATGTGCCCCATAAATATGTACAAATATTATGTATCAATAAAAAGGGATCTGTAATTTATGAGTAATAAAATTTTTTAAAGATCGTTTACTGGCCAGGTACTGTGGCTCATGCCTGTAATCCCAGCACTTTGGGAGGCCGAGGCGGGTGGATCACGAGGTCGGGAGATCGAGACCATCCTGTCTGACATGGTGAAACCCTGTCTCTACTAAAAATACAAAATAAATTAGCAGGGCGTGGTGGCGGGTGCCTATAGTCCCAGCTACACAGGAGGCTGAGGCAGGAGAATGGCGTGAACCTGGGAGGTGGAGCTTACAGTGAGCCAAGATTGTGCCACTGCAGTCCAGCCTGGGCGACAGAGCAAGACTCCGTCTCAAAAAAAAAAAAAGACATTTATCTTCTAAAAAGTAATTATATAAAAATTAAAAGTAGAATTTATTCCTTTTACTTTTCTATTCCTAGGTAATACATTGTATGCAACTGGATCCTGCAAGAATCATTTATCAAGAAATTCTCTTGCTGGTACTTTATTTCGGTGGGAACAAGATGAAATACCAAGGTTAGTTAATGTTGTAAAGGAAATGAAAATTTTACATATATCCTAGTTGTGATCAGAAATCAGTGGTTACCATGATTAAATTTTAACCTTTTATTGTGTTGGATCTTTTTAATCTATACACTTATTAAAAAAAGCAAACCTTGACATTAGTGTATTACAAGGAATAAACGATTTAAAAAACAGACCATGAAAATGTACCTAGTTATTACCTACTTAACAAAAGGAATACGAGGTAGATATTGTTATACTTTTCTGCAGCATTCATCTTCATTGTCCATTCTAATTTGATATCCTATAACTTGTAAAAAAAATTTACATTTATGGTAAAATAGTAATTTAAAACAAAAATCTAAATATTTTTAATAAAAACCCCTAAAATTTATAAATATTAAATATGTAATAAATTATTTTGACATGCTGTTTTTGAATAATATAATTTGTAATTTATTTGTTTCATTATTGATTAGACTTTTTTTGGAGACAGTATATTCCAAATGCTTGGATTTTTCTGTTTCAAAGCAGCTGTGTATTTGCTTATGCAAATTTTTTACTACATTTTCTATCTACTGGTGCTAATTTTTAATTAGCTCCTGTTCTGAATGTCTGAAGCAGTTTTGAAATAAGGGCAAGTTGTAAATTTCTACTGTGAGATTATATTTTTTGATGTTATTGTTTCCCTCCTTTCTCTCAAATGTGCTACTTCTGCAATATTCATCCTTGACATTTACGACATAGTTATTTCAAATTACGAAACTTTTTTATATAAGAAAACTGTTGATCATAAACATTTTTAAATCTGTTCATTTTCTGTTAAGTTGTATGAATGAAGAGGACAATTCACATTTTGTTGTTGTCAAGACAAGGTCTTGCTCTGTCGCCCGGACCAGAGTTCAGTGGCACAATCTCAGCTCACTGCAACCGCTGCCTTCTGGTCTCAAGTGATCCTCCCACCTTAGCCTCCCAAGTATCTAGGACTACAGGTGTGCAACACCATGCCTGGCTAATTTTTACAAATTTTTTGTAGAGATGAGGTCTTACTGTATTACTCAGCCTCCCAAGTATCTGGGTCTACAGGTGTGCAACACCATGCCTGACTAATTAAAAAATTTTTTTTGTAGAGATGAGGTCTCACTGTGTTGCTCAGGCTGGCCTCCCAAGCCAAAGTTGGGATGACATTCATGAGCCACCAAGCCCAGCTGACAATCTACATTGGGAAATACCTTTTTTGAAAGAGAAAGGGATATATTATGATAGGTTGACTAATATATTCCTTCTCTATCAATGGTGAAAAGATATGTGTGTATGAGTATCTAAATATATACCTGTGAGTACATATATACATATATTATTTAAGGTGTAAAAATTCTGTGGTGTAACAAACTTAACATAAAATATTCCATCAAAATTTCCTTTAAAATAGACGATGGAAAATGAAGTTTTGCTAACATGTTTTTCTTAAAACGTTAAAAAGTGTTTCAAGGCCAGGGCACAATGGCTCACACCTGTAATCCCAGCACTTTGGGAGGCCGAGGTGGGCAGATCACTTGAGGTCAGGAGTTCAAGAACAGCCTAGCCAACATGATGAAACCCCTTCTCTACTAAAAATACAAAACTTAACTGTGCATGATGGCACATGCTTGTAATCCCAGTTACTTGGGAGGCTGAGGCAGGAGAATCACTTGACCCGGGAGGTGGAGGTTGAGGTGAGCTGAGATCGCACCACTGCACTCCAGCCTGGGCAACGGAGTGAGACTCCATCTCAAAAAAAAAAAAACAAAAACAAAGTGTTTGAAATAAAAAGTTAATGAAATGTGTCATCACCCACTTTGTAGTAAAATTATGGATCTCCCCTTTTCCACTTGGTGTCTGTTTTTGTACAAGTCCTAAATTTTGGAATGAGTAAACTGGGAGCCACACTAGATGTTATCTCTTCATTCTGTTAAGTAGGATCAATTATGTGGTATCTTCCTTATCTTCTCTTTTGGGGCACTGATGAAAAGCAAATGCTTTTGAGTCAAAGATCCTGAATGGGAAACAACCTTTGTAGTTCTTATAAAAATTAATGACCTTGTGGTATCATTACTTTTCCTAGCTATGATCCCACTATTGATCATTCATGTAGTTTATCAATTCTGTAGTTATGAAGAATTTTAAAGTATTCCCCATCTCAGCAGTAGTTGAGGGCAGAAAGAATGGTGAATTATCATTTGCCCATTTCTCAGTGTGCTCACCTTCCCTTATCTCTTATTGCACGTTCTCCCTTGTTTTTTGAATACTGAAAAAGATGTCTCTAGGCAACTGATTTCATATGTGCATGGTTTTTTATGCATTCCTCTGTGATTTTTATATTATCCTATCCCATTCTGCCCCGGGTATGACCGTATGCTAAAACGTTTTATATTCCTTTTTATATAAAATCTAATGAACCAAAATATATAGAATATACTTCAATAGGATCTTAATAGGGTTGTCAGTATATGTTTTGTATTTTTCTCATCCTATTTTTCTTTATATATACACAAAGTATCAATTTTGTCATGAATAATTGTGTATTAATCAGGTTTTCTGGGTACCAGCTAAACATAAGATAATTGTATAAGTAAGAAAAATCTTAGAAAATTTGCTCTCACATAATTATTGTTTTTTATATCCTTTAATTGCAGCTCTTTAATATTGGAAGGTGTTGAACCACAGAGTACATGTGAATTAGAAGTGGATGCTGTAGCTGCTGATATCTTAAATCGTCTGGACATTGAAGGTTCATACACAATTATTCTTAATACATGTTTTTATTTTTTTTAATGAATGACCGGCCAGGTGTGGTGGCTCACATCTGTAATTCCAGCACTTTGGGAGGCCAAGGTGGGTGGATCATGAGGTCAGATCGAGACCATCCTGGCCAACATGGTGAAACCCCATCTCTACTAAAATATAGAATAAATTAACTGAGCGTGGTGGCGGACGCCTGTAGTCCCAGCTACTCTTGAGACTGTGGCAGGGGAATTGCTTGAACCCGGGCGGCGGAGGTTGCAGTGAGCCAAGATCGCACCACTGCACTCCAGCCTGGTGACAGAGCAAGACTCTGTCTCAAAAAAAAAAAAAAAAATTAATGACCAAAGTAGAATAGAAAAAGTAGGAAAGAAAACTTTACGAAGAAACTAAGATATTATAGAAGGAGGATACAAAATGTTATGAAGATTGCTTCTATACTTCTACTGAGATAGTAATTAATTTTTTGTTTATATTTTTGTCCAAGTGACTACATTTGAATAGATACACTAAAATAAGTGTAACACTAAATAAAATTAGCTAATATAAAGTAATTTAATGTACTCTGCCTTTTAATTTCTTAATTTTCATATTGTATATCAGCAAGGGTATTCTTAGGTCTATTGACTCTCATCAGATGTTTGAACTGTATTCACTTGCTGGATTTTGGGGAACCACTAGGAAGAAAGCTTAAAAAGGAGTAACACAATAAGTGTAGGTTGGGATAATTTGTCCACTTTATTACACAAAATATATGATAGATTTTTCTAAAGGCAGTATTTATTAAAGAAAAGTTTAGATTTTTTTAGGCGTTTTTTTACTTTGACCCTGTAATATTGAAATATTATTGTGATTACAGCTCAAATTGGTGGAAACCCTGGTCTACAGGCTATATGGGAAGATGAAAAGCAACGGCGAAGAAACAGAAATGAAACTTCTCAAATTAGCCTACCTGAGTCACAAGGTATAAACCTAATAGTGCTTTGATTATTCTTTTAAGCCAAGTATTTTAATGGAAAAGTTTGTCATTGAGTTGTTCCTTTGACATTAGATTTTACTTTTCAAATGACCTTTTGTTTTGTATTTTTCTTGTTGTCATTGCTGTACAGCCAGTATTTATCTTTATAACTATCTCCAAATTTTCACTTATTATCTCTCTCTCTGTAAGAAGTTGACATTTTTACTATTCTTTGTTTTTAGTGTACCTTGTCCTCTTGCCTCACTTTTTTGTTTTCATTCTCTAGTGTGTTCTAGCCCTCTGTATTTCCAAATGAGCTATAGAAAACTCACAGAAGATCATGAATTTCAACTTAGGAACACTGTTTAATACATTAAGCTTTGAAAATGTAGCCATTGAAATGCTGCCCACAGTTTATTTTCTGAGTATGTCATATAAGCTCTCACTTCGTTCATTATGTACAGCTCTAAAGAAATACTCATTACTAAATGGTGCCACATTCAAAAAGAATTTGAGGGGGTTCAGATAATACCATGGATACAACAGAATTTTAAAAATAAAGGTAAAAGAATGAAAGACATCATTCAAAAGACAGATATATTATTTCAAAACACAGCAGTAAGCCTATAGCGAAGTTCAATTAAAATTGTTACATCTTAGGCACTAAAATGTTTTGATAAACTTTGAGTGCCTTTTATTTTAAAAATAGAAATATATTTTATAAGGGGATTATTTTTAGTTTTAGGATACAATGTATTTATAGGTAGAGAACAGTTTTTCTGTTTCAGATTTAGATTATAATTATAGAACTTAATCTTGAACTGAGTTTAAATGCCTAATTTTGTAACTTTAGTAACAACCATTTCTCTTTTGTGTGATTCTACAGTAAGACTACAGTTAGGTTGTATTATATATATTTAGAGAAAGATAAGAAATTGCTACCATTTTTAAAGCTACTTTAGGAGAAAGGAAAATATTTCATTCATTTGCTATCTACATTTTTTAATGCACTTTTAAAATTCAAAGATCACAGGTTTGTGCCAGCAACAGAAAGTGAAAAAAAATTTCAGAAGAGACTTCAGGAAATTCTCAAACAGAATGATTTCTCTGTGTAAGTGGTTATTTATTATAGATCTCAGAACTAATTTTATTCCTTTGTTATCTAGTCTGTTATAAAGGATATGTTTTAATTAAGCAGAACATTATCAGGATCTGTGGACTACAGTGATGGATCCCAGGAGTTCTCTGCTGAGTTAACATTGCACTCTGAGGTTCTGTCTCCTGAAATGCTTCAGTGTACACCAGCCAATATGGTAGAGGTTCACAAAGACAAAGAATCAAGCAAAGGTAAGATTTGCTTTTCATGTATAAAGAAACTACTAGAACATATATCTAGCACTGAGATGTTAATATTTGATTGAGTTTGCTAGGAATTTTTTTCCCTACGAAATAAATATTGTGGATATAGCAAAAATGTCTCCCATTCTGTCACCCTTTCTGCATCTCTAAAGGTAAGGAGTATCCTGAAGTTAGTGCAAACTGTTACCATATATAATTTTTATATTTTCTTATAATGTTTGCCCACCATATATACCATTGTTTTAAGTTTTTAATTTTACATAAATGATGTTCTACTTGGCATAGATGAAGCAACTTGCTTTTTTCAGTCAGCATTATATTTTTAAGCAACTTGAGGTTTAATTTACATAGCATAAAATTCAGTCATTTTAAGTGTATAATTCAGTGATTTATAGTAAATTTACAAAGTTGTGCAAACATCTCCACAATCCAATTTTAGAATGTTTCCATCAGTCCACAGGATCCCTTGTGTCCATTTGCAGTTATGCCTGTTTCTACCTCAAACCCCAAGTAACCACTAATAATACATGGGCCTTGTGTAGATACTGTGTATTATGTAAGTGAAACCATACAATATATAGTATTTTGTGTCTGGATTCTTTTACTTAGTATAATACTTTCAAGGTTTATACATGTTGTAGTATCTATCAGTATGTATGGAGATACCACATTTTGTTAATCCATTTATCAGTTGATCAACATTTGAGTTGTTTTCACTTTTGATTGGTAAGAATAGTGCCGCTGGCCAGGTGCAGTGGTTCATGCCTGTAATCTCAGCAATTTGAGAGGCTGAGGCGGGCGGATCACGAGGTCAGGAGTTGGCAACCAGCCTGGCCAACATGGTGAAACTCTGTCTCTACTAAAAATACGAAAATTAGCCAGGTGTGGTGGCGCACACCTGTAATTCCAGCTACTCAGGAGGCCAAAGCAGGAGAATGGCTTGAACCTGGGAGGTGGAGGTTGCAGTGAGCCAAGATCATGCCACTGCACTCCAGCCTGGGCTACAGAGCAAAACTCCATCTCAAAAACAAAAAACAAACAAACAAAAAACAAAAAAAAGTGCTGCTATAAGCAGTAAAGCATAAATTTTAGGATAAATATCATAAAAAGAGTTGTAAAATGATATAAATAGTAACAAACGAAACAGTTTAAGAATAAACTTCACTAAAAAGATTACCTCTGCCAAGCAAAAGAATTGCTAGGGCATGTGGTATATTTGTGTTTAATTTTAAAATAAACTCCCAAGCTGTTTTTAAAGTGACAGCAATGTTTTACTTTCCCACCAGCAATATAGGAGAGTTTCTCAGGCTCTCCATCCTCACTAACACTTGTTATTATCTGTCTTTTTTAATGTAGTCATTCTAGTGTATGAAATAGAATCTTACTGTGGTTTTAATTTTCATTACCCTCATTACTACTAATGTTGAGCATCTTTTATGTCAACATTATAACTTTGAAATTTATCTTCGTTCATTCATTTTAGCTGCTGATGACTCTTCCATTTTAAGACTAAACAACAGTGTTACCTATTTCTCAACAAGTATTAGATGGTCTTTACTTTTGCACTTAGTGCTATATCTGTCTCCTTATGGCTGTATGCAGGAGTTTCTCTACCAAACACATGCAGAAGAGTGAGTTGCTGAATATTCGGGTGTAGGCATTGTACTCTACCTAGATAGCATCTGTTCTAACAGTTTTTTTATAATGCAATTAGCTTATACATGGTTAGTAAACAAGACAATAATAAAAGTTTTACTCAGAAGTCACATTGTATCGTACGCAATTTTACTAGGCAAGCGAAACCTCAACATTTGATAGCATCAAATAATAAGTATAAAAGAATAGATGTAAAAGATTTGCCGCTCTGATTCTTTGAAATAGTGTCTCTGCATTTTAATCTGCATTTCCTAATTACTAACGAATTTGAGCATCTTTTTAAAGGCCATTTGGGTTTCTCTGTGAATTATGTTATTTGCTCATTTTCTATTGGGTCATTTCTTTTTCTTATTTGTAGGAGTTCTTCATATTTTCTAGATATTAAGTCTTTGTCAGTTATACTTACTGTAGAGATATTTTCTCTCCATCTAGGCTTGTCTTGTAAAAATCTTCAAAAAAAAATGTTAACTTCTTTTCCCCCCATTTGGAAAAAAAAAAAAAAAAAAAGGTTATCCTTGGAATTTTACATGTCTTCAGTTTTAATGTCAAGTTTACAATATTCCTTTATGGTTTAGTTTTGGTATGTGAGTTATGAGACCTTCCCTACCCTGATGTAATGAAAATTTTCTCTTAAGTATTTATTTTAAGGCTTATGTGTGCTTACAATTTGGTTTTTCATATTTAGGTCTTTAATGCATTTGAAATTTTACTTTTTACTTTTAATTTTTTGTTAATTTTTTTGGGTACATAGTAGGCATATATATTTATGGGGTACATGAGAGATTTTTATACAGGCATACAATGTAATCACATCAGGATAAATGGGGTATCCATAACCTCAAGCATTTATTTCTTTGTGTTACAAACATTCCAGTTATACTTTTAGTTATTTTTAAATGTACAATAGATTATTGTTGACTGTAGTGACCCTGTTCTGCTATCAAATACTAGATCTTATTCCTTCGATTTTTTTGTACTCATTAACCACCCCACTTCCCCACCCCCCCACCCTACTACCCTCCCTAGCTTCTGGTAACCATCATTCTACTCTCCATCTCCATGAGTTCCATTGTTTTAATTATTAATTAGCCCCCATGAGTGAGTGAGAACATGCAAAGTTTGTCTTTCTGTGCCTGGCATATTTCACGTAACATAATGTCCTCCAGTTCCATCCATGTTGTTGCAGATGGCATGATCTCACTCTTTTTATGGCTGAGTAGTATTCCATTGTGTAAATGTACCACATTTTCTTTATCCATTCATCTGTTGATGGACACTTAGATTGCTTCCAAATCTTGGCTGTTGTGAATAGGACTGTGATAAACATGGGAGTGCAGATATCTCTTCAACTCGACATATCAATTTCATTTCCTTTGGATAAATACCGAGTAGAGAGATTGCTGGATTATATGGTAGTTCTATCTTTAGTTTATTAAGGAACCTCCATACTGTTCTCCATAGTGGCTGTACTAATTTGCATTTCTACCAACAGTGTACAAGAGTTCCCTTTCCTCCACATCATTGCCAGCATTCATTATTACCTGTCTTTTGGATAAAAGCCATTTTTACTGGGGTGAGATGATTTCTCATTGTAATTTTGATTTGCATTTCTCTGATGATCAGTGATGTTGAGCACCTTTTCACCTGTTTGCCATTCGTATATCTTCTTTTGAGAAATGTCTGTTCAGATCTTTTGCCCATTTTTTAATTGGATTATTAGATTTTTTACTATTGAGTTATATATATTTTGGTTATTAATTCCTTGTCAGATGGATAGTTTGCAGATATTTTCTCCCACTCTGTGGGTTGTCTCTTCACTTTGTTGATTGTTTCCTTTGCTGTGCAGAAGCTTTGTATAATAACTTGATATGATCCCATTTGTCTACTTTTGCTTTGATTGCCTGTGCTTTGGGGATATTTCCCAAAAAATCTTTGCTCAGGCGAATATTCTAGAGAGTTTCCCCAATGTTTTATTTTAGTAGTTTCATAGTTTGAGTCTTAGATTTAAGTCTTTAATTCATTTTGATTTGATTTCTGTATATGGTGAGAGATCAGGGTCTAGTTTCATTCTTCTGCATGTGGATATCCAGCGTTTTCTCAGCACCATTTATTTGAAGAAATTGTTCTTTCCCCCAAGGTATGTTCTTGGCACCTTCATCAAAAAAGAGTTCACTGTAGTTATGGATTTATTTCAGGGTTCTCTGTTCCATTGGTCTGTGTGCCTGTTTTTATGCCAGTATCATGCTGTTTTGATTACTATTGCTCTGTAGTATAACTTGAAGTCAGGTAATGTGACCTCCAGTTTTATTCTTTTTGCTCAGAGTGGCTTTGGTTATTTGGGGTCTTTTGTGGTTCCATGTAAATTTTAGGATTATTTTTTTCTATTTCTGTGAAGAATAACATTGGTATTTTGATAGGGATTGCTTTGAATCTGTAGATTGCTCCGGGTAGGTATGGACATTTTATCAGTATTGATTATTCCAATCCATGAACTTGGAATATCTTTTTCATTTTTTGGTGTCGTCTTCAATTTCTTGCATCAATATTTTATAGTTTTCATTGTAGGGATGTTTCACTTCTTTGGTTAAGTTTGTTCCTAGGTATCTTATTTGTAGCTATTGTAAATGGGATTACTTTCGTGATTTCTTGTTCAGATTGTTCACTGTTGGCATATAGAAATGCTACTGATTTTCATATGTTGATTTTCTATCCTGCAACTTTGCTGAATTTGTTTTTTAGTGGAGTCTGTAGGTTTTTCCAAATACAAGATCATATAAGGATAATTTGACTTCTTCCTTTCCAATTTGGATGCAGTTTATTTATTCCTTTCTTTTGTCTGATTACTCTAACTAGGACTTCCAGTACTGTGTTGAATAACAGTGGTGAAACTAGGCATCCTTGTCTTGTTCCAGATCTTAGAGAACGGGCTTTCAATTGTTCCCAGTGCGGTGAATGCACTGGGTCACACCTGAAGTCAGCATGTCCCTGGATCTCACCCGAGGCCTGCAGCAAGTACTGCCTGAGTGTCACTTGTGTTTACTCAAGGCCAAAGGGCTCTTTAGTGGGCAAGTGATGAACCCTGCCGGGTCTGAGTCCTTCCTTTCAAGGCAGCAGGTTCCCTTCTGGTCCAGGGCATATTTAGAGTTGTCATCCAGGAGTTAGGGCCTGGAATATGTGTGTCACGACTCTACCTTCCCTACTGTGGCTGAGCTGGTATCCAAGTTGCAAGATAAAGTCCTCTTCGCTCTTCCCTCTCGCGTCCTCTCGTGGTAGGAAAGAGTCTTCTGGAGCTGTGAGTTGTACTGCCTGGGACTGTGCGGGGTGGGGAAGAGGGGTCACAAGTAATTCCTTGGCTGCCCCAGCTACTCTCTCACTAGGTGTGTGTACCCCAAGTCTACTGGCTCCGAGCCCAGCACGGTACTGGGACTTGCCCAAGAATTGCAGTCCTTGTGGATAAGACTGCCTTTCAACTTTATTTAGGATCCCAAAGTGCTTTAGCCCATAGTAGTAATGCTGGCTGCACCTCAGGTTCTGGACTGCTGTATTGGGCAGTTTGCCTCTGACTGGGGCTGGTCAATCCTCTCCCCATGGGTGCTGGCTAAATTCTGTTCCATGTTGCTTTCCACTGTGACAGGGTAGCACTGAGTTCCAATGCAAAGCCCCACATTCACTGTGTTCTGTCTCTCTCAAGCACACAGATTTCTCTCTCTGTGCCACAAGACCATTGCCTGAGGGGTGGGAGGTGCTATCAGCAATTCATGACTGTCTTTTCTACCCTCTTCACTGTCTCTTTCCTTGATATGTTGTTAAAACCAAGTACTGTGATTGCTCTCCTGATTTTTTATTCTAATGAAGGTGCTTGCTTGTGTGGATAGTTCAGTTTGGTGTTCCTGCAGGGGACGGCAATTGCTGGAGGGTTCTATATGGCCATATAGACTACTATTTTTTGATATCATGAAAATACAACGAATGTGATATATAATGAAAGCTTTCTGAGAAATATATAATGTAAAATGAATTTTTTAATTGCTTAACCATTTCTTTGTGTTTTTATAGCACTTAAAAACTATTTCTGCCCAGTTATGACAATGAAATGGGAAACCACAACTACAGTTCACAAACAGGCATGAAAAACCAGCACACACCCCATTAGGAATTACACTAAGCTCTTTATTTTTTATGCATTCAGAAGAGAGTCCAGTACACATGTGTCAAATAATGAGCGCTGTCAGTTTTGTTTCTTAGAAGAGTTGAAAAACATTTATTCTAAATTTGTTGTTTTTGAACCATAGAGAATAAAGAATTTTAGTATTCAAATAAGATAGTTTATCTTTCCTTTTCACTTTATATATTTGAATATGCAGTGATTTTTATCAGACTAATAGAACTACACACATTAAGTAGGATTAAAGAGGTTATAAATATTTGGTGATTTATAGATTCAGTGTTTGATTTGATGAATCCATGTGACTGGTTAAATATTTCTGTGGCTTTTTATTATGTTTTTATTTGGCATGCGTCATTAACATTTTGAAATTTAAAATAGGTTTATATGGTAATGCTTCCAAATTTACACAAATCCTAAATGATAAATTTTGGATTTAGGCCATTGCTTTAATTTTTTAATTCTTTGTCAAATTAAGGTCACACTAGACACAAAGTGGAAGAAGCTCTTATTAATGAAGAAGCAATTTTGAACCTCATGGAAAATAGTCAGACTTTTCAGCCTTTGACCCAAAGACTGAGTGAGTCACCTGTTTTCAGTAAGTAACAGTGCTGCCATAAATATTCAGTATTGTAATTCAGAGAAAATGTGTGTTGTGAAGAGGTTTTTTTTTTTATAGACTTGAAGAGGTAAATGTTGCATGTTCAATAAGCACTCTACTGAATATGAAAATGAAACCTTGCATTAAATCAAGTAGCTTTGCCTTTTTTTCTATACAGCTTAAAAAACTTTGTGAAAGAAAATAGTTTTTTTTAACTGTACTTTGATTCAGGGAAAACTATATTAGTTTAGAAGGAGAATGCATTTATTTTGAATTAATATTTTGCAAAGTTCAGTACATTACTGAAACACCATAAGTGGTTCTTTCTTGGTGAGTATCACAGATTTCACCGGAGGAAACATGGGTTGCTAGGGCTGCGGTCCCAGCCTCCTCATCTCGCTGGCCAGGGCTGCGCTCAACCAGTCCTTCAGCAGCCTCCCCTTGAGCGGTATCTCAGACTTCTTGCAGCCACTGCCAGCCTTCGCTGGCAAAGCCTTCCAACTAGAGGCTGACAGTGCTGAGCTGTCCCCATGGCCAAAACCCTGTGCAGTCCCAGGCAGCCCTGACCGGAGCACACAACAATGTTATTTTAATGATGTCCCTAAATTACTCTAATGCAGGTGGTCCAAGGATCAACTTTGATAGGAGAGCTACCTCAACACCTGAGCCTTTGTACCAACTGTATTCTTTCAGCCTGTGCCAGTATCTATGATGTTGTTATTTTATTCTAAGTGATCTGAATTGTTGGATTATTAAGAAAACAGGCCGGGTGTGGTGGCTCACGCCTGTAATCCCAGCACTTTGGGAGGCCGAGGCAGGCGGATCACGAGGTCAGGAGATCGAGACCATCCTGGGTAACACAATGAAACCCCATCTCTACTAAAAGTACAAAAAATTAGCTGGCCTTGGTGGCGGGTGCCTGTAGTCCCAGCTACTTGGGAGGCTGAGGCAGGAGAATGGCGTGAACCCGGGAGGCGGAGCTTGCAGTGAGCCGAGATCCGCCACTGCACTCCAACTCCAGCCCGGGTGACAGAGCAAGACTCCGTGTCAAAAAAAAAGAAAACTTGAGTTATTTGTTGGTGATTATTGTACTTGTTTTGTAGTGGACAGTAGTCCTGATGAGGCTCTGGTACATCTTCTTGCTGGTTTGGAAAGTGATGGATATCGGGGGGAAAGAAATAGGATGCCATCACCGTGTCGCTCCTTTGGAAATAATAAATATCCCCAAAATAGTGATGATGAAGAAAATGAACCACAGATTGAAAAAGAGGAAAT
The DNA here is from genome assembly GCF_000951045.1 of Mandrillus leucophaeus. Taxonomy (NCBI): domain Eukaryota; kingdom Metazoa; phylum Chordata; class Mammalia; order Primates; family Cercopithecidae; genus Mandrillus; species Mandrillus leucophaeus. The sequence continues at coordinate 3,747,781 of NW_012110474.1, forward strand.
GGAGCTTAGTTTGGTGATGTCCCAGAGATGGGACAGCAATATTGAAGAACATTGTGCCAAAAAGAGGTAATTTTTTAGTTATTTCATTTGTTTTATTAACTTTTAGCATTATCATCCTTCAATCAGAAATTACTTGTTACTATTGTTCAGTGTATAAAATACCTTATGAGCTAAATTGGTGTTTTAAAATTCCCTTTTAGTGATCTGTTTTTCATGTGGCGTATACTCCATATTCCAAGCAAAATAAAGTTCTGCTACATTTTAAGAGATTAACCTAACTTTTAGAAGTTATCCATTTATATACACATTATTAACATATGTGAGTGATAAATGGGGCAAAATTGGAGTGCCTTCTTATCTTAGAACTAGACAAAAAGAATGCCCTGTGATAGTTGAACTGTTGTTGAGTATCAGAGCAACAATGTATAGAGTCAGACTGAAGATAGGGTATGGCTTTGGGGTCTGATTAGACTAAGGGAACTAAGGTTAAAAACAAATAAATAAAAGACTGAGAAGGAAACACTGGTGTTGTGGTTTGTTTCTCAAAATCAGTGAATAAGTTGGTGTTGTGGTTTTCTAAATCAGTCTCTGTGAACTTGATTGGTTTGAGTCTGCCCTTTAGTTATATGCTCTGTGTATCGAAAAATCTAGGCCTGTGAGCCTGAAAGACTGAGTATGCCTCTCCTTTAAACTTCTGTAGGCTAGATTAGAACTTTTTTAGTCTGTGTTTGAAATTTTCAACCCCAAAGCCATCACTGAAAGGTGAAAGAAGTTAATCCATAAATTCAGTGTTTACATGTATATGACAAAAGTTTTGATTTTTCTGTTTAATAAATCAGATGTAGAAATCTCCAGATGTGATGTTAAATTCTTTCCTCTAACATTGTCACTGCTCTAATAATAGGCATTGTCGATCCTATGATTACATTTATGCTTATATGTTCATTGGCTGAACCAATTTAGTGAAAACCATGCCCACTTTAACCTTGGGAAAACAAACCTAAACATTTTGTACACGTTATTAGAGAGAGACTGAACAGTAGAAGCATAGTGTCCAGAAAATGATTTAGTTAATTCTACTCTTTATATTGGATATTATATTCTGTGCTGATCACCATATTTTAAGAATACTGAAAAAGGAAAGGGAAAGAAGAGGAAGAAAACTAGAAGGATCTGTAAGCATTGTCACTTTTGAAGAACTTTTGAATGGAGACTGTTTGATCTAATTAGAATTACAAGATGAATGAGAAATGCCTTTATGTATTTTAAAGATTATCGTGTGGAAAATGGCATCAACCTGCTGTGTATAGCTACAGAGAACAAAATAGGAATCATGTATGGAAGTTGAAAGAGTTTGTGTATTACAAGAAGACAACTATTAACAATTAAAGCTATTAACAATGGAAAGATTGCCCTGTGAGACAGCAAGCCCCTTATATAGATTATGTAAAAACAGAGATTGCCTCAGGTTCATTGAAAAATCAGGTTTTTGCATTGGATAGAAAGTTGGACTAGACCTCTGATACCTCTTTCAGCTCTTAAGGGAGTGATTTTTATGATAAATTGTGATTTGCAAAGGCTTAGTGGAAAAAGAGTTCCAGTATAATATAATAAAATAATAATAATTTCAAATAGTTGAGATTAGTGAAAGAAAAAATTGGATATGGATAGGAAAAAAGTTTGCCCATTCAATTAAAAGGGAAAGCATCAAGTTAATATCAATATGAGATGAAACTTAAAGAAACTAGACTTCACTGTCCCTCTGAATTTCTCAGTAACCCTACTTTATAGTTACTGTCAGATTGACTGAACACCTTTACTACTTCCTATTTATTCTCTCTTCTTCAATATTTTCTCTTCAGCCCTGACCTCAGTGCCCCTTCACTCATCTCTTTGTTCTTATTTCTTGCAATTCAGAATGCAGGAATTGTGGTGTATTTCAGCTCACATGAAAGAGATTATAAAGTGTAATTATAATAATTCTTTGTAAGTTGCTATAGTGAGACATGTTAATAGAGCAAAGTAAATATGCTTTTCTAGAAGTTACAATTTTCAGGGATTTTTTATTGTTTTACTATAGAGTAACTTAGATACATTATTATAGTTAACTTACATTATTATAGAGTTAACTTAGATACATGATTTGCATCTGAGATGGTCTTTTCTAATGATCATGCTCACTAGTGAATTTTAATATTCTCCAGATCACTGTGCAGAAATACCCACAGAAGTTCAACTGAAGATGATGACTCATCTTCCGAAGAAGAAATGGAATGGAGTGATAACAGTTTGCTTCTAGCCAATCTTTCTATACCTCAGTTAGATGGAACTGCAGATGAAAATAGTGGTAAGTAAACAAGTCTACTGTGAGAAATTGGTTAGTTAGGATCTAAAAATATATTTGATTTTGAGGTCAGGCGTTCTGGCTCACACCTGGAATCCCAGCATTCTGGGAGTCCAAGGTGAGAGGATCACTTGAATTCAGGAGTTCGAGACCAGCCTAGGCACCATAGTGGGACCCTGTCTCTAAAAAACTAAAAAAAAAAATTAGCCCAGCATAGTGGTGCATGCCTGTAGCCCCAGCTACTCAGGAGGCTGAGGTGGGAGGCTTACTTGAGCCCAAGAGTTTGAGGCTGCAGTGAGCTGTGATTGCTCCACAGCATTCCAGCCTAGGCAACAGAGCAAGACCCTGCCTCCAAATAAATAAATAAATAAATATGATTTTGAAACTTTAATCATACTTTCTATTGATTTTGAAACTGTAATCATACTTTCTATATAGTTGGCTAAGTGAGGCTATAGTGATGTTTCGTCCCTCAGGATTTTTTTCTTTTGAAAGAATGTAGATATATGGTTTGTTTCTCATTTCTAAAAGGATATAACATTTGTTGATCACTGATTTCAAGCTTTGAAAACTTTAATGTTTGTTGTGTAAGTAGAATAATAAACTAAAAAATATGCTCAGTTTATTTGAAGTGATAATGTAAAGCATATTACTTTATGAACATTTTTAAAGTGACAATATTTTTCCCTTATTCCCCAAAGGCACTAAATAGCAATATAATCTATTTCTGATCAATTGAATATGTGTTTAAAATGATGACTCATAATTGTAACTATATTTAGATTGAGTCATTAATGATAAACATTACCTTTTTGTTAAGATAGCCGTTTTAAACATGCAAACTTAATTTTATGTAATTTTTTCATAGTGATAGCATTAATATCTTGGTGTGGGAAAATGTCTTAAAAATTAAGAGTAAAATGAAATAAACTGTTTTTCCCTCCTCATTTCAGACAATCCATTGAACAACGAAAACTCTAGAACCCACTCTTCTGTAATTGCAACAAGCAAGCTATCAGTTAAACCCTCCATCTTTCACAAAGATGCTGCTACATTAGAACCCTCATCTTCTGCTAAGATTACCTTTCAGTGTAAACACACAAGTGCCCTTTCTTCCCATGTTTTGAACAAGGAAGATTTAATTGAAGACCTTTCACAGACAAATAAAAATATAGAAAAAGGTCTAGATAATTCAGTCACTTCTTTTACAAACGAAAGCACTTACTCTATGAAATACCCTGGATCTTTAAGCAGTACTGTTCATTCAGAAAATTCTCATAAAGAGAATAGTAAGAAAGAGATCCTCCCAGTGTCTTCCTGTGAAAGTAGTATTTTTGATTATGAAGAAGATATTCCATCTGTTACAAGACAAGTACCAAGTAGAAAATATACAAACATTAGAAAAATCGAAAAGGATTCCCCTTTTATACATATGCACCGTCACCCTAACGAGAATACATTGGGCAAAAATTCTTTCAACTTTTCTGACTTGAATCATTCAAAAAATAAAGTGTCCTCTGAAGGAAGTGAAAAAGGAAACAGCACAGCTCTGAGTAGTTTATTCCCTTCGTCATTTACTGAAAATTGTGAATTGCTGTCATGCTCCGGGGAGAATAGAACTATGGTGCATTCTCTTAATAGCACTGCTGATGAAAGTGGACTAAATAAACTTAAAATTAGGTATGAAGAATTTCAAGAACATAAAACAGAAAAGCCAAGCCTCAGCCAGCAAGCAGCACACTATATGTTTTTTCCCAGTGTTGTTCTTTCTAACTGTCTTACTAGACCACAGAAACTATCTCCTGTCACATATAAACTACAACCTGGCAATAAACCATCCCGGTTAAAATTGAATAAAAAGAAACTTGCAGGTCATCAGGAGACTTTTACCAAAAGTAGTGAGACTGGATCCACGAAAGATAATCGTATACAAAATAATCCTTGTAATAGTAATCCTGAGAAGGATAGTGCATTCGCCAGTGATTTAACTAAAACCTCTCGTGGAGCTTTTGAAAATAAAACACCCACAGATGGTTTTATAGACTGTCACTTTGGAGATGGAACGTTAGAAACTGAGCAGTCCTTTGGACTATATGGAAATAAATACACACTTAGAGCCAAACGCAAGGTAAATTATGAGACTGAAGATAGTGAGTCGAATTTTGTAACACACAACTCAAAAATTAGTCTACCTCATCCCATGGAAATTGGTGAAAGTTTAGATGGAACTCTCAAATCTCGAAAACGAAGAAAAATGTCTAAAAAGCTGCCTCCTGTCATCATAAAGTATATTATTATTAATAGATTTAGAGGGAGAAAAAATATGCTTGTGAAGCTAGGAAAAATAGACGCTAAAGAAAAACAAGTAATATTAACAGAAGAAAAAATGGAACTATATAAAAAGCTTGCACCTTTGAAGGACTTTTGGCCAAAAGTTCCCGACTCCCCTGCAACCAAATATCCCATTTATCCACTAACACCAAAGAAAAGTCACAGAAGAAAGTCAAAACATAAGTCTGCTAAGAAAAAAACTGGTAAGCAACAAAGGACAAATAATGAAAATATCAAGAGAACTTTGTCTTTCAGGAAAAAACGGTCACATGCTATTCTTTCTCCTCCCTCACCATCTTACAATGCTGAAACCGAAGATTGTGACTTGAATTATAGTGATGTTATGTCTAAACTAGGCTTTCTTTCTGAGAGAAGCACAAGTCCCATAAATTCTTCTCCACCTCGCTGCTGGTCTCCCACAGATCCAAGAGCTGAAGAAATCATGGCTGCCGCAGAAAAAGAGGCAGTGCTTTTTAAGGGTCCTAATGTGTATAATAAGACTGTTAATTCTCGTATAGGAAAAAATAGTCGCGCAAGAGCACAGGTTAAGAAATCAAAAGCAAAGCTCGTTAATCCCTCTGTAGTTACTAAGAAAAGGAACAAACGAAATCAGACAAATAAACTAGTAGATGATGGAAAAAAGAAACCAAGAGCAAAACAAAAAACAAATGTGAAAGGTACATCGAGAAAGCATGTAACACTTAAGGATGAAAAAATAAAATCTCAGTCTGGTGCTGAAGTTAAGTTTGTACTGAAACACCAGAATGTGTCTGAATTTGCAAGTAGTTCTGGAGGCACTCAATTACTTTTTAAACAGAAAGATATGCCACTAATGGGCTCTGCTGTAGATCATCCCCTTTCTGCTCCCCTACCCACTGGAATTAATGCACAACAGAAGTTATCTGGCTGCTTTTCTTCTTTCTTAGAAAGCAAGAAGTCTGTAGATGTGCAGACATTCCCCAGTTCACGAGATGATTTGCATCCATCAGTTGTTTGTAATTCTATAGGACCTGGAATCTCAAAAATTAATGTTCAAAGACCTCATAATCAAAGTGCTATATTTACTCTAAAGGAATCAACCTTAATTCAGAAAAATGTATTTGACCTTTCCAACCATTTGTCTCAGGTAGCACAGAATACACAGATATCTTCGGGTATGTCTTCAAAGATAGAAGATAATGCAAATAATATACAAAAAAACTATTTGTCATCAATCGGAAAATTAAGTGAATATCGCAATTCCCTAGAATCAAAGCTGGACCAAGCATATACCCCTAATTTTTTGCATTGCAAAGATAGTCAGCAGCAGATTGTGTGCATAGCAGAGCAGTCAAAGCACAGTGAAACTTGTTCTCCGGGAAATACAGCTTCAGATGAAAGCCAAATGCCTAATAATTGCTTTGTAACTTCCTTGAGAAGTCCAATCAAACAAATAGCATGGGAGCAAAAGCAAAGGGGCTTTATTTTAGATATGTCAAATTTTAAACCTGAAAGAGTAAAACAGAGGTCATTATCAGAAGCAATTTCACAAACCAAAGCACTTTCTCAGTGTAAAAATCGAAATGTGTCAGCACCTTCAGCATTTGGTGAAGGACAGTCTGGACTGGCAGTTCTAAAAGAATTGTTACAAAAAAGACAGCAGAAAGCACAAAATGCAAATATTATACAAGACCCATTATCTAATAAACACCAACCAAATAAAAATATTTCTGGTTCTCTTGAACATAACAAAGCAAATAAACGGACACGATCGGTAACATCCCCAAGAAAACCTCGAACTCCCAGAAGTACAAAACCAAAAGAAAAAATCCCCAAACTTCTCAAAGTAGACTCTTTAAATTTACAAAACTCTAGCCAGTTGGATAACTCCGTATCAGATGATAGTCCCATCTTTTTTTCAGATCCAGGTTTTGAAAGTTGTTATTCACTTGAAGATAGTTTATCTCCTGAACATAATTATAATTTTGATATTAACACAATAGGTCAGACTGGATTTTGTAGCTTTTACTCTGGAAGTCAGTTTGTCCCAGCTGATCAGAATTTGCCTCAGAAGTTCCTAAGTGATGCTGTTCAGGATCTTTTTCCAGGACAAGCTATAGAAAAAAATGAGTTTTTAAGTCATGACAACCAGAAATGTGAAGAAGACAAGCATACTACGGACTCAGCCTCATGGATTAGATCTGGTACTTTAAGTCCTGAAATTTTTGAGAAATCATCCATAGATAGCATTGAGAATCATCGCCACAACCAGTGGAAAAATAGCTTTCATCCTCTAACAACTCGGTCTAATTCAATAATGGATTCTTTCTGTGTTCAGCAGGCAGAAGACTGTCTAAATGAAAAATCTAGATTGAATAGGAGTTCAGTAAGCAAAGAAGTGTTTCTTAGCCTCCCACAGCCAAACAATTCAGACTGGATTCAAGGTCATACCAGAAAAGAAATGGGACGGTCTCTTGACTCAGCCAATACCTCTTTTACTGCAATACTCTCCTCCCCTGATGGTGAACTTGTGGACATGGCCTGTGAAGATTTAGAATTGTATGTTTCAAGAAACAATGATATGTTGACACCAACTCCTGATAGTTCACCAAGATCTACTAGTTCTCCTTCACAATCTAAAAATGGCAGTTTCACCCCACGAACTGCTCACATTCTGAAACCACTTATGTCCCCACCAAGTAGGGAAGAAATTATGGCAACTTTGTTGGATCATGACCTTTCAGAGACTATTTACCAGGAACCATTTTGCAGTAATCCTTCTGATGTACCAGAAAAGCCCAGGTAATCAGTTATTTTTTTCCCTTGGGTCACTCTGAATTACTATGATATATAAAATTATGCTATAGGGATTGAAAAAAAAAGAATATAATGTGTATATGTAAAGAATATCACATTTGGTTACCTGATTACTAGTTTTCTGTGATACTGTATTTTTAAGTATATCATTGTGGAAAGTATTTCTGATTACAGACTTACTAAGAAAATTCAAAAATTAACTGGATGGTTACACCTGGAGAAGTTTATGTAAGTTGACTTGGATCTACCATTATTTAACACTATGTCTTCATTAAAAATTAGAGGTGCTCACTCTAAAGATGTCATGATACTTTAAAAGGATTACAATGATCATTGTTTAAATGGTATTTAATTTTTAAATGTTAAACTTGTATACCATTTTAAAAGAACTTCATTTTCAAGTGTTTTGAAAATGAGCATATATGTATTTTAAGTATTCCTCTGATATATCTCTAAATGAAGATCATTTTAAGTTGTTTCTATTATAAACCACTTTTCATGTGGTTTCAATATCTTGCATTATATTGTTATTATAGTTTATGCAGTTATTAGCAAATGGACTTTGGTTTCCATTCTCCTTTCTTTTAAGAATTTTTTCAGGTGGCCAGGTATGGTGGTGTGCACCTGTAATCCTGGCACTTTGGGAGGCCGAGGTGGGAGGATCGCTTGAGCCCAGGAGTTTGCAACCAGCCCAGGCAAAAAAGTGAGACTCTGTCTCTACAAAAAATTAGGCTGGGCACAGTGGCTCACGCCTGTAATCCCAGCACTTTGGGAGGCC
>NW_012110474.1:3757784-3762586 GCF_000951045.1 Mandrillus leucophaeus
CTCCTGCACTCCAGCCTGGTGACAGAGTAAGACTCTGTCTCAAAAAAAAAAGGAACTATATATTCAATATAGAAAAATTTAGGTAGTATGAAAGAAGAAGAAATAAAAATTACACCATTTTTCCATATAGTAACAGCCACCATAATATTTTGATGTGTTTTCTGTTTTCTTTAAAAGTATAGTTTTTAGTTTGTTTTGTTTTGTGAAGTGTGATCTTATTGTAGTCACAGTATTATCCACATTTTTCACTTAACATTATATTGTAAACATTTTCCAAATGAGTTTCTTGAATATTTTAATCGCTGCATATGTTGCATCATGTATATATTATTGGACAGAAAGATTGTTTGTGATTTTGCCACTATAGATAGTATGTATATTATTATGTATGTTAAGAAGATATTAGCATTTTCTTCTTAAAGCATTTCTTGTATTTTGGAGTTTGTCCTTATAGCCCTAGAAGTAGGATTACTGGAAAATATAAGACTCTTGTTACATATTAGGAGATTTTTTTCCTAGTGAATTATAGCAATTACCATGCTGCTGACAGTACATAAGAAAACTGAATTCACCACACCTCACCATTTTTTATTCTTGACCTCATTATGACTTCTCTATCCTTAGTATTAGAGTTGGGTATGGTCACTTGGTATGTGTATTCATTTCCTTCAACAGCATTAATTCTTCAACACCAATCATAATTCTGTTTCTGAGTTTTCACATTGCCAAGAGTGGATGCAGGGACAGTGCTGGATGCTGGTTATGGAGTTAACTAGTAGGGGCTAAAGTCTTTTCATATAAGGGAGACAGGGTAGCCCTAATGCTCTTCCTTCAGCTTCAGATCTGAAAACATGAATCTAGTTAGTGGAGTTTTATGTAGAGAATGATGGGGACATTTGGGGAATCATGCCCTAAGAGAAGTGATTGAAAAAACTATGAATTATCTTTATATCCATAATAAAGTTAACATGAAGAAGTAGAATTATTTTATGTTGCTGTAGTAAGCAGAAATAGTATCAAGGGATTAGAGAAAGAGGTTTTACTTAATATTTATAGCTTTTGGAAATGAAACCAGACTGTTTTCATTAGTGATTTCCCACATATATATACATTGGTAACATTTAAGCCATGTATCCTGTGGGCTCTGCCATCTCCTAAGTTATGTCAATGTTAATCCCTACCATGGAATGGGAAGAAAGAATTAGATAATTTACCTCAGTTGGTATGTTTTTTTAATGTTTAAGGGATTTGAGAGTACGAAGATTCATTTGAATTGACTCGCTTTGCTAAACTACAAATACTGGAGAATATAGGAAGAAGCTATGAATAATATCCTGGGACATAGTATTTGAATGATAAATTACTTTATTGTTTTTATTCATATGTGGTAATAATGGAAAATTACTTTAAGATTAGGAGAGGAAAGGAATCTGAAAAGTTTGTTTCATCTCCTTGAAGGACAGAAGGCTTCATGGGGCATTAAAATAAAACAAAAAATACCTTCTCTCCCTAAGATTAATGGTACCTTCCAAAGGAAATTAAGTAGTCATATACCTGTGAGGAAAAGCATATTGAGACTAAAGATAGAGTATACCTACATAAAATAGAGGGGACAGGGAAGATAGAAATGGACATTTTTGAGACTCCAAAAGGGACTTTATCTAGGATATGGAGTTAAATATTTTAGTAATTGCTCTTTGAAACAAAACAGTTGTTCTAAAATATGTTGTTTATAGGGAGATTGGTGGACGGCTCCTCATGGTAGAAACTCGACTTGCAAATGATCTGGCTGAGTTTGAGGGAGACTTTTCCTTGGAAGGACTTCGTCTTTGGAAAACAGCATTCTCAGCAATGACTCAGAATCCAAGGCCAGGTTCACCCCTTCGCAGTGGCCAAGGAGTTGTCAATAAAGGGTCAAGTAATAGCCCTAAGATGATTGAAGATAAAAAAATTGTGATTATGCCTTGCAAATGTGCCCCAAGTCGACAACTGGTTCAAGTGTGGCTTCAAGCCAAAGAACAATATGAACGTTCCAAGAAACTGCCTAAAACCAAGCCAACTGGAGTTGTAAAATCTGCTGAGAACTTTAGCTCTTCAGTTAACCCAGATGACAAACCTGTAGTGCCTCCAAAAATGGATGTAAGTCCACATATACTCCCCACTACAGCACATACCAAGGAGGATGTTAATTCTCGGATTGCTTTACAAGCACCAACCACGGGATGTAGTCAAACTGCAAGTGAAAGTCAGATGCTGCCACCAGTTGCCTCTTCAAGTGATCCTGAAAAAGATGAAGATGATGATAACTATTACATTAATTATAGCTCCCCTGATTCTCCTGTAATTCCCCCTTGGCAACAACCAGTATCCCCAGATTCCAAAGCATTAAATGGAGATGATAGACCCTCATCACCAGTAGAGGAGCTGCCTTCATTGGCTGTTGAGAACTTCTTAAAACCAATAAAAGATGGTATACAAAAAAGCCCCTGCAGTGAGCCTCAAGAGCCTCTAGTGATATCTCCAATTAATGCTAGGGCAAGAACTGAGAAATGTGAATCACTTTGCCTTCATAGTACACCTATCATACAGAGAAAACTTCTGGAAAGGCTTCCTGAAGCAACTGGCCTTAGCCCATTATCAACAGGTAAGTGTACACATAACCGGAAGTCTCCATAATTATTCTTCAGAAATAGAAGTGAAGATAACATTAGACTGAAATGAAAATCAGAGCTTTTTAAATGAAGGTATAGCTCAGCAAATATTTTTTGTTGTATCTTAGAAAGTCATCACATGACAACTCTCTTTCTGCTGTGTAATCTACTTATATTTGCTTCCATCCTGTCTTCCTTGTGGGTGAAATACAGGAGCCCTCTCAAAAGGCTTATCTTCTCAACCTGACTTTCCTGTTGGCTTTTATACATACACAGGTCTCCCACATTTTAAAACAGAAACAAAAAACCTGCCTTGACCTCACGTCTCCAGCCAGCTTCTACTCTTTCTCCTCCCCTTCAAAGCCAAATTTCTTAAAAGATGTATCTAATTTGACAACTCCAGTTATTTACCTCCTACTCATTTCTCAGCCCACTCTAAACTGAATTCTGCCCCTGTCATTCTACATTATAGCTCTTGTAAAGATTCCCAGTAAACTTATAGCTAAAACCAGTAGATGTTCCTGAGTCTTATCATATGTCCTCTAAGCAGCCATTTTCTCATTGACCCTACCTTCCTTCTTGGAGCTGCTTCTCCACTTGGCTTTCCTCCTACTTCTCTGTTTTTTCCCACTTGATTTTCTCATTATTCTCAGTTGTTATCTAAATGTTGGAGTTTATTAAGGCTTGATCTTAAGCCTTCTTTTTATCTTTCTCTAAGTGATCTAATTCCTGTCCTCAGGATTACTACAGATAACTTGCAAATTTATATTTTCAGTTCAGACCTCGCTTTTAAGCTCCAGAACACTATGTCCAGCTACCTATCTGACATTTCCACTTGAATGCTAAATGGCACCTCAAGATTAGTATTTTAAAAACCAATTCATGATCTCACTGCATACATTCACCCCTACTTCCCCAACATACTTATGTATACATGCCTCTACATAAAAACCCATCTGGCCTTCTTTCAGTTTTCCTTATTTCAATGAATAGTGCCATCATCTCTCAGTTACACAAGTAAGAAATATAGAATTTATTTTTAATACTCACCTCATTCCCTCACTACCCACCTTGTAGTTTCTAGTCCCTATCCAGGCCTTATCACTTGTTTATCTCCTAAGTAAACCAGATCTATTTACTTTATTGTACTTCTTCCACCACAACTTTAGGCCATACTGTCATCATCTCTTGTCTGGGCTCCTGCACCAGCCATTTTATCTAAGTAATTTCCAGTTCTTTTGCACAGTAATCAGGGAAAAATCCCCACTCTGTTCCTAGTTAATTACTACTCTCTTCAGATTTTACCTCCAGGAAACCTTCCCTAATCTCGACTACATAAAAATTCCCAATTATATTCCCCTTTGTTGTATTAATGCAGTTATAAATTTATTTTTCTAGTTTGATGAATGTCTGATTCTCTTTCTAGACCCCATGAGGGCACAGATTATGTCTTTTCTTCCTCATCATAGGTACTTGATAAGTAAGTGAATAAATGAATTAAACAGTTCTGTAGGTTAATGACTGAGGTATAAAACTCAGTAATTAAAATATAAACGTATTTAAAATACAAAATGTTAAAATGTTATTTTGGTGGGTATCAGAGGTTTGAATTTCATTTTTAAATTATGAAATTTTGGGGGGAATTCATAGGACAGCACCCACAAGTGGTACTTAAGTGTTTGGAACAACAAAAAGTTTTTTAAAAACCAGAAGCAGGTAATTTTGATATACATGTTAAATATGAAATTTCTTTCTACAGAACCAAAAACACAGAAGTTGAGTAATAAGAAAGGAAGTAATACTGACACTCTTAGAAGAGTACTCTTAACACAAGCAAAGGTAACTATACTAAACATTTTTAAAGATCAGTGGAAGATCCAGTCTTATTCCTAGATTTCAGTTAGATAATTGATAACTATGTCTCAATTAAAAAATTTTTGTTACTTAAATTTTTGCATCATTATTTGCATATCTTTGAGACAACAAAAATTTGCCTTTTTTTAGTTTTTTTTTTTTTTTTTTTTGCTGTTGGGATCTAACTCTTGTTGCCCATGCTATACAAATATTACAGAGAAAGTGAATATGATAGCCAAAATGTGGATTATGAGGATACAAATACATTAACTGATTACTGGCAAAATCAGAACAATC
>NW_012110474.1:3762756-3765937 GCF_000951045.1 Mandrillus leucophaeus
AAATTAGCTGGGCATGGTGGCATGCACCTGTGGTCCCAGCTACTCAGGACGCTAAGGAAGGAGAATCACTGGAGCCCAGGATGTCAAGGCTGCAGTGAGCTGTGTTCACACCACTGCATTCCAGCTTGGGCAATAGAATGAGACTTTATCTCAAAAAAAAAATCTCTTCAGGGAATTGATAGACAAACGTGAGCACACGCACACACGCAGCAAATAGCAAAATAGAAATCACAGTAGTGGTTTATTTATCTGTAGTTGAGTAATTGTGTACCACTTTCATCGCCAAGTTAGGACATAACTGATAAAAGCTAAATTGGGTAACGTGGCTTAATCCAGAAAGTTTGAATGATGGTTCTTGTTCCTGCCCCTGTGTCCATGATCTCATATACTTAACCAGTTGCAGAGCAGGCAGTTCATTTCAACCATCCATTCAGAAGCAGAAGAGGATGGCTGGAACTGCTAAGGCAGGCCCTGCCTTAGTCTAAATCTTGGAAAGAGATATGAAGAGCAGCAGAGGCCACACTGCATGTATGCACTGACCTGTGGCAGCACCATGTTCCTGACTCCGGTGGAAAAAAAAAAAAGAAAGATACAATATGAATATTACACATTTGTTGAAAGCCATAGAAAGTACCACACCAAGAACGAACCCAAATATAATCTGTGGACTTTGGGCAATTATGATGTGTCAAAATAGGTTCATTGATTGTAACACGTGTACCACTGTGGTAGGAGATGGTGATAATGAGGGAGGGCATGTATGTGTGGGCACACAAGGAGTATATGGGAACCTCTGTACATTCCTTTCAATTTTGCTGTCAACCTAAAGCTGTTAAAATATCTTCAAAAAAATTTAAATTAAAAAAACACGACAGTGAATGCCAGGCTTTTACCCAGCAGATTCACAGTAATTCCTATAGGAATCCATTTAAAAAAGGGGTGAGAGTGTGAAATGATGGATATGTTAATTTGTTTCACGGTAAGAACCGTTTTACTGTATACTATATCATATTTTATACCTTAAATATACATGATAAAAATTTATTTTCTTTTAATAAAGGGGTGAGAAAATGTTATCAGAAATGTAGAATAAAGGTTCTCTCCTATAGTGACTTGAAGTGAAGGGTAGAAATGTTCACCTCCCAGCCCCTTTTCAACACAGTTTTGTTTAGTACCCACATGGAACTCTTTATTTCACTGCTGGGGCATATGAAGTCTGTTCCTTAAACATTAGTTTCCATCATTTTGGGGACTTTGGTGTTATCAGTAGTGATTATGGTATATTTACTTTTAGTTACCAAACTTATGTGCTAGTCATTATGTTTGTGTTATTATTGTCCAACTTTGACACTTGTCCTACAGCTAAAATAAAAAATAATCATTTTTGAAAAATATTTTTTAAAATATGAAACTGTAGGCCGGGCACAGTGGCTCACGCCTGTAATCCCAGCACTCTGGGAGACCAAGGCAGGCGGATCACGAGGTCAGGAGATCGAGACCATCCTGACCAACATGGTGAAACCCCGTCTCTACTAAAAGTGCAAAAATTAGCTGACCATGGTGGCATGTGCCTGTAATCCCTACTCAAGAGACTGAGGCAGGAGAATCACTTGAACCAGAGAGTCAGAGGTTGCAGTGAGCTAAGATCACACTCCTGCACTCCAGCCTGGTGACAGAGTAAGACTCTGTCTCAAAAAAAAAAGGAACTATATATTCAATATAGAAAAATTTAGGTAGTATGAAAGAAGAAGAAATAAAAATTACACCATTTTTCCATATAGTAACAGCCACCATAATATTTTGATGTGTTTTCTGTTTTCTTTAAAAGTATAGTTTTTAGTTTGTTTTGTTTTGTGAAGTGTGATCTTATTGTAGTCACAGTATTATCCACATTTTTCACTTAACATTATATTGTAAACATTTTCCAAATGAGTTTCTTGAATATTTTAATCGCTGCATATGTTGCATCATGTATATATTATTGGACAGAAAGATTGTTTGTGATTTTGCCACTATAGATAGTATGTATATTATTATGTATGTTAAGAAGATATTAGCATTTTCTTCTTAAAGCATTTCTTGTATTTTGGAGTTTGTCCTTATAGCCCTAGAAGTAGGATTACTGGAAAATATAAGACTCTTGTTACATATTAGGAGATTTTTTTCCTAGTGAATTATAGCAATTACCATGCTGCTGACAGTACATAAGAAAACTGAATTCACCACACCTCACCATTTTTTATTCTTGACCTCATTATGACTTCTCTATCCTTAGTATTAGAGTTGGGTATGGTCACTTGGTATGTGTATTCATTTCCTTCAACAGCATTAATTCTTCAACACCAATCATAATTCTGTTTCTGAGTTTTCACATTGCCAAGAGTGGATGCAGGGACAGTGCTGGATGCTGGTTATGGAGTTAACTAGTAGGGGCTAAAGTCTTTTCATATAAGGGAGACAGGGTAGCCCTAATGCTCTTCCTTCAGCTTCAGATCTGAAAACATGAATCTAGTTAGTGGAGTTTTATGTAGAGAATGATGGGGACATTTGGGGAATCATGCCCTAAGAGAAGTGATTGAAAAAACTATGAATTATCTTTATATCCATAATAAAGTTAACATGAAGAAGTAGAATTATTTTATGTTGCTGTAGTAAGCAGAAATAGTATCAAGGGATTAGAGAAAGAGGTTTTACTTAATATTTATAGCTTTTGGAAATGAAACCAGACTGTTTTCATTAGTGATTTCCCACATATATATACATTGGTAACATTTAAGCCATGTATCCTGTGGGCTCTGCCATCTCCTAAGTTATGTCAATGTTAATCCCTACCATGGAATGGGAAGAAAGAATTAGATAATTTACCTCAGTTGGTATGTTTTTTTAATGTTTAAGGGATTTGAGAGTACGAAGATTCATTTGAATTGACTCGCTTTGCTAAACTACAAATACTGGAGAATATAGGAAGAAGCTATGAATAATATCCTGGGACATAGTATTTGAATGATAAATTACTTTATTGTTTTTATTCATATGTGGTAATAATGGAAAATTACTTTAAGATTAGGAGAGGAAAGGAATCTGAAAAGTTTGTTTCATCTCCTTGAAGGACAGAAGGCTTCATGGGGCATTAAAATAAAACAAAAAATACCTTCTCTCCCTAAGATTAATGGTACCTTCC
>NW_012110474.1:3768737-3832453 GCF_000951045.1 Mandrillus leucophaeus
ATTGATAACTATGTCTCAATTAAAAAATTTTTGTTACTTAAATTTTTGCATCATTATTTGCATATCTTTGAGACAACAAAAATTTGCCTTTTTTTTATTTTTTTTTTTTTTTTTTTGCTGTTGGGATCTAAAAGATTCTTATATGTAAATACAAATATTACAGAGAAAGTGAATATGATAGCCAAAATGTGGATTATGAGGATACAAATACATTAACTGATTACTGGCAAAATCAGAACAATCCAATGACAGCAGAGCTCAAGTAAGTGATTTTTGATCCCACCAAAAATATATCCTTTTTCTTGGTTGATTACTTTTTTCTAAAATATAACCTTACTGATTTTTTAAAATTTATTTTACTAAGTAGCAAAAGAAAGCAACATTATTTACTACTGAAACTCTGGAAAGTCGCAGATGTCTTTATTCAAATACTAAAAATATGACAAAACTTAGAATTATATGGTTATATGAAAGAAGTATACATTGGACATGCATCCTTGGAAATATATGCTAGAAATCACTTATATATTGACGACTTCTTATAAATGTCGTTAACTACATAAAATATATTTTAGTATTTCTTTGAGATTATAAAACTTTTTAAACTTTCATTTATAAAATAGTATTGAATTACAAGCTACATATATTAAAAAATACTGTATCAGTGTGTTGTGAACATAACACTTTGGGTGAAACAGTTAATAGATTTAGAAATCAGAAAAAAAAATTTTGTGAGGAAAGGAAAGATGCCATTTTTTTCTGAATCTTTGAAGATTATTTACATTGTCTTATTTAATTCATCTTTCAGACACATGTTGTATTAGGGTAAAATACAAATCAATATTTCAAATCTTTTTCAAACTTTAGCCAAAGTAGTTGGAAATATATTGATTGCTTGCTTGTCTTACTTTCAAGAAAGGTCAAGATAAATGTCCATGTGGTATAAATGTCAACTCCCTATAAAACTATTGTTTTCAGTATTGGGGGCTTCTGAACTGAGAGATAACATATGGTTTACTTATATTTCCACATATATCCAGTTCTGATATCTTTGTTAGCATGAAAATAACATTAATAAATACAGTTTCTCCTTGAATTTAGAGATGATATTAGTTTACCATTTATTACCAAACACATAAAGCATATTATGTGGGAATAAGTAATCAAAAGAAAAATGATTGCTCACGTATCTTTTTCTGGCTGTGTGTGTGTGTGTGTGTGTGTTTTTTTTTATAGAATCAATTTGCAGCAGTAAATACCCCACAGAAAGAAACTTCTCAGATTGATGGACCATCTTTAAACAATACTTACGGTTTCAAAGTCAGCATACAAAACTTACAGGAGGCAAAAGCTTTACATGAGGTAAAACTGCAACAGTAAGGACACATACATTGTGTTCAATTTAACTCCTCTTTTATTCTATAAAACAAGTATGGAATTTTTTTAACGAGGAAGGAATATATTGAATTCTATCCTATTAATCTTCATCTTGTTCTCATTTTCTTACTATTTTGTATATTTACATGTTTATGTACAGTAGAGAAACTTAAAGAATTTAAGTTGCTGAGACTGCTTTGTGATTTCGTATCTTTCACAAATCTCATAACTGAAATTCAGCTTATGGACATTAAAATAAGAAAAGATTTTTGGGAGGTGAAGATGGGATGATCCCTTGAGTCGAGGAGTTTAAGACTATCCTGGGCTACATAGGAAGACCCTGTCTCTACCAAAAAATAAAAATAAAATTAGACACGCACCTATAGTCTCAGCTATTTGGGAGGCTGAGGTGGGAGGATCACTTGACCCTGGGAGTTCGAGGCTGCAGTGAGCTATGATTGCGCCACTACACTCCAGCCCAGGCTACAGACAGAGCAAGACTCTGTCTCTTTGGGGAGAAACAAAAAAAGACTGTATTTTGGGGATTATTATATTAAGATGTTATATCACATCTGAAATGTGATATTTACTTGTATTTTCTGTTTGATTGGCTCAGTGGATTAGAGCTTGCTACAAAAGAGGATAAATTCATTCATTCACATACTCTCTATATAACCCAGCTATCTTCACAGCACAGGCTGTCTGCCAAAGACTAGGACTTTGCAAAAATATACGTCAGCCACAGTATGCATTGGAAAGAATATGTGAATGGGTCACTATAAATTTATTTGTATGCAGAAAACAAACTCAAAGTACATATCTGACTGGCAGTAAGGTAGAAATCGGAGTATATTTTCATTGTTTACACCTGTGCTGTCATATGGTAGCCGCTACCAGCATGGATATTGAGAACTTAAAATTTGGCTTATACAACTGAAGAACTGAATTTTAAACTTTATTTAATTTTAATTTAGATTTTAAAACATAGTTGACTCAAAGTATGTTTGGAACAACTTAGGTATGTAATACTAGTTTTTACTCTAAGTTTTATGAAATTAAGTATAGATCAAGTATTTCTGTAGAAAATTTAGCATGCACAGTGAGATGCTAGAAGGATAAAATACATACTGATTTCAAAGACTTCATGGAAAGAATAAAATATTTTATTAGTAATTTTTATGTTGATTATATGTTGAAAGAATAATATTTTAAATATATTGGATCAAAGTGTTTTTAAATTAATTTAACCTATTTTTATTTTTTGAAATATGACTACTAGAAAACTTTAAGTTACATGTGACTTTCATTATATTTCTGTTGGACAGTGCTAGTTTTATACAGTCATTTTATGTCTTTGCTCTTAAAGCAGAGGATTAGTAACCACCTTTAAGTTATAATTCAATTTTTAAGTGTAGTTTTTTTTCTCAAGTCAATTCTGTTGTAAACTGTTCTAGGGGTTAGATTAACATAAACAGGGAAATTTTTTTTTTTTTTTTTTTTTTTTTTTTTTTTTTTTGAGGCGGAGTCTCGCTCTGTCCTCCAGGCTGGAGTGCGGTGGCGCGATCTCGGCTCACTGCAAGCTCCGCTTCCCAGGCTCACTCCATTCTCCTGCCTCAGCCTCCCAAGTAGCTGGGACTACAGGTGCCCGCCACCACGCCCGGCTAATTTTTTGTATTTTTAGTAGAGATGGAGTCTCACCGTGTTAGCCAGGATGGTCTGACCTCGTGATCCACCCACCTCGGCCTCCCAAAGTGCTGGGACTACAAGCGTGAGCCACCGCGCCTGGCCTGAGGGAAAAATTTTAATATTGTCCTCCTTTTTTCTTCAAATTTGAACTGAAAATTATGTTTTTTTAGAATTAGGTCGGAACATAGTCTCTTATTTATTCATTTGCACATTTTTCTCATTCAACAACATCTATACATTTTCTGTTTTATACCTATGTCTATACTGGCCCCTGAAGCCTACATAAATTCAGTGATAAATTCAGTAATACATACCATCAAATGCACACTTGAGATTAGCAAATTTTTTAAAACTATTAAAAATATGTATTATAGCAAATTTGATAGACTATAGCAAAAAGATGTGTTACATTCGATTATTCTCTTATTTGAAAAGTATACTTTTCTACATTTTCCTGGGTAACCCTGTTTCAGAACCAGGGGCCCTTTGGAAGTTAAAATCACTCAGGAGGTCTCACTAGTTGCTCTGACAGCTTCTTCCTCCAGTTAACAGGCTTTCCTCACCTCAAGGCACATTCCGAACTGCCGCCCGGTGGTTGAAACAGGAATAAACCAAAGAAAAACTCAACACTGTTCTCTTCCTTTCTCTAGGAAATTGTGCTTGTGGCATTTTCTCCCTGTTTCCATTACCCTAGGATAATCTCCTTTCTTCTCACGTCAACACTCAGTGCAGAAGACAAGGGTTGTAATCTTTGTCCCCCTTTCTCACCTCCCTCTTGCCTAGTCACACTCACTAAATCTCTCAAGCCATGTCTTTATATAGTTTGCTTTAAAAAAATACTCCCTAAGCACAGTAATGCATTTTGTTATCAAGGAATAGAAATGCAAATTTTGAGTGTGAAAATTTGATCTAGTAAACAAAAATCAACCTCTAAGACCATTTTAACCTAAAATTGTTTTCAGAGTCTTTATGTCTTTTCAGATGTTCACCCTTTTCTTTGTTTGTTTGTTTGTTTGTTTGTTTGTTTGTTTGAAACATAGTCTCACTCTGTCACCCAGGCTGGAATGCAATGGCACGATCTCAGCTCACTTCAACCTCCACCTCCCAGGTTCAAGCAGTTCTCCTGCCTCAGCCTCCCTAGTAGCTGGGATTACAGGCATGCGTCACCACACCCGGCTAATTTTTGTATTTAGTGGAGACCGGGTTTCGCCTCATTGGCCAGGCTGGCCTCGAACTTCTGACCTCAGGTGATCCACCTGCCTCAGCCTCCCAAAGTGCTGGGATTACAGGCATAAGCCACCATGCCCGGCCTCATATGTTCATCCCTTTCTGATGAAACTGGTGGTTTTGTTTTATTTGGGTTTGTGGGAGGAGTTTTCCATTTAAAAATTTTTTATTTACTAAATTAATGCATGCTTATTGTTAAAATTAAATTCTGAAGAGTATGCATTTAAAAGTAAAAGTTTTTTCACTTAGCTCTCCATTTCATGTGGTTTGATTTTTTTTAATCCTAATATTTTAAAGTAGAAACAGCAGTATATGTTTCTGAGGAAAGTGGTAGATTTGTATTTGTTTTATTATTATTCCTTATACATGCATAATTGATGTTCTTTTTATTTTAAAAAGTATTTAGTGGCCAGGCACAGTGGCTCACACCAGTAATCCTAGCACTTTGGGAGGTCGAGACAGGAGGATTGCTTGAAGCCAGGAGTTCGAGACCAGCCTGAGCAACAAGGCCCCATCTCTACAGAAAGTTTTATAAATTAGCCGGGCATGGTGATATGTACCTAGAGTCCCAGCTAGTAGGGAAACTGAAGTGAGTGGATCACTTGAGCCCAGGAGTTCAGGGCTGCAGTGAGCTATGATCACACCACTGCATTCCAGCCTGGGCAACAGAGAGAGACCCTGTCTCAAAAAAAAAAAAAAAATCTTTAACAAATTTACTAATGAGCATGTGCAACGGTACGTACCAAAAATAATCAGGACAAAAAAATTTGCAATGAAAAGTAAGCTTCCCTCCTACTTCTCCTACTTTAGGCTAGCAATTTCTTTCCCCCAAAAGCAATAAGTATGTCTACATTTTTATGTCACTTTTCAGAAATTTTCTATGAATGTGCTTCCATTTTTTCATGTATAGAAGTTTGCTATATTTACTGGTTCCATTTATCAGTGTATTATAGTTTCTTTTTATATTAGGACGTATAGATCTGCCTCATTCCCTTGAAAATTTTAAAGGTTACAGAATATTCCATCGTATGTATCCTTTATGGATACCACATAATTTATGTAACCTGTCCCCAACAGGTAAACTTCAGTTTTTTTCCGGTCTTTGCTATTATATTCTTGAGTAAACATCCTTGTGCGTATATTTTGTCTACATGTATATCTATCTCTAGAATAAATTTTCAGGGATAGGATTGCCACATCAATGAATTTTAATTTTCATAGAGATTTACCAAATTCTACTCCTGTCGCTAGTGAGAGACTTGAATTTACGTTTCTTCAACATTTTGCATGCAAGATAAATACAAAACACAAATCCTTTGTTAAATTTATATGATCTGAACAATTACCAATATTGTAACAGTAATCTGTTTTCCATTGCCAGGTACATGTACATGATAAAAAGATGAAGTATAATTCTATCTGTAATCATGAATTTAACCTATATTTTGTTTTTCTTACTCTGTATTGATTTTAGAAAGAAAACTAAGAATTACAGTTAAAAGTCTCTATTGGCATAGAAAAATAAGCATGAAAAGCAAATATTAACATTTTTTGCATTATATGTTAAAGAGAAAATGTGCATGGGTAAAAATCTGGCTGTTGTGTAGTTGATACCATAACAGTTCTTTTTTTTTTTCCCAGGAAAAACTATAATTAAAAATCTACCTAGTGTATGCAAAAGTCTAAGTAGCCCTGAAGTAGTAGTGAATTAATTGGTAGGAAATTTAAATTTTAAAGAAGTTCTCTTTTTACTTTAAACTACAGGTAAAACCGTATAGTTTAGCTACCTACATGAAGAGTAAAACGTGACAGACTTTGGTTTCAATGTATAACCACTTGGACTAGTCATTCTCTTTCTCAAACAAGAATTGAGAGATCCTGCATATATTTCAGAAAAATAGTCTAAATATTGTCATTGAGAAATTATGGCAAGAGCAGATTTTCTGAAATAACATCATGAATTGATTTAATCTAATCTTGGGAGTAAAAATCTTTTGTTTCAATCTGTGGAGTGCTGAGTTGTGACTTTGTCCTTTATGTCCATTTTTTCTGTAATCTTACATACATATTTCTCTAGAGCCTTAGTGAAACATACTTCTTTGAGCATGTCTTTAAAAAATGTTTTAAAAACATAATATTTATTTGCTTTTATAGATACAAAATCTTACCCTAATCAGTGTGGAGTTGCATGCTCGAACCAGACGAGACTTAGAACCGGATCCCGAATTTGACCCAATCTGTGCTCTGTTTTACTGCATCTCGTCTGACGCTCCACTGCCAGATACAGAAAAAACAGAACTCACGGGTGTAATAGTGATTGATAAAGACAAGACAGTTTTCAGTCAAGGTATTGTCTGTTTTTATTAATGATATACCTGCCCACTCTAGGAGGAACTTTTTAATGAGGAGTTCCTATGCTGAAGATCCAATCTAAGCAAGCCTGAGGACTCTTTTCTAAAATGTTTGCTGAGATAGGAGTAGGAGATTGTGTATAACTTTGTCCTAGATGTATTATTCTTACTTGAATTAGTCAGAAGCAGCCAGGCACAGTGGTGCCTGCCTATAGTCCCAGCTACCTGGGAAGCTGGGCAACAGGATAGCTCGAGCCCAGGAGTTTGGGGCTGTAGTGCACTGTGATTGTGCCTGTAAATAGACACTACACTCCAGCCTGGGTAACATAGCAAGACCCCATTTATTTATTTATTTTTAAGTTAGAAGCAGTGCAATATAAAGATCTCAATATTTTATAATTAGCTTATATAATTTGTTCTAAGTATTATTTTATAAAAATAATTATTACTGATACAGAGTCCACATTATTATGTATCCCTAGATTAGGTGCACAGTCTTCCTTATGTATGCATATGCAAGTATTTTCTTGCTGATAAGAGAGTTTATCTTACTACTATAAGTTAATGGTTCATAAGATACTTTTAAGATGTATTCTTACTTTGCTTATATCTCTTTATCTTTCTAAGTACATATACTTTTGGTTCAGAGGTTCTTCATACAGAATGCCATGTAAGGCATTTTATAAAATACCTACTGTCCCTCTGCAGCTTTCAGTGGTCACCATTACAAGTGAATTCAGTCCACTGAGGAGGAAGTCTTAGCACAGAATACAACCATATTAAGAATTTGCAATTTATTCAGTGATGTGCTTGAGCTGACACATACCAGCTCACAGCCAGTTCTTGGATTTTCATGAATTTTTCAAACTAGTTGCTGTCGCTTTGGCAGTTGGAAATCAGCCATAGGGTCGGGGAGGGGTCCTTACATCATGAAATAGGCCAGCACTACAAAGTAAGGCTTTCTTTTTTTTCCTACAGAGTTGGTGGTTAAACATTTTCATCATACCAGAGATTAAAATGTCCTGTGTTAAGCAAAGCTGTCCTGCTAGGAAGAGTAAAGACAGAAACAAAGTAATACAGGTTCTTCACAAGTGATATGTTATTTTCTTTTCTTTTCTTTTCTTTTTTTTTTTTTGAGATGGAGTCTTGCTCTGTTGCCCAGGTTGGAGTGCAGTGGCGTGATCTCAGCTCACTATAAGCTCCGCCTCATGGGTTCATGCCATTCTCCAGGTTCATGCCTTTCTCCTGCCTCAGCCTCCCAAGTAGCTGACTACAGGCGCCCACCACCACGCCCGGCTAATTTTTGTATTTTTTAGTAGAGACGGGGTTTCGCCATGTTAACCAGGATGGTCTTGATCTCCTGACCTCGTGATCTGCCCGCCTCAGCCTCCCAAAGTGCTGGAATTACAGGCTAGAGCCACTGTGCCCAGCCAGTGATATGTCATTTTCTAGGAAATTTTGTGAATGCAGTCTTTTCAGGAGAATAGCTGAAAATATAAAATTTGAATTTTCAGTTGTATATGAAACTAAAAAATCTTTTGAGAGTTTTTTAAAGACATTGGGTTAATTATGTTTTTACTTGGTGGGATGTTTTCTTAATTTGAAATATTTCAGTAGTACAATTTTACTTAAAAGTAAGGGATAATATTACTTTTATATTATGAAGGTATATTATTACATAATGTTATATATAATAGACATTTTGTTTATTTTTTAGATATCAGATATCAGACTCCATTACTTATTAGATCTGGAATTACAGGACTCGAAGTCACCTATGCTGCTGATGAGAAGGCACTTTTTCATGAAATTGCAAATATAATAAAGAGGTATTGTTTTGTATTATCTGATTTTTCCAGTTTTTATTCAGAGAGTCGTTTCATGCTATTGCAGATAACAGTGAAGACAAAAGTGAAGGTAGGAAGAAAACGAATCCCTTCCTATGGGCCTTGAAAGCAGAGTTACTCTTGGAAAAATTTTATATTCACTTCCCACCACCATCACTGTTTTCATCAGACAAGATAGGAAAAGCAGTGTTCTGTTCTCAAGATTGAGGGGCCAGTGAAAGACAAATATTTGTTTAGCCTCTAACTTCCCAGGTGTTCTTGAGGTTTGTTTTTCTATAGTGCTGAAATAATGGAGAACTGTGTAAAGTTCCATTGTATTATTCATTAACTAGGTTTCTACCTTAGGAGCCAGCCACCATTTCAGTACCTTTTTTGTTTTGTTTTGTTTTGTTTTTCTTTTTTAAAGTTTTCTGAGTTCTAAACAAGCCAATCTCTTCAAAAAACTTTGGGATGCATTCTGCGTATAAATGTATCTGTTAATAAATGTTGAACTGTCTTGTGCACAGTTCCTTGTGCACAGAGCTCTTGTGCACAGAGCTCCTTAAAAAATCTTCTTTTGACCGTTTGGTAGTTGGTCCTCAGATTGATAGTAGAATCTTGTCCAAGTTTATGAAAAAAAAAAATTTTAACAAAAATATTTTAATTTAAAAATAAAATCATTAAGTGGATCATTTGCATTTTCTCAAGAGTGTAACTCTTGGTAGCCATAGACTCTGTTATTAAATGCTTCACTTTGTAGAAACTTAAGGATTCTGCCCATTGCTAGGTTTCAGTTTTTAGATGTCTAAAGCAAGATAGAAAACACCCTTTGGATCCTGATGTACAGATAAAAGCTGTCCATGAGCATGTTGTTATACTCACCCTTTTTTGTTTTGCTTATATAGTTGAACTTTATCCTATAAAAACTAAATCAGTATTCTACACGAAAGATTGAGATGATATTCTACAGACTTGTCATCAGATTGATTCCCAGATAAGTTAACGTAAACCATTCTGAGAATTAGAAAACCAAAACGTGTTTTCTACAAAACAAAATTAAATGACAGAGCATCAAAAATAGTATGCTACTACCCATGACTATGAAGGAAAAAAGAGTAAAGTATTTTTACTATTTATAGCACTGGTGACTAGATAGAGTCCCATCTATTTGAGTTTCGTCATTGTCAGTCCTACCTTTTATCTTCTCACAGAGGTTGTCATCAACATGTCAGATGCTTTCAGTATCCACACTTCTTTTATTTCTGCAAGCAACTCAGAAAAAGAAATATGTAAGAGTTTCAGTCAATACTATTTTGTGTACCAGCACATGTCCAGTAACATCCCTGGACTTGTATGCTTGCCTTTTCCTTGTTAGGTATATTCCCAACGATAGGATTACCTACCAGCATCGAGAAATGTGTCAGTCATTTGCAAGTACAACTTTCTTATATGTCCATAAAATGAAATGTACTAGTAATTAAGGAAAAAGGGGTAAACAAAACTGTCATAAAAAGGAAAATGTTTAAATGTCAACTTTTCAATTCTATAGTGTTCTTTATATATTAGTCCAAACAACCCTGCAAAAAGATTGATTATTTCATTCTTTCACCCTATTTGTTGTGTACTTACTCAACACAGCCTTTGGAGTCAGCCAGCCCTGTGTTTCTGTCTTGAATAAGTTGCTTAACTCTCTCAACTTTGTTTTCCTAATCTGTAAGATGGGTAGATAATGCACATAAAACTCTTAAACTCATGTCTGGTACATAGTGAGTACATAAATGTTAACTGTGTGTAAGGGGCAGTGCTAGGTATACTATAAAAACGAATAAAATATATCTTTGTTTTTCCATTTTTAATACTTTCTCAAGTGGCAAACACAAAAAGTAATATAAAGTGATATTAAACAAGCAAAACTTAATCTATAATCTTGTCACAATCGTTTTCCTCTTTCTGTATTTCCTTGGACTATTTACTTTGCCCGGTCTCCCTAACTTAAATATAAACTATGATTCTTCCCTTTTCCTCTTCCCCAAATACTGTTACATTTATTTTACATCATATCCATTTAACCTCAGAATTCTTTTTCAAGATGATTCCTTCCCCTCCATGCCCCTTGCCTCTACTGGAGTACCCTTATCTATCATGTGTGTAGATGGTAGTGAATTGCTTAAAATACTGTGAGGCATCTTTTTTCTACCTAAGCAAATAAAACCATTTTCCTATTTTTTCTGCTTCTATTTTATCCACAGTTTTGGGTTGTGTTCACCACTAATCCCAACTACCCAACCTTGTTCTTTCTGTAACTTTCAGAAACCTGATAGAATGAATAAAACCCACTAGAAATTGAAGAACAAGTCATCAAGGCCTTGTTATTGACTCCAAATGTTTTTAGAGAAGAAAAATGGAATCCTTTGGCTTTTGAACTTGAAAACAGGTGTTTTATCAGCTTTAAGAGAGTCTCTTAAGACTAAACAGCCTCCAGGTCAAAAAATAAATATATGTAATATATCTGAAAAATATGCCTGAAACAACTTTACAATTCTTCCAAAGGGACAAAATCTGTGAAATAAATCTAAGAAGAGAAGCACAGGCTAACTTTTTTCAGCAGTCATTTCTGAGCTGTAGCAGTTTATAAAAATAGACAACTTTTTAATTGAAACAGTTATTTTCAATGCATTATTTTTTGGAAAAAAGTGTACTTAGTCAGCTCCATTAGTTGCCACAACAGAACAAATAGCTGACTGGAATAAGTTCTTGCAATAACAAGATGCTGCATAAATGAGAACGATTCAGATGAAGAAATTAGAAGAACTGTAACGTTTAAAACAGAAGGGCTGTGTAATCATCTGGCATCCTCTTCATGTTGTAACTGTGTAACTATGTGATATATAACTATGTGATGTGTGATAGGTAACTATGTGATAGGCATTCCAGGAATCTTCCAAATTATTAAGATCAAGGTCAACTGTGGCCACATTGTAATGCCTGTTCTGAGCCACTCTGAGTACTTAGCAGACAACTGTGTGGGTTCTGTTGTGTGCGTATGAGAATTCTTCAGGTCTGTGACCCCTGGTGATCCTTAGAGCCACTTGATACTTCTGCCCCAATTCTCAAATGTAGCCATTCATTACACAGTTAGTTTTAAAGGGAGACACACTGGACAAGTAGATCGTCTATCTTTGGACTAAGAAGAGTTTAATGAAAGAGATGAAGGCAGTATCAAAGAGTTGGTTAAGGGTTTGGGTGTTATGTTGGAAGACTAAACGGAAAGAGTATTGGGATATTTCTCCTTCCTTGAGTGCCCTGGGATCTTTCTGGATATTCATGCTATTGTTGCTTATTGCCTTGCTTCAATAGCTGTTTATTAAATTAAGCCATTTTCTCAGAAATGTCAATCCTATTTATGTAGAGAAAAGCACATAAGTAATATGTTTAATATCTTTGTCTCCTAACAAGCTTGAAGACTGCTCAGCAAGTCTGTGGATAACAGTGGATCATGAACAGATCACCAGAAAATTAAAATTTTTACTACAGAATGTACTTTCATAGGGCCTTTAGTGAATAGGAAATTTGCAAGTATGCTGTTGCAGAAGTTTGAACCTAGTTCTTTTGACATCAGCCACTTAAATACTCCAGAATTAAAAATCAGAAAACATTTATTGTGACATTCCGATTTTTATTGACTAGGTAAAAACGAAAGCCATTCAATACCCATTTTTAGAAGACAGCTATGGAATTGTGATAAAACATTAACATATTGGTTCTAAAAGCAGATCTGGTGATCTGGTCATGATCCATTGTTATGCCAGACTTGCAGAGTAGCCATAGATAGGTTATATCAATAAATTAATGTAGTCTAATACTGTAGACATTGGCTGAGGCTTATGGTATTAAATGCTTTAAATTGGACAGGCTGACATCTCACAATTTAGTGTTTCATGAGTAGTTGTGTAAAACTCAACGATTTCAATTTCTGTGATATTTCACTTGGCCTTTTGGCATTTATAAAGAACAAGATAATGCTACTAATTGATAGAGCTACTTACTGTAGTTTTTGCTCTCAAAACTTATAATTAGTTCCTCTCTCCCCCACACAATTTTCCACTCAAGATAAATTTTCATATTTATAACTAAACATTTCTCTGTGGTGGTCACAACATGGAGGTCCTAAGAGGAGCCACAGAGAGGCTCCTTGTGGATTAGACACAGGTTGTCAGTTCAGTTTTGCCAGTGTAGCTCTGACCACAAGGAGCACATTTTTCTTCTAGATTCTGATGTTTACCTTCCCCACCTTAATCCCACCTCTATTAATATTTTATTCTTCCATTAAGTTGAATCACCATCCTTTTAAATTTAAAGGACAAACTTGTCATTACTTAGGCCTTATTTTGTATGAGAACCAAGTCATTACTAAAATTAAGTGAGAAAAAGAAGGCATTTTCATTTTTTTTTCTCAGCATTAAAACTTTAAGGGCGGTATAGATTACAAGGGTAGATAAGTGACAACAGGAATGACCTAGGGATCTTTTTCAAAATACCATACCCACATACACCCTCACACTTCACCTTCCCCTGCCCACATTATATTCTCACTTGTACCTTTACTCATATACTTCGGTGGTAATGGCCTGCCTTCCACCCCAATTTCCATCAACCTCTTTTCCCACTTGTATCAAACAAATACACAGTCTAAGTAAAAACTCTGCTTACTTTACAAAAGTAGCGTCAAATTGCCTATAATCCCAGCACTTTGGGAGGCTGAGGCAGGCAGATCACTGGAGGTCAGGAATTTGAGACCAACCTGACCAACGTGGTGAAACCTCGGCTCTACTAAAAATACAAAAAATTAGCTGGACTTGGTGTGGGGCACCTGTAATCCCAGCTGCTTAGGAAGCTGAGGCAGGAGAATCATTTGAACCTGGGAAGCAGAGGTTGCAGTGAGCTAACATCATGCCACTGCAATCCAGCCTGGACAGCAGAGTGAGACTCCATCTCAAAAAAATAAAAGAAACAAAGTAGCTTCAAATCAAGTACTCTTAACCCTCCATCTCTTCCTGTATAAAAACTCTGTAGGTACCACTGTATCATCCCTTCTCAATCTGGGAACCATTAGAGAACACAGGTTTTTATTTTCATACCTCACATCATGAAGAAACAATTACTCTGGTTAAAGGTTCAAATGTATGATACTTATATAACTTTTTAATTCCTGTTTTAGGTATGATCCTGATATTCTGCTAGGATATGAGATTCAGATGCATTCCTGGGGTTACCTCTTACAAAGGGCTGCCGCTTTAAGTGTTGACTTATGTCAGATGATCTCTCGGGTGCCAGGTCTGTATCATTGTGAATGTTTTGTCATTCAACTACAGAGCAAATTATAAAGGAAATAAAGACAAAATGTTAAAGGGTACTTACGTTCTAGCCCAATTTTTAAGTATTAAGTTGTTTAAGTTTTAGATACAGAATAAATCCATTGCAGAAAAAATTAAAAATAAAATAAAAATATTCTAGTCTCACTGCTATATATACTGTTAGTATAGTTGTTGAGTTTTTTCCTTTCAGTCACTTTTCATATACATATGTAGTGGTTTTTAAATAATCATACCATATATTCCATTTTTGTTATGCTTCCTTCATCTAGTGTCTTACCACACATATTTTTCTGCATTATGAAATAGTCTTCATAATTATTATGAAGCTACATAGCATTTCTTTGACTTGTACCATAATTTTATTGTGTGTCTGGCTCTGTTTTTTTTTTAATTCATTTTGTTGGTGAAGAAGGGCAGGATGGGTTGAGGAACACTAATAGTTAACTAATCATTGATTTTTATTTGGATATCAGGCTAAAAATATTGCAGAAATTTTGAAACCCATTCCCCAAAGTTTGATTCTGACTGGAAAAGGGAGTAATAATATTCATACCAAAATTATTTGTAGTTTATAATGCATTTTTTAAAACTAGGTTTTCTTTATAAACCTGGGATTTTTAATAAATTTATTCCCAAGGGTTCCCACAAGTCTAACTAAAACAAAGTAGTGTATACTTGGGAAAAGTTAAAGCTGGAAGATTCCAGGACAGTAAAGTTTTTTAACTTTGCAAAAAATTGCAATAAAAAGATCAGGTGCAGTGGCTCACACCTGTAATCCCAACACTTTGGGAGCCCAAGATGGGAGACTTGCTTGAGCCCTGGAGTTCAAAAGTAGCCCAGGTAACAAAGTGAGACCCCATTTCTACCAAAAAAAAAAAAAAGGGTGTAATAGCATGTGCCTGTAGTCCCAGCTACTCAGGAGACTGAGGTGAGGCAATCGCTTGAGCCCAGGAGTTCAAGGCTGCAGTGAGCTATGATCGCACCACTGCACCCAAGCTTGGGCAATAGAACAAGACAAAAAGGGAGCGGGGGACAGAGATGTTTTAAGTTTAGCTTTTCATTGCATGAATTTTTGTGTAGCTTGTGTGTCCTTTGCATGATAGGAATAGTGGTATATCTTTTTTTTTCAACATCTTTTTTGGGATAGGTGTTAAATATCCTTGCCTCAATTTATTCATCTGTAAAATAGGGACAATAGAACTTATTTCATAGGGTGATTGTGAGGAACTTAAAACAGTACCAGAGTATATGTTTTATTGTTTGCTAAATGAAAAACAAACTTTTAAACATTATCTCTTTAAAATAAAGAGAATTGGGTGGTTGTACATGGTCTTTTGATTCAGGTAATCCTAGTTTAGAATACTAGTTTTCTTACTGTAAGATCTTGGGCAAGATATAACATTTCTGAGTAGAATTTTCTGTAATACAAAATGAAAATTTTACTAACTTTTTAGGTGGTTGTGTTAAAGGAAGTAATGTTTGTATTAAAATAAATGATGTTGGCAAAATTCTTAGAACATAATAAATATTCAATATGGTAAATATTTTTATTATTCTGGAACCTTTAATCATTAACATTCACATACACCTAGTGTTATATAGGAGAGACACATTTTAATTTATATTCTAGGTAAAATTCACCTCCTAAGAAACTAGACTCAGAACTCTATTTGCTATGAGGAACTCTTCATCTAGTTCTCCATATGCCTTCTTCTAGTTCTCCATAGGCATTCAAGAGAATTTCATCCTGAATATGAACATGATGTCAACAAATTTTCAGAGAATCGTTTAGGTTAAAAATTGAACTGATTTTTTTTCCAAGAAATTACCAGATTAACTATGGACCTTTCTCATGCTAAAACCAAGCAAATGTTAGCATTAGGTGTTTATAAAGGTAGCGTCAGGCAAGGCATGATGCACCTGTAGTCCCAGCTGTTCGAGCAGCTGAGGCAGGCGGATTGCTTGTGGCCAGGAGTTTGAGGCTGCAGTGTGCTATGATTGCACCTGTGGCTAGCCACTGCACTCAACCTGGCAACATAGTGAGTTGTCTCTTTTAAAAAATGAAGAAAAAAGGTAGTGCCAAAAATTACTAAATTTAAAGAAAAAAGTGTTTCTTATTTAAATATAGAAAGAAGGAGGGAGGGAGAGAGTTCAGGTAAACAAAATTTTTTCATACATTGTGAATTATATGTCATCTTTAATATTCATCCTTAATGTTTATTCTCATTTTCCTTGGCATAATTTTATTGAAAGTTGTTTTCTGTGAGCCCTGATACAATCTGTTTTCATTTCTATAGATGACAAAATTGAGAACAGATTTGCAGCTGAAAGAGATGAGTATGGATCATATACAATGAGTGAGATAAATATTGTTGGCCGAATTACACTAAATCTTTGGAGAATCATGAGAAATGAGGTAGGTGATTTATCCAAAATGTTGTTTGGAAATAAGATATTCAGTCAATATAATGATTTAATCATTATAGAGTATTAGTAAGATTTACTATACAGCTTATGCGTTTGTCAATTACTATTATACTTAAGTAGCGTTAAAGTAGTACTTTCTAAAATGCAAAACTACAGAGGTATTAGACTTTAATGTTTCAGGTGAGTTTTATTTTTTTTTTTCTTTGTGTCTGAGGTAGCAATAATTAGAAAGGTCTAAACTATAATAAAATATTGGGGCCAGGCACGGTGCTCACACCTGTAATCTCAGCACTTTGGGAGGCCCAGGCAGGGGCATCCCTTGAGTTCAGGAGTTCCAGACCAACCTGAGCAATATGGCAAAACCCTGTCTCTACAAAATAATAGCTAAAAAAATTAGCTGGATGTGGAGGCACATGCCTATGGTCCCAGCTACTTGGGAGGCTGAGGTGGGAGAACCATTTGAGCTCAGGCAGCTCAGATTGCAGTGAGCCGTGATCATGCCACTGCACTCAAGCCTGGGTGACAGATCGAGACCCTGTCTCAAAATAAAATAAAATATTGTGTTGTACACATTGAATATTGTCTAATTTCACCGTTTTGGTGTTTTTTTCACTTAAATCATTTTTGCACTTAAAGCCGGATGAATTCAGCTTGGCCTCGTTGATTTATTATAGTAAGAAAAATTTAGTCGAGAAATAGGAAGGAGCTTCTCAAACGAACTATATTTAAATACTGGGTCAGATTAATAAGATAAATTAAAGAGACAGTACTTTGAAATAGTTAATAATTAAGGCTTTGGGGGCTCAGATAAGGATTTTTAGTAGAGTAATTTCAATGAACTATCACATTAATTTGCATTCACTTAAAAAAGGAATTATTTCACACAAAAAAAGTAAGATCATGGAATTTTCCTGGATAATATTTGCATCCTTGAAGTTACCCAATTTCTCTTATTTGAAATGTGAAAAAGCCATACATGGTGGCTCACACCTATAATCCCAACTCTTTGGGAGGCCAAGGCAGGAGGGGTTAGCTTGAGGCCAGGTGTTCAATCAAGACCATCCTGGGTAACATAGCGAGACCTTGTCTCTATTAAAAATAAAAAATAAACAATTAGATTGGGCACGGTGGCTCATACCTGTAATCCTAGCACTTTGGGAGGCCAAGTAGGGTGGATCACTTGAGCCCAGGATTTGAGACTAGGCTGGGCAACACAGCAAAACCCCATCTTTACCAAAAAATACAAGTTAGCCATGTATGGTAGCGTGTGCCTAGTGTGTAGCCAGGCAACAGCTACTTGGAAGGCTGAGGTGGGAGGATCACTTGATCCTGAGAGCCAATGGCACACACATATAGTCCCAGCTTATCAGGAGACTCAGCCAGGAGGACCTTTTGAGGCCAGGAATTCAAGGCTGCAGTGCACTGTAATATTATACCTCAGAGGCAGCGTTGCAGTGAACTGAGATTACACCACCACACTTCAGCCTGGGCGACAGAGCTAGAGCCTATCTCAAAAAAGACAAAACAGAAACAAAGATACCTACTATAAATTGGTCTATTCTTAGACTTTGGACTTTGGATAGTATCAACTAAAATGTTTATATTTCAAAGAAAGCTAATTCTACAATTGCTTCTGCTCTTTGAAATTACTTTCTCATTAGACACTTTCTATTATATACTTATTATTCACTATTGTCTTCTTAGCTCTTTGGATTTATATAAAACATTTGACTTTCTAAGCTGCCGTATGCAATATACAACATGACTCTGCTTGAGAATAATTTTATCTTGTTGTGTTGTTCTTAAAGTAATAAGAGTGTAAGTCCCCAATGATTTAAAGTAATTTCTAGTGATACAGCACAGGATATAGGAGATACAGAGATTGTAATGTATTTGGTGTGTGTATTTCATTTTATATATATATATATATTTTTTTTTTAATTTGATTTGTTTTTGAGATGGAGTCTCGCTTTGTCACCCAGGGTGGAGTGCAGTGGTACAGTCTCGGCTCACTACAACCTCTGCCTCCCGGGTTCAAGTGATTCTCCTGTCTCAGCCTCCCGAGTAGCTAGGATTACAGGTGCCTGAACCACACCCAGCTAATTTTTGTATTTTTAGTAGAGACGGGGTTTTTCCTTGTTGGCCAGCCTGGTCAGAAACTCCTGACTTCAAGTGATCCGCCCACCTCGGCCTCCCAAAATGCTGGGATTACGGGTGTGAGCCACTGTCCAGGCCTCACTATGTATTTTAATCTATAGTCTGATATTGCTTGAGATGAACACATACTTTAAGTGTATAAACACAAAAGTAAATTATTGAATCCTAGTTTCAGGGGTCTTTTCATCCCTGTATATCCACTAGTAGCTTAAAATCGGAAATTAGAGAACATATATTTTTTTCAAAGTTTAGGGCCTTGTCTAGTCCTCACTGAAAATTCAGGGTCAAATGTTTTCTTATTTAGGATGAATATATACTATCTCTGATCTTTATACAAATGTGGGAAACAACTATAAGAAAGTTAAGAGCTGGATAATTTACCTGTTTTATAAAATTTGGAACTGGGTACAGTGGCACACACATGTAGTCCCAGCTACTTAGGAGACTCACGTGGGAGGACGTTTTGGGGTCAGGAATTCAAGGCTGTAGTGTACTATTTATTATGCCTGTGATAGCCACTGTACTCTAGCCTGGGAGCTAAAGCAGGACCCCATCTCTTAAAATAATAGTAATAATAAATTTTGTTTGTTTTTTAATATACAGGTACTAGATTTATTTTTCCTGCTTTACTTTGAACATAGAACTCCTGCAGTTTCCTTATGGACTTTGAATTTGTAGTGACAAAACAAAATACCTCTTAAATAGTAATCTTTATTAGATATTTGTTGACTGCTTAAATGACAATAAATGGCTCTTCCCCAGACAACTACATTTAGAGGCCTTCTGGATGTCAACTCAATCTAGGCTTTTCAAGAATTTGCCAAGTAGGTTGGAAACAGACTTGATTCAATTCAACAAATATCTGGTGCACTGGTTGAAGGGCCTGGGTTTAGATAAAGTAAGAGTATAGTAACAGACAGGAAGGCAGAATATATGGGTATGGATGTTGGTAGGTAGAGATAGGGCAGTGAGAATCTGTGGAAGTTCTCTTGTGATTCATTTTCTCAGTAGAATAGCAGTTACTGTTCTTAGCTGAAACTGAGAATTGTGGAGAGGCTTTTGGGGTTTGAGAAGAGAGAAGTTTGAAATGGTTATTAGGAGAATTTGAGAGAAAATATAAACACTGGGCCACATTAAGAGTCTATTTGATATTTGGATTAGGAAATTAAAGTAATATACCCACCAGCTATGTTTAAATTCACAGATTCAAGTTAGATTTGACCATCACTCACAAATGGTTATGGATTTACTTAAAAAAAATAAACAGCAGCAGCAGCAGCAGGAGAGGGAAAGGGAATGAATGGTACATGCAGGGGAATGATTACCATGATTGACTATGAAATTTAAACTAAATAAGGAGCAGAGAGGTCAGAGCACCAAGGGGTGTAAGTTGGAAGCACAGGAGATGATGGTCAGAGAATGGGATGCATGAGATTTTGGAGGGAGTACACCTGTTGATAGATCCTGGGGTATGATTATGGAAGTGGGTAGCGTAGGTAGAATGGAAGACAAAATCATTAGAGAAGAGGAGTTCGAGGAGTCAAGGAGTATCTTTGTTTTCTTCCCACATAATTGTTACACTTACTGCATATAAAATAACAGCGGTCTTTTTCCTTTAAAATTCAAATAAATATAGTGCCATTCACCTCTGGAATGTAGTACGGCAGAGGAGAAATCTGAGGTCCAGCTAATTATATCTTTGATTATTGCTCCTGTCTCCGTATTAAGCTTTCCTTTAGGAACCTAATTATATATTAACATTCTGTTCTCTGTTCCCTGTATCTTCCCTCCTCTCATTTTCATCTTTTCATTCTCTTTATCTGCATGTTGAGACATTTCCATATTCCTAACTTGATTTTTAGTAGAACTATTCTGCTATTATCTTCTTTCAATATGGGTTTTTTCATTCTGTTAGTGATTTTATAATCCTTCCTCATTTAATCTTGTGGCATTTTCCTCATTCTATTACTCTCTACCTTTTGACAACCTATGAGGGCATCTGTGTATATGTATATATACACAAGTACATGCACACACTGTGAAGTATGCTGCATTGTACTGCCATTGTTCTGAAGATTGACAGAAATTGTAGATAAAGTAAGACCAATTTGGGTCACTGCACTGAGATAAGATTAACATTCAGTCCCTATTTTGTACCTCCTGGATCACAGGAGTGGAAAAGAAAGTAGTTTAAAATTGTAATATACAATTGTGAAGTGCTGTTTGAACTATTTCTCAGAATCCCAAATTGACCTAAGAATGGAGACCACTGGTTCCTTAATTTCCATTTTGCATTGAAATACCTGCCATTGTCTAGATTGCTTTTGTCTTGTAGATATTTCAGAGAAATCATCTAGCTGAAAGTACATATTTATTAATTTGGGCCCTTTTGCAGGATCTTTTACCCATTAACACAGCTTTCACTTATATATTTTGAAGATGGGGAGACATTTCTGACATTTTAATATTTTGCTTTTGGAATGAAATTGAGTGTCTCTATAATAATGCCTGTGTAGTGGGGTCTAGTAACGTAATTATTGGGAGGAGAATGCCTGCCTTTAACTAGATAACTTATCCTCAAATCTGTGGAATCCCATTAATCAGCATGTCATCAAGAACCAAAAAGTAAGTATGGAAAGAACAAAAAATTAATTTGCTTGACAATGCTTCTGTCAATATGCATATTATCATAGAGTATAAAAATGGTAAGAACTAGGATCTCTTAAAATAAGTCTTATATGACCAAGTTGAATCTCATCAGGTCTGTTTTCTCTAATTAATTTTCCAATTTGTTATGAACATTTCTGTCCAGTAGGCTCTACATAGTTTTGAATTACGATTCAGTTATACCACACATCAATTTTACAAGTAGCTTTAATATCTACTATGAAAAGGTTAAAGTGATATTGGTATCTTTTAGAACAAAATTTGCTACATAAACGTAAACATTATTATAATGATGTCTTGCCTTTTTGTTTTAGGTGGCTCTAACTAACTACACCTTTGAAAATGTGAGCTTTCATGTTCTTCATCAGCGTTTTCCCCTCTTTACCTTTCGAGTCTTGTCAGATTGGTTTGATAACAAGACAGATCTCTACAGGTACTGTTTTATAACTCTGAAGAAGATAATATAAAATCATCATTGAGATGTAATTTATATGTAATAAAATACACACATTTAAAGTGTATTGTTCAGGCCGGTTGTGGTGGCTTACACCTGTAATCCTAGCACGTTGGGAGGCTGAGGCGGGCATATCACCTGACGTCAGGGGTTCGAGACCAGCCTGGTCAACATGGCAAAACCGCGTCTCTACTAAAAATACAAAAATTGGCCAGGTGTGGTGATGCATGCCTGTAATCCCAGCTACTCAGGAGGCTAAGGTAGGAGAATCACTTGAACCTGGGAGGCAGAGGTTGCAGTGAGCCGAGATCGTGCCTCTGCACTCCAGCCTGGGCGACAGAGTGAGACTCGTCTCAAAAAATATATAAATAAATGAAGTGTATTGTTCAATGACTTTGAAAAATGCATTTATCTTGTAATCATTACTCCAGTCAAGATAAGGAGCATATCTGACACCCAGAAGATTCCCTAATCATCTAGATAATTACTAATTGGATTTCTATTACTCTAGATTAGTTTTGCCAATTCTAGAACTTCATATTAATGGAAATATTCATAATCAACCTTGGCTTTGAA
This sequence comes from Mandrillus leucophaeus, assembly GCF_000951045.1. Taxonomy (NCBI): domain Eukaryota; kingdom Metazoa; phylum Chordata; class Mammalia; order Primates; family Cercopithecidae; genus Mandrillus; species Mandrillus leucophaeus. The sequence continues at coordinate 3,790,861 of NW_012110474.1, forward strand.
GAAACTCAGAAAACATACTGTTTTCTGGGATTTACCCTGTTGCATAGTTTGTTCATTCTTATTGTTAGATAGTATTCAATTATATGAATAGAACTTACCCACTCACCTGTTGTTGGACATTTGGGTTGTTTCTAGTTTGAGGCTATTATGAATAAAACTGCAATAAATATCTGCATAATGTCATCGTGTGAACATACGTTTTCATATCTCTTAGGAGTAGAATTGCTGGGTCATATGGCTATTGTGTGTTAATATTTCAAGAAACTTAATCTGTTTTCTTTGGCAAGTCTGTCGGCAAAAATTATGTCAGCCCCTGTTTATGTGAAAATGTCTTTATTTCACCCTTATTTTTGAAGGATGATTTCTCAGTCTCAGTTGCGTTTTTTTCTTTCACCACTCTAAAGATTTTGTTCCCTTTTCTTCCAGCCTCTCTTTTTGCTGATGAGAAGTCAACAGTTATTCTCATTTTTCTAGTATTTGTGATTCATTTTCTTTCCAAAGTCAGATTTACTGAGTGGTTGACCGATGTTGCTTATGACTCTCTGCAAGGTTTATAGTGGAGGCAGGGGGAGTTTCTCAGTTCTCCTGTCTAACCTCAGTCTTTGGTTCTTCCTGTTCTTCTGGGGTTTGCTCAGCACTCCTGCTCTTCCCACAGTGGCAATAGACCTCTGCTTTGTACCACTGCCAGGTCCTGGGCCCAAGTAAACTTCCTGACCCTCCCCCTGGGGCAGATAGCATTTTCTTCTACTCCTTTCTCAATGATACTATTCCTTTGCCTGGAATCTATGACAGGAAGTTTTCCTGCCACTTTTCCAGTTGCTTATTATTTAGTTCAAAGCCTATGGTTGGAACAGGTAAGTATACCAGGCCCAAGGTGTTCCTAAGCTTCTCCAACTTGATGTGGGATTCAGTCTCCAAACTGTCGTCTGTACATATTGTCAGTATTTGGTTTTAAGTTTTATCTAGAGTAGGCCTTTCTGTAGGGCAAAGGCGTCTGTGTTTTCTAGGCTCACAACTGAATGCCAAGGTTGTTAACAAGAGGGTGATGAGGTCTCCACTCTGGCATTGGTGAGCTTCCAACCCCAGCACTATCTGACCATTTCTGCCCACACTTAACCCTCAGTGAGCTGCTCTCTATTCAGCCTCATGTGGTTTCATCCTGCTGGTTTTCAGGACAGCCTTGAGCTGTCACTCACAGGGAATCCACCTGTACTTCTGACCCCCCAACTCCTGCCACTTGCACAACTCCCTTTCTCTCTCATACTCCATCCCACAGACTCCACCTGTGAGCTGCCTAAATGAACTCTGAGCTCTTCATCTTTGGCTTAGTAGGACAGCCTTGCTCTGTGTAGACTCTGGCACACTGCACTGTATGTAGGAAAAGTCCTGAAATTAATGTGTCTGATTTTTTAAATGAATCAACTGTACTTACTGAATTGTAAGGCTGTGTGGTGGTGAGGATGGAAAAAGTATATCTTTGAAAACAGCTTGGTAATATCTGGGGAAACTGCTTCCTGAGCATGTCATCCAGTCCCTTTTGAGGAATCTCAGAGAAGTGAAGTGAAGTAACAGAGAGCACTTAGCTTCTATCAAAGCCTTATAGAAATAGAAGCTGAGAAGTTGGCCAAGTGCGGTGGCTCACACCTGTAATTTCAGCGCTTTGGGATGCTGAGGTGGGTGGATCACCTGAGGTCAGGAGTTGGAGACCAGTCTGGCCAACATGGTGAAACTGCATCTCTACTAAAAATACAAAAAATTAGCCGGGCACACCTGTAATCCCAGCTACTCCGGAGGCCGAGGCATGAAAATCACTTGAACCTGGGAGCAGGAGTCAGAGGTTGCAGCACTCCACTCCAGTCTAGGTGACACAGCAAGACTCCATCTCAAAAAAAAAAAAAAAAACTGAGGAGAAGTTATACACCAATAAATAAAACTTGATATTTAACTTAACATTGAAAACTATATTCAGTGGTTTGTTTATGAGCCCTGGAGTCTCTAAATGCATGTTTTACCACCTTTAATTAGGTATTATCTAGGATGATAACTGTTTTTGGCAAGTGAACTAGAGAACTGGAACTAACACTGTATAGAAGGGACTTAGACTAGACATTATGCCATTTATGTCAAATGGATTATGTTATACGAAGAGACCATGCACTCTTTCTTTGAATAGTCTTGGAAATATCAGACAACTTCATCCTTAAATTTAAGTGAATACTAACTTAAATTTAAATGAATACATATTAACTTTAAGTGAATACAAAAAAGTAAGTATCACTTTTTTGGTAAGTATGGTAACCCTTTTTGATTTGTATTTGCTTTCTACAGTGTTTTAAGGACATACATATATATTGTAAATCGACTTAGAATGAGAAGAACTTGCTAGTCAAGGATTTTTTTGTGTTAAAGCTGTAAAACACAAAAGTACCCTAATTTTTTTTTAATAAACCCAGATTTTGGTCTCCTGGAAGCCCCTCATTTATGTGAATGAGTTATTTTCCCAACATTTTATTGTTTCGAGCTTAGAACACATTTTTTCATAAAATAATGTCTTGTGATTAGATTCCCAAGCCAGCCTATAAAACTTTTCCTAATGTCTAATATTACTAATCTAGATAATTCCTAATACCAGCATGATTTTATCTGTCATCCATGGAATAGTTGTTAAATACTATTCCAGTTTCTGAACTAAGAGGTATGTCCTGGGAGCAGAGTTGTGTAGCTGAAGAAGATAATATAAGAAATTTTATTTTCTATTTGCTGTATATAGAGTCAGTCCACAGAAAAACTTCAGAATAAGTGAATTTTGTACTCGGGATTCTCCTGTCTCCTTTTTTGTCACCTTCTCCCCAGATGAACTATCTTGAGAAGTACCCATGCCTTCAGAATGCTCTAAGTTCGCATTTCAGCACTACCCAGGCCTATCTTGAGTAGCATGTGCTTTATAATTATGCTTCCCTTCCTCCTTTCCAGATCAAAACTTGTATTTATTACCCTTAAGTTTCACAAAGCATTAAGAGGATGGCATAATTCTTTAACAACAATTTTAAAAACTAACAAGAGTCTTATCTTGTCCTTTAACCATAAGTAAAGGCCGCAATTACTCTTTCTTTTTTGTGTTACATGGTTAGTGAGATAGGACCCGAAAGTAGAAATGATGATGATCTTATTTCAGAAAGATCACTGTTTTAAATTTAAAAGTCTACTTTTTAAATGCATTTTTTTAAAAATTAGCCATTCAAAATATTTTTTATGTTCATGCCTATAGGTCAGCAGATTTAGATCAGAAAACAGCAGTTGTTACCTGCTAGATAAATTATACAAGCTAAAATGTCCCTTGTTAAATTAACCTTTAGTTATGAAAGATAAGATGCATCTAATTTGTGTATATTACTTGGTTACCAGTCAGTAGAGAGGAATACATTTAGTGAAATGCTTATTTCACCAAATAGTGAATGCTTATTCATTTCACAAAATGGTCTACCATTTTTGTTAGTGAGGAAATGAGTAATTTGGTGTGGTGATAGAAATTTAATAAGATAGTTACTCATTTGTAATGTATTATCTTGTTTTCTTTTCATCATGTTTTCATTTACTTGACCAAAAACTCAGTTTCTAGTATACCAGGTTTGTAAACTAGGACAGATTAGGCTTACAGTAATCCTCAGTTCTCTTATCTATAATAGAGAGATGTTAATATATTCTACCTCATGGAGTGAAGTAAGAATTAAATGAGATAGTATGAGTCTTGAACACACAGAAGTCTCTCAATAAATGTTAATTGGTACGTCTTTCTTTTCAGGATAGAGAATTAGATTCTGAATGAAATGAGGAAATAGTAATTACCATAATTATAATAATAGCTGCAAAGGTTATTAAGTTTTTGCTTTTGCCTAACATCTTACAACAACCTTATTATTACCACTGTTTCACACATACTGAAACTGAGAGCTAGAGAGTTAAATGATTTGCCTAGGGTCACATAGTAGCTTGCAACAGAGCCACAATTTGAACCTAGGACTATCTCACTCCAGAGTCTGCTGTCAACCAATGTGTGAAAATCTCTTAGATTGTATTCTTCAAAATGTGAAATAAACCATTTTCACTTTAAAAAAAAAGTTATATATAGTATAGTAAAAATACTTCTTTTGAAATATACTGTTATACCCATTTATTTAAGTTCTAATAGACTATACTGCCTCAAAAATGGCGTCGATCTTAGTCAAATAACTTAAATCAGGAGCCTTTAAAGATTCAGTTTAATTAGTTTTGTATACAAAGTATTTAGACTTACTTTCACCATTTTTGCCCAAAAAACAAACTTTTTGTACCTCATTAAATAACATCAACAAAAGTAAAAAGCTAACATCAACCTAGGAAAACCATTTTCACCATAACAGTTACGTATATTAACTGTATTATATACTTTTAAATTAGTAAAAAAAAAAGAAATGGGTAAAAGACATGAACAACTATCAAAGGAAAAAAATCCTAAAATATTCAAATGTCTACCTCATATACAGTGTATAAATACCTTAATAAATACCTTACTAAAGGAATTCTTAATCTGCTGATTATGTTCTTAATTGTACCATGAATTACAAAAACCTATTGGCAAAATCAGTCTCATTAAAAAAAAAAAAAAAAAAGGACTTTAGGCTGGAGTAAACAATGAAAATAAACCAGTATGTTTTAAAACACATTTTCCAAAACAAATTATCATCAGCATACTTCAAGTGGTAACTCTTCTCCTGAATCACCGCCTACAGATTTCAAGGAAATATTCATGCCTAGTCAGCATGATAATCTGTTGAGACAGATTCTTATATAAGTTTTGTGTAACACATACCTTTTTAAAGTCTTCTGTTAAACCTGTGTTGGTTGAGACTTAACACTTACTTTTCTCATCTTTTACAAATCTCAGCAAAATGCTTGTGTGCTGCCTGGCATTTTCAGAAATTATGTTGGTGTCTCACTATTTTGGTATCTCATTTGGCACGTTTCTCCAGGTCAGCTCTCTGTCCATATGTTGAGAGGGCAAAATGTAAATGTATCTCATTTTTCTGCACTATCCATAGATAAATCCACACATCCTAAAGGAGTGGTGAGCCGTTAAATCCATTCTGTTTTATTTTAAAGGGACTGATTTGATTTATATATAATGCATTATTTCAGATTTACACTTTGCAGTTTTGTATTGTTGAGGGGTTACTAAAACAAAAAAAAATCAGATTAAAATGTGATACCATTTTTTGTCTATCAAACTCATAACTTTAAAAACTATAATCTTCATTGTTGACAAATATACAAGGAAACAAGCACTTTATCATCAGTAGTATGAATATAAATTATTAAAACTTTTCTGGAAAGCAGTGTATTGCTAGGTATTGAAAACTGACCAAATCTGGGAATTTATTTTAAGGAATTATTTAATCATCTGTACAAAGACTTAGCTTTAAAAATGTTCATCACAGCGTTGCTTACAGTAATAAAAGATACTCAGTAAATGTTTCAATTAAATATGTTATAATTATACAATAGCATACTCGATAGCTACAAAACAAATATGGGGAGTCAGTATATTCAGTTAAAAATGTAAATTATGAAACAGAATTTCTGTTTATTTTGTTAAACAATTATTTATAGAGTTTAGGATTTTTTCATGTTTGCCTAATGTTTTAACAGCTTTATTGAGATATAATTTGTATATCATACAATTCACCCATTTAAAGTATATGACTCACTGAGTTTTAGCATATTCAAAGTTGTACAACAGCATCACAGTAAGTTTTAGAATATTTTAATTACCCTAAATGGAAATCCTGCATCGTGTAGCCACCACTCTTCAACCTTTCATCACTCCTATCACCCCCTCCACCAGAGTCCCCCCACCCTCTACCTCTTGCCTTAGACAACCACTGATCTACTTTCTGTCCCCATAGATTTGACTATCCTCGACATTTCACGTTAACAGAATCACGCAATATGTAATCTTTTGTGGCTGCCTTCTTTCAGCATATTGCCGTCCAAATTTGTCCATGTTATAGCATCTTTCAGTATTTCTTTTATCGCTGAATAATACTGTATTGTATCGATATATACTACATTTTATTTCTTCATCAGTTGATAGACATTTTGGTTGTTTCCACTTTGGGCTACTGTGATTAATACTGGAACATTCATATATAGTGTTTTGTGTAGATATCTGTTTTCATTCCTTTTGGATGTGTACCAAGGAGTAGAATTTTTGGTGGATTATATGGTAACTCTGTGTTTAACTATTTGAGGAACTGGCAAATTATCTTCCCAAGCAACTACACTATTTTATGTTCCCACCAGCAGTATATGAGGGTTCCAGTCTCTCCACTTTTTTGTTAATACCTGTTATTATCTTTTTTATAATAGGGGTTTTTTTTCTTCCTTCACATTCATTTTCTAGTTTTTCTATTAAGCATTAGTCATGTGTCAGAGGAAAAGGTTTTTAAACACATTTATTGAACAATTATGTGACTATATTGTTCTAAAAGCAATATAATTAAAGATTACAATATATGTGAACCTTAATCTTCAAATGAATAAATTGTATTCCTTATAGTATACTTTTGGATCATTTTTACATTTTATAATATCAAAATTCATTTTATGGATTTGCTGAGGGCTTTATTGTTTATTTTCTTAAGAAGGTAAGGTAAAGAGGTTAATTTTTTAAGGTTTAAACTGAAAAACAAAACTTTTATATTTTCACAAAAAATAATTATTTGAAATATGTTTAACCCACGTATTATCTCACTAAAAATTATGTTACTGATTTTTCTGAATCTTCACCAAATTACTTTTTTTACCATGAAAAGTTGGTGCATGTTTTTATTTTAGACTTATATTTACAATGATAACCCAGACCCTTCATGTTCTTTAAAAATTTATAGATATGATAATAATTATTGCATAATCAGTAGCTGTATCTTAAAGGAGAATGTTAATTTTCTATAATAAGAATAGAGCAGCATCAAGCAAAATATCAAAAAATAGTGATCCTTAATCTTACCACCTAATCACAAGCACTGTTTTAAATTTTGCTTATTTTTCCTGGCTTTTATGTCCTTGAAATACCTGAAATTTTCTAATGTTTTATTCCTTAACATACTTGGCTTAAAGGCTTATATCATTACTCTTTCCCTAAGTAACCACACTTTTAGCATGTAGATTTTTCGCAGGAAAAAAGTACTGTTTTCAAGTGTCCAAATTTTTCCCTGATGTTCATAATGTGGATTCTTTTTTAACAGATGGAAAATGGTTGATCATTATGTTAGCCGTGTCCGTGGAAATCTCCAAATGTTAGAACAACTGGACCTGATTGGGAAAACCAGTGAGATGGCTAGACTTTTTGGCATTCAATTTTTACATGTACTGACAAGGGGTTCACAGGTGGGAAATCAGTTTTCTTGCAGACTTGAAAGTTCTGTATGAGTGATACACTTTTGTGATATTTGAAGTGATTTGACTTTTTAAACTTTCTGTTTGGTACCAACTAATCAATAGCTGGGTAATAAAATCTTATCATTTTATTCTCTTTCTATGCCAACTTTCCGGCCACTGCCAAGTGTTTTATGGTATTAAGAAAATAAATGTCCATGCCCTTAAGGATATTATATTCCTGTATATTGTTACTGTGATTAAAGATGACCCTTAAAACTGGAGAAGCAACAAAGAAAGTCTACCTTTCTTTTGTTTTACATGTTTAATTTTGGCTTCTTAAAACTTCCCGTAGTTAATTTTAATATAAAAATAAAAAGCTTGAAAATCAATATAAGTGGACTATGTAACTTTTTAAAATGTTATTAAAAAAAAAACGTGAAAAGCTATTTAATTCATATTTTTCTAAGTAATTTCCCAAGCATATAATGAGAGATTTTTACTAAACACCTTGCTGAAAATGATTTTATGTATTAATTCAACAAATATGTATTTGAATACCTGTAGTTTGTTAAGCACTGTGGTAGGCATCAGGGATACCATATTAAAACACTCAGATTCCTTAACCTTGTAAAATCCTTAATTATTTTAATTACCTGTGTCTATAACATTCCTCAATCAACCAGTTCAGTAAATATAGCAAAAATAGAGTTCCAGCTAGTTTTATCTGTTTATTTCATTTAATTGTTTATAAGCTATTTATTTTATTTATACCCATCAAATTTAACACCTATTTGAGCTAGCCTGTAATAAAAGGCAAAGATACCTTAAAACCTCATGAGAATACTTCAGTGAACCCAGGCTGGTTCTTGTGAGTAATTTTTTTTTTCTGATACCCCAGGCCATCTGCTTAATAGTTATTATTAGAAACAAACATACCAGTAATTGCTTGATTCAGTTTTGCTAGGGACCAGTAATAAGCTGATTACTATTCAGTTCTTTTTTTATTATTTTTTAATTATTTCCACAACAAAAGCCACATTCAATACTTTATAATTCTATAATCATTTTGTTTCTTTGAAAAACTGGGATAACATTTTCTATCTTAAGTCTCATGACAGCTTTTTCATTCTCTTAATTTTCCCAAATAAATGTCTCCAAGATGATTGACCAACTTCTTAAATGAAATTGTCAAACTATACAGCTGTCTGTCCTACACTTTTTTATTATGGTATAACTGTAAATAAAGAGGGCCAGGCACAGTGGCTCACGCCTGTAATCCCAGCAGTTTAGGAGGCCAAGGTGGGGGATCACTTGAGGTCAGGAGTTCAAGACCACCTCGGCCAACATGGTGAAACCCCATCTCTACTAAAAATACAAAAAGTAGCCGGGCATGGTGGCGCAAGCCTGTAATCCCAGCTACTCAGGAGGCTGAGACAGGAGAATCTCTTGAACCCTGGAGGGGGAGGTTGCAGTGAGCCGAGATTGTGCTGTTGCACTCCAGCTTGGACAACAGAGCGAGACTTGATCTCAAAATAAATAAGTAAATAATAAAAATAAAAAGAGATCTAATTGCATCTGTCCTTTAAAATTGACTTATCTTTTAAGTTATTTGACATGTTTTATAGTTTTTATAAAAGTCATAGGAATAGGAAAAGGATTTACATATATCCCTTTTCACATCTGAAAGCTGACTGAATAACTAGTATTGCAGGCTGGGCATGGTGGCTCACACCTATAATCCCAGCACTTTGGGAGGCCAAGGTGGGCAGATCACGGGAGGTCAGGAGTTCGAGACCAGCCTGACTAACATGATGAAACCCTGTTTCTACTAAAAATACAAAAAATTAGCTGGACATGGTGGTGTGCGCCTGTAATCCCAGGCTGAGGTAGGAGAATCGCTTGAACTCGGGAGGCGGAGGTTGCAGATTGCCGAAATCGCACCATTGTACTCCAACTTGGGCAACAAGAGTGAAACACCATCTCGAAAAAAAAAAAAAAAACTAGGACTGCAGGAAAAAAAAAAAGTCATACAGTCTTATTCTGAAAAGCAGATTATCCTCAAATGATTGTATATTCAAATTACCAATGTATTTAAACTGTGTTTCCTCTCTTCTCACCTCCCGTTCTCCGCGCAGTACCGTGTGGAATCAATGATGTTGCGTATTGCTAAACCAATGAACTATATTCCTGTGACACCTAGTGTTCAGCAAAGATCCCAAATGAGAGCCCCACAGTGTGTTCCTCTGATTATGGAGCCTGAATCCCGCTTCTATAGCAACTCTGTTCTTGTTTTGGATTTCCAATCACTTTATCCTTCCATCGTGATTGCATATAACTACTGCTTTTCCACCTGCCTTGGCCATGTGGAGAACTTGGGAAAGTAAGGTTTTTTTCACATTTACAGTAATGTTGTGCTTTGTACTTCTTACTAAAATTAGACACTTTCTGAGTGTCTCTTTGCTCTTGACACCTTCCCTACGGGCAAGATAAATGGGCTATATCCCAGCTAATCCATTCATTGTAGTTGTCTTACTAATTGACATGGATCACTGTCTGATTAATCCAGCTTCATGGATGGATGACTCATGAAGAGGATTGGGAATAGATCAGCCTTGCAACTGTTTCACTCCATATGTAACTATGGTCTCTCTTAAAATGAAAGTTAAATTGTTGATATAAATTACTTTGCAGTGGAACAGTTTGAAGATTATGATCTTGTAACTCCAACTATGACCGCCTCTTTATTTTTCTTATAAATAGTCCAGGATTTTCAAAATTAAATGGTAGGTTTTATTGATTAATGTAAATTAAATTTCATAAACTGATAATAACATTTTAAATTCTCAAAGGATTAGATACTTTTCTTGATTTGTAGGAAATACAGAGTCTTCCTTTTTATTGATTTTTGCGTATTGGAGACCATGTGTTGGTTTTAGTATATGCTATACTCCTTCATAGAAAGCATCTGTGGAAATTATATTGGTAATCCTGTCTTTTTATTAAAAACAGGAATTTGGAAAATTTACAAGATTTACAGTCTTTCTATTTAAGGTTTAAATTCTTCTTTAAATATGTTCACAAGGATGTTCAATAAAAATAAATTTTTATTTAAGTAATTTAGTATAAAATGATTGGGCTGCACGCAGTGGCTCACGCCTGTAATCCCAGCACTTTGGGAGGTTCAGGCAGGCGGATCACGAGATCAGGAGATTGAGACCATCCTGGCTAACACGGTGAAACCCTGTCTCTACTAAAAATGCAAAAAATTAGCCCGGCATGGTGGTGGGTTCCTGTAGTCCCAGCTACTCGGGAGGCTGAGGCAGGAGAATGGCATGAACCCAGGAGGCAGAGCTTGCAGTGAGCCAAGATGGCACCACTGCACTCCAGCCTGGACAACAGAGCGAGAGTCCATCTCAAAAAATAATAAAATAAATAAAATAAGATGATCAGATGTTGAAATTTGGTTTTCAGTATAGATTTTACCCATAAATTTTAGGATAGTGCCATTTAAGAAACGTTTATTGTAATAAATTGTGAATCTTTGAAAAACTGTTTTGGTAATGAGGCAAATAAACATATTACTAATTACATGAATTCACGTTTAGATGTTTGAAAATGAATTTCTAATGGAGTTAGAAAGATTTTTTAAATTGCCTAAAATCTCTGTTCTATGATTTGAGGAAGTGTTTGCTTAATATTCTCTTTCTTAACAGGTATGATGAGTTCAAATTTGGCTGTACCTCTCTGAGAGTACCTCCAGATTTACTTTACCAAGTTAGGCATGATATCACAGTGTCCCCCAATGGAGTAGCTTTTGTCAAGGTAATACTCTCTTGTAAATGAAAGATAACAACTATGGCTTAACTTTTGGAGAGCTGATAATGGTTTAGATATTGTTGGCACATAATAGAAAACAAAAACACCAAGTTTGCTTGAATATTTTATCTCAAAAAATCAAAGATACAAGAATCGTCTAAGAAATCACTTCAGGAACAAACCAGTCACCTTGATTTTTCTTGAATTTAGGTTTTAAATCTTTAAATTGTTAAATTTTAGTTAATGAAATATTGAAAGAAATAAACGTACGCTTATACCTTCTGCCCTTTATTAGAACCAGACCGACTTAAATAGCAACTTAATGGTCAAAATATATTACCTACAGAGATTTAAATTTCTTTAATGTGTAGATGCTACTAGTTGTTCTTCTACATTATTTTAAATTAAGACTATCTTAGAATTAATGATACTGTAATAGGCTTATTTATTATATTTTTAAGAAGATATCCAAACTAAAAATAGGATCCCTTTTTTCTCTCCTGTATCTCCCCTCAAAAGAGACAAAAGAAAACTTTATAAATTAAAGACAAATAAGAGAGATCTAAAAGATTATATTGCCTCTTATATGCCAACTTCATTCCTTTCTTTTCTATTTTCTTAGCAGTGAGTCTGTACTAGAATCATGAGACAGTAGAGTGGTTGATGGTAGAGGGGACCCCACCAGCCCTCAAATTCATTCTGGTGTACTATATCAAAAGTGGCATCATTCTCTATCAGTAAGAGGGAATGCTAAACTAAAATTAGCAATGTAGATGAAGAAAATTTTAACCAAAGAGTTCATGGTATGTTTCTTTTTGGAAAATTTTAAAATGTAGTATTTCTAGGAACTGATGTAGATGAGATCTACTTGGAGAAATGGAAATAGATTTTTTTTAATTAAATGGGTCTTTATATAAAAATCAGTTTTCACATCACATTTCTGCAAATTTGGTCCCTGTTCTTTTTATCTTATGTCTTAAAACATTATGGCTGCTTCAAAATGTACACCAAATGAATTAGAGGTTAGAATATGTTCTCATTGTCACATATCTGGCAGCTTATTATCTCCTTTCAACAGTTTTTTTTTAAACTTGCGTCTACTTTTGGACCCAGTGTGTAAAGCTTAATAAAAATAGGACTTTTTAAATATTCAGGTGTGTGATGATCCTATACCTGAGATTTTAGTTGCTAGGTCCGACATGCATTACCTTGCACGTGTCTGTGAATCATCATCAAAGTTAATACTGTTTTGTGGTTTTCATTCCTACTGGAGTTCTCATAAATTCTCCCTAGTCTTGATTAATACAAATGATTTTTTTTTGGCATCAACAAATTTTATCACCTCACTATTCATCCCCTCTTCCAGATTGCTAATAAATATAGGCCGGAGGGGATGGCTTAGTGGTCTAAGCATCAGATTTGAAATACCTAGAGTCCCTGGAACTGCAGGTTTGAATGTCAGCAGAGTCAACCCAGCTCATCATTCTTCCAAGGTAGATAAATGGAGTTCCATGCAGATTTCTGTGTGGGGTCATTAGGATGAGATCTTTAAAAACTGAGTTGGTTATGAGTGATACAAGTCCCATCTGTCGTTTTGAAAGAATGGGGGTTTCTGTCAAAGTTTTGAACAAAATTTCCCTCTGAACTTGTTGTATGGTCACTTATGCACTAGTTGACATCCTCCTCCCTGGAGGTCTCTGAACTCACATGGAAGTGCTCTATTAGATTTATAAACATTGCAGGAACCATTTAGGAGAAAAATACTCTTCCAAGAAATAAAATGTGATGATTTTATATTGACGGCCACTAATACTATGGTCACTCTATTGTTAGCATGTTTCAATTCATGACAGTTGGCCATTATTATATTTTATGCTTCCTTCTTAATTATATAAATCTATAATGTTTGAGGGGTTTTAAACATTTTTTTTTTCTTTATGATAGCCTTCAGTAAGAAAAGGTGTACTACCAAGAATGCTTGAAGAAATTTTGAAGACCAGATTTATGGTGAAGCAGTCAATGAAGACTTACAAGCAAGACAGAGCCCTGTCACGAATGCTTGATGCACGTCAGTTGGGACTTAAGCTGATAGCAAATGTCACATTTGGCTATACAGCTGCTAATTTTTCTGGGAGAATGCCATGCATTGAAGTAAGTGATACAAATCTGTAGTTTTTTTCAAAAGAGACTAAAATATAGCGAGGCACAGTGGCACTCACCTTGTATTCCCAGTTACTTTGGAAGCTAAGGTGTGGTATGGGGGGCTTCAGCCCAGAGTTGAATCCTGCCTGGACAACACAGTGAGACCTCATCTCTTTTTAAAAAGAAAAAAAAAAAGGCCAGGCATGGTGGCTCACACATGTAATCCCAACACTTTGGGACGCCAAGGCGGGCGGATCACGAGGTCAGGAGTCGCGACCAGCGTGGCCAACATGGTGAAACACCGTCTCTACTAAAAACACAAAAATTAGCTGGGTGTGGTTGTGGACACCTGTAATCCCAGTTATTCAAGAGGTTGAGGCAGGATAATCACTTGAATCCAGGAGGCAGAGGTTGCAGTGAGCCAAGATCACACTCCAGCCTGGGTGACAGAACAAGACTTGGTCTCAAAAAAGTGGCTCACACCTATAACCCCAACACTTTGGGAGGCCAAGGCACGTAGATTACTTGAGCTCAGGAGTTTGAGACCAGCCTGGGCAACATGGTGAAACCCCATCTCTAACCAAAAATGCAAAAATTAGCCGGGCACAGTGTTATGTGCCTGTGGTTCCAGTTACTTGGGAGGCTGAGATGGGAGGGTCACTAGAGCCTTGGAAGTCAAGGTTGCAGTGAGCCATAATTGCACCACTGCATTCCAGCCTAGGTGACAGAACAAGACCCTGTCTCAAAAAAAAGAGAGACTAAAGCAGCATTAAATGGATGCCTGTTCATTCAAGCATTTCATTTTGTTTTAAAACTTTAATAAACCATTTCATTTCTATGACATAGGATCAGTTTTTCTCATACCAAGCCTCAATATGTATATATTCTTGGGGATCTGTGACTTTTCTCTGTATCTCGGTGTCTTTATTCCAATGATCATTTTAGAAATTAGCATACACATATTTCTGCATTATCTTCATAACTATAACTTTCTATTAGCATGAAATTTCAGTGCCACCTTTGTAGCAGTTTTTACAACAACCTTGGTAGTGCATAATTCATTTTATGTATTGACAAGAGATCTGATTATAGTTATATTGGCTTGTCCAAATGTCACAATTAGCCAAGTGTGGTGGTTCACACTCGTGATCCCAACAACTCAGGAGTCTGAGGTGGGAGGATTGCTTGAGCCCAGGAGTTCAAGACTAGCCTAAGCAACATAGTGAGCCCTTGCCTCTATTAATACATAAAATTGAAAACTAAAAAAAATGTTTTGAGTCAGAATAAACAACAATCATTCCATACTTACTAGTATACCAGTAGATATAAAGCAGAACCTTTTTTGCAGTGATGAGTGACAGTTGAAAGACATTTTTCATAGAATAAGACTTAATTTCCTATTTACTAAGTTAAGGTGTTTATTTGATACAAATACAATATAGTGTGACAGGGTAATATAATAATATACTACTGAGTGAGAAAAGAACAGAATAGCTTGTTATATTGTGATCTTTTCGTGCCAAATGAAGGCCAGAGGACATTGTGGTATATCATATTTGCATTAGTTCAGTAAGAGAAAAACAAAGAAAGCATAAAGTCTTCACACAGCTCACAGTAGGCAAAATGAACTCCAAAAACATGAGCAAGGCAGGAGTGGCATATTCACATTGAAAGCAGCAAAATACCATCTCTAGTGAAAACTTAATATTGTTAACTTGAATATTTTGGTACAGTAATATGATTTTTGCTGTATAAATTTTTTTATGGTTGCACTGTAAAGGCTGTAAGCAATAAAAGTTTGTATCTAGGTTTATATTTGTATACTTTTAGGTGAGATAAAAAATACTTTGTTAGTCCTGAGGGTTCATATTAATACATTTGAAAAGCACTGATCGATATGATCTAGCAGAAAAAAAATGGAAATGATATTACTAATGGAAAACCAAAAGATATCCTTTTTTTTTTTTTTGAAACAGGGTCTTGCTTTGTCGCCCAGGCTAGAGTGCAGTGGCTTAACCACATACTTGTCCCAAATCCTTTCTTAGGGGCCATTTCCACATTTCCCTAATTTCTTCCCTGCCTCTCAGTTTTAAAAGTGTTTATTAATGTATTTTAGTAATAAAACAATGCAGAAATACTATTTTAAAAATATGTAAATACTGTAACTCTAGAATAACCAGAATTTGGGAGGATTTTTGAACTAGCAGTGGAAGTTTAGGAATAGAGTTTCACCAGGGAGTACGTTCCTGCTTTGCATGGTGAACTCAGACTGCCAAGCAATACCTGCTTCCTTGACCCTGGTCTTCTCAGCTATTCTCAGGTTAATGACTGCAAGCATGCATTTGGCCCCTCATCATATGCTAACTTCACAACAATACAGTGTTAACTTCTAGGTGAAATCATGAGTGGAAAAAGCAGCTAAAATCACAGAAAGAGCCTCTTATGAATAAGTGAAAAGTTAGCACCAATCAAGTAACAATGGAAGGTATCAGCCACTTGTTTTTTTTTTTTAAAGGGCAGATGGCTTCATTCTTTTTTATGGCTGTATGATATTCTATTGTACACATAATATAGCATTTCCTTTATCCATTCACCCGTTGATGGACACTTAGGTTGCTTCCATATCTTGACTGCTATTGTGAATAGTGCTGCAGTAAATATGGGAGTGCAGATATCTATTCAATGTCCCAATGTCCTTTTTTTTTTTTTTTTTTGGATGTATACCCAGGAGTGGGATATCTGGATCATATGGTAGTTCTATTTTTAGATTTTTGCGGCACCTCCATATTGTTCTACATAGTGACTCTACTAATTTACATTCCCACTAACAGTGGGTTCCCCTTTCTCCACATCCTTTTTGGCATTCGTTATTGCCTGTTTTTTGGATAAAAGCCATTTTAGCTGGAGTGAGAAGACATCTCATTATAATTTTGATTTGAATTTCTCTGATTAGTAATATTAGTCATTTGTCATCTTTTGAGAAATGTCTGTTCAGACCTTTTGTGCATTTTTAATCGAATTATTTGTTTTTTTTTCCTACTGAGTTGTTTAAGTTCCTTACATATTCTGGTTATTAATCCCATGTCAGATGGGTGGTTTGCAGATATTTTCTCCCATTCTGTGGGTTGTCTCTTCACTTTGTTGATTATTTCCTTTACTGTGCAGAAGGTTTTTAGCTTTATGTGATCCCATTTGTCCAGTAATCAGCCCTAAAAAAGAATAAAATCCTGTCATTTGCAAAACACGGATGGAACTGAAGGACATTATGCTAAGTGAAATAAGCTAGACAGAGAAAGACAAATATCACATGTTCTTACTCATGTGGAAACTAAAAAAAATTAGTGAACTCATGGAGGTAGAGAGTAGAATGATGGTTGCCAGAGGCTGTGAGGTGGGGAAGGAGGGAGATAAAGTGGAAATGATTAATGAGTACAAAAATGCAATTAGAATGAATAAAATCTAGTATTTGGTAGCACAGTAGAGTATAGTGAACTGCAACTTATTGTATATTTTTAAATAACTAAAAGAATGGAATTGAAATGTCTAACACAAATAAATGATAAATGCTTGAGGTGATGGATATCCCAGTTACCCTGATTTGATCATTACACATTGTCTGCCTGTGTACATCATATGTACAACATATACATATATATACAAGTTATCTATCCAGAATAATTAAAACTTTTTAAAAGCAGGAGGCGAATGGATTACTGTCTGTGGTCTCCTGCTTTCCTTCAGAGAACACATAATCAAAAAAGTGCAGATCTGGACTATCATAGAGAAAGATAAGATTTTGTAAGCATATAAGGAGAATATGGAGAATAAATAAATGTAGCTAATAGTTGGAGGTTAATGTCTCTGTCTCAGTACTATCATAGAGAAAGACAAGACTTTGTCAGCAAAAATTCCTATGAAGAGAATATGGAGAATAAAGTAGCTAATAGTGGAGGTTAATGCCTCTGTCTTAGTTGGACTTCATAAATTAAAATTTTTGTATGTTGACAGTTTTCTACTAAACTATTGGTCATTCATATTTATGATAAAGGTATATTTGTGCCTTTTTAAAAATTGAACTTTATTTCTTTTTATGTCTTTTCAGAAAATTAATTTTTACTTAAAAAAATTTGTTTTTATTAACTTTTGAGCATCCCCAGTCATGGCCTAAATTGTGAAACCATTTCTTTTCCTCTTTTAAATCCTCTCTTAGCCCTTTAATGAAGTAATGCTTTTCAGGTTAGGAACCTTACTATAAAGTAGCAGAATCTGTTAATTTAATTACTTCTCCTTCCCTCTTCCACCTCCCCCTCACTCTAGTGCTGCTGAATTCTTACTACATGGTCTTCATGGGTAACTGCAGAGTTCTGACTCTTTTGGGTATAACTTTAATGGGTCAGAGTAAGAGCATTAGGCAGACATTTAAGACCGCTATGTATATGTACAAGTATATACTTACTTGTAAGTATATATCTCAGAAGTGTATTTGACTTTGATGCTAAGATGGCTTGCTCATGCAACTCTTTGTCCTCACATATTTAAAAGTTGACCTTGTCCGGGCACAGTGGCCTGTAATTCCAGCACTTTGGGAGGCCAAGGCGGGCGGATCACGAGGTCAGGAGATCGAGACCATCCTTACTAACACAGTGAAACCCCACCTCTACTAAAATACAAAAAAATTAGCCAGGCGTCGTGGGCGGGCACCTGTAGTCCCAGCTACTCGGGAGGCTGAGGCAGGAGAATGGTGTGAACCCAGGAGGCGGAGCTTGCAGTGAGCCCAGATCGCGCCACTGCACTCCAGCCTGAGCGACAGAGCAAGACTCCATCTCAAATGAATGAAAAATAAATAAATAAATAAATAAATAAATAAATAAAATAAAAGTTGACCTTGTTTGAAAGTGGCGGCAGGTAACAGAACATTTTATTCAATTTGAGTTTCCATTAGATAACATGCTTTTTGTAATGTATTAAGTTATAGTTTACATTCTCAAGATTTTCTGTTGTACTAGAGGTCTCAGCAGAATTCATAATCTTAATTTAAAACCCAAGGCCAGGCATGGTGGCTCACACCTGTAATTCCAACACTTTGGGAGGCTGAGGCAGGTAGATCATTTGAGGCCAGGAGTTCAAGGCCAGCCTGGCCATCATGGCAAACCCCATCTACTAAAAATACGAAAAATAGCAGGGCAGGGTGGTGCACGCCTATAATCCCAGCTACTCAGGAGACTGAGGCATGAGAATTGCTTGAATCCAGGAGGCAGAGGTTGCAGTGAGCCAAGATCACACCATTGCACTCCAGCCTGGGCGACAGAACGAGACTGTTTCAAAATAAATAAATAAATCAGAATAAATAAATAAATCCCAACTCATTTCTACCAGTTTTATTATTTATTCCTTTGTTCATATACCTAATATGTCCTTTGTAATGCAACTTTAAACAGCCTTTTAAATACTATTCAATCCTACATTTAGTAATTCAAGTTTTACAGTAAAGGGAGAAGGATCATTATTGCTATTGTTTGCTTCTTAACACAAAAAAAACAAAAAATGTGCAGTTTGCATTTTAAAATTGCAAAGGGAATGCTCCATTTATGTTTTATGTTGAATGACAACTTTTCCCACTCTTAGCTTCAATTAGTTTAATAAATAAAACAGCATTGTTATATAGTCTCTTTACTTAACTGTAAATCTCATTAGCATGCTTTTCATATTTGTCAAGGCCCAGCATCTACTTGTTTTGTAAATTCATGCCATGGTCACTGTTAAAATTCACTAATCACAAATGGAAAAAACCTTCCTAGATATATATCTACCTATTTAATTTAAATTGAACACTTTTAATATATTTCCCATCATATAATTAGATACATTTTTCCTTGTATAACTAGTCACAAGATTGAAGTTCAGCATTAACTGTAATGATATTGAGAAACATTGTCATCAACAGTTCAACAGAAAAATTTTGAGAGATACACGTATGTATACTCATGCACCCACAAAGAATGCTTTTCTGCCTAATGAGCTGTAAGGGCACGTAAGAAAGTTCTTGAATAGTTCGGGCACAGTGGCTCACACCTGTAATCCCAGTACTTTGGGAGGCCAAGGTGGGCGGATCACGAGGTCAAGAGTTCGAGACTAGCCTGGCCAATATGGTGAAACCCCGTCTCTACTAAAAAAAAAAGAAAAATTAACTGGGTATGGTGGCATGCGCCTGTAGTCCTAGCTACTCAGGAGGCTGAGGCAAGAGAATCGCTTGAACCCAAGAGGCAGAGGTTGCACTGAGCCGAGATCACGCCACTGCACTCCAGCCTGGGTGACAGAGTAAGACTCCTCAGGGAAAAAAAAAAAAAAAAAAGAACTTGAATAAACAAGAATTATTCTTCCAAGAATCCAGTGTAGCTGTGTACCTTGTAACAAGTGCAGTCCACTTACTGTTACACTCAAAGAAGACAAGTCTGCACATCGATTGGTCCTTTCAAATTCTTCACCTCAGTTTCTTCTTGAGTACTTGGAGAAAGAATGATGCATTGATTTCTTTTTTACGTTCTTTTCTCCTTGTTTCGTTTCTGGAAATATTTAGTAATTAAATGTATTATATGTTAAAGTCTGTTGACTTACACTGAGCTATGTTAAGAAATTATTTCCAATGTGTTTGTACCAACAGGTTGGCGATAGTATTGTTCACAAAGCCAGAGAGACCTTGGAACGAGCTATTAAACTGGTGAATGATACCAAGAAATGGGGGGCTAGGGTTGTATATGGCGATACTGACAGGTAATGGGTTTTTGGTTTTGTGGTTGTCTTTTTGCATCTGTCCACATCTTCATTTCAGTGTTTAAAATGGCTTACGGGAATCCTTTCTAAAAATAGAGTTCTGAGTCCTTTCCAGTCCTTACGATCTCATGATCAGAGTTAACACAGATCCTGATTTACCAGATATGATCATAAGAGACAGTTTGTGTCCTGAGCCACAAACTGTGAAGATTCCTATGGCTTCCCTCCAAGTAGCTCTTAGCCAAGTAGATAGTGATCTGTAAACTAACTGTGTACGCAGGAGTCTAGTTTATTTAAAGAAACTACTTTTAATGTGAATAATTCCTCTAATATAGCTGCAACTCTCTGAATTTAAGTGTATATCTTAAAATAATTAAACTGTTTTTGAAGGACAATTGCCAGAACCGTGAGTGGTTAACTTACCACTCAGCCCCAGAATATGTTGACCTTCTAAGAGAAGTGCATATAGGCAAATGCAGTTTTCCATTTGACTCCAGAGGGTCCACAGACTTACTCAAGCCCATTATTTATGGATTGGCAAATAATGTGCCTGCATTTGAAGGCACATTATTAATAATGTAAGTTATTAACACCAGCTTGCATGCTTCCTTGTTTGCTGTGATAATTTTCAGGTTTCACTTATTTATATAACATCTTTTTTGCATGGCTTATTGAAATTCTTCTAGAATGTAGGCACTATGCACATTTCTTACGGTGAAATTTTTTCCCTGTTGGGGACTTAGAGTCACAGTGTGAACATGCTAAGAGCACCTGCCTCAAGACCTCTGATCTCTTTACAGTCCAACAGAGCAATAGGAGATAATGCTTCTAATCATTAAATAGCTTATAAGTAATCTTTGAATAGCATTTAATCTTATCCAGTTCTTTAAAATGTTCATACAGACAGCATAATCATATTAATGCTGAATGAGACTTTGCCTCATAGAGCAGCTGTTTCATTACCAGCAGGTGGGGATAGTTTCAAATTATCCAGGCCCTAATTATCCATATTCTCTCCTGTTCCTCATAAAAAGCCACTTCTTAGTTTGGCTTTGGTTATTTTACTGTTCTGTGAAACTACTGCTGGGTGTTCTAGCAAAATAAGAGTTAATAAAATAAGCTCTGCATTTGTTAGCAGAACTTAAAAAATATTTAGGGAAAAATGTTAATCCTTTAACTTATTGATTTTAATTCAGAGGCTATCCATGTTGTTGACAGCATTCGGAAGTCAGCATGATTCTGATTGTAGTTACATTATTTACCCTTTAAGATCTATAAGAAGTCAAGCTACAAAAAATAACAGAATGTCAGAGCCGGAAGGGATTTTGATATTATTTAGGCCAGCAGTTTTCATACTATTGGGAGATCTTAGAATGTGCCTCAAATGATGCTTATTAAGAACAAATTTCCCTAAGATAAGAAATTTAAGATCTTGCAAGTCGTCAGTAAAGAGCCATGAATTGATATTCAGTGTTTTGATTCCTAACTGATGCTTTCTCTCTACATCAGTATTTTATAGTTATTATATGATTCCAGTCAAAGGAAATTTACTTGCAATGTCATTAAAACTTTTGATCACCATTCACTACCTGATACATTCAACAAACATTGGCCAGGCATGCTGACTCATGCTTCAAATTCTGGCACTTTGGGAGGCCAAGGCAGGCGGATTGCTTGAGCCCAGAAGTTCAAGACCAGCTTGGGCAACAAAGTGCAACCCTGTCTCTACAAAAAATTTAAAAATCAGCCAGACATGGTGGTGTGCACCTGTACTCCTAGCTACTTGGGAGGCTGTGAGGTGGGAAGATCGCTTGAACCCGGGAGTTCAAGGCTGTAGTCAACCATGATCATGCCACTGCACTCCAGCCTGGGTGACAGAATGAGACCCTGTCTCAAAAACAAGAAACCCAAATGTTTAGTGACATCTGTATGAGGGCAGTTCACAACAGTGTCATCCTGGCAGAATACAAGTAAGTTCTTGAAGGGGGACAAAAAAAATGTACCATAGTTTTTGGCCCCACAGTGGGCCAACAATATTTTACTCCTTAGTAATTACTTTCTCTTGTTAAATATAATTTCAATTTATTTATTTTTTTTGCCTTGGAAGGACAACGATGAAAGGTTGAGAAACACTGCTCTTGGGATAGTAGGTAATATTTGGTGGAGTGCAAAAGAGTTCCTGGCTGGGCACAGTCGCTCACGCCTATAATGCCAGCACTTTGGTAGGCTAAGGCGGGCAGATCACCTGAGGTCAGGAGTTTGAGACCAGCCTGACCATATGGGGAAACCCCATCTCTACTAAAAATACAAAATTAGCTGGGTGTGGTGGTGCATGCCTATAATCCCAGTTACTCAGGAGGCTGAGGCAGGAGAATTGCTAGAACCCAGGAGGCAGAAGTTGCGGTGAGCCAAGATTGCACCGTTGCACTCCAGCCTGGGCAACAACAGTGAAACTGTGTCTCAAAAGAAAAAAAAAGGCCGGCGTGGTGGCTCACACCTGTAATCCCCGCACTTTGGGAGGCCGAGACAGGTGGATCACCTGAGGTCAGGAGTTCAAGATCAGCCTGGCCAACGTGATGAAACCCCCTCTCTACTAAAAATTTAAAAAATTAGCTGAGTGTGGTGGCACATGCCTATAATCCTAGCTACTCAGGAGGCTGAGGCAGGAGAATCGTTTGAACGTGGGAAGTGGAGGTTGCAGTGAGCCAAAATCGCGCCACTGCACTCCAGCCTGGGCAACAGAGCGAAACTCCATCTCAGAAAAAAAAAGAGTTCCCAACTGAGAGTGAGGAGACCTGGATTCTCTTTCTAATTATACTCCTAGATTGATGGCATAGCCATTAATAAGTCATTTTGCCTCTCTGAGGCTTAGTTGCCTCTTCATCAAAATGAAGGAAATCTGATAGATGAAGACAAATGACCTTCCAATTATGATGACATTCCAATTATACTTTTAGTTATTCTTAAATGTACAATAAATTATTGTTGACTGTAATCGCTCTGTTGTGCTATCAAATACTAGGTCTTATTCTAACTATATTTTTGTACCCATTAACCATCCGCACTTCCCCACACATACACAGTACCTTTCCCAGCCCCTGGCAACCTAGTAGAAAAAGGCCGGGGCGGTGGCTCACACCTGTAATCCCTGCACTTTGGGAGGCCGAGACAAGTTATCACCGGAGGAGTGATTGCTCTTTCCATTTTTTTGAGACGGAGTCTCGCTCTGCCCCCAGGCTGGAGTGCAGTAGCGCGATCTTGGCTCACTGCAAGCTCCACCTCCGGGGTTCATGCTGTTCTCCTAACTCAGCCTCCCAAGTAGCTGGGACTACAGGCGGCTGCCACCATGCCCGGCTAATTTTTTGTGTATTTAGTAGAGATGGGGTTTCACCGTGTTAGCCAGGATGGTCTCAATCTCCTGACCTCGTGATCCGCCCGCCTCAGCCTCCCAAAGTGCTGGGATTACAGGAGTAGAAACTCATTTTAAAACAGTGTTTCTTATTGTAGGCTAGTCACTTCCATTCTGTCACATGACAAAAAACTTCTGTTCATTCTGTCCAGTCTTCTTGAAGCTTAGCTCCAAATCAAACTGGCCAAAACAGCTTAGATGGATTCAAACAAACTCACATTACTGGGTAAAGTCTCAAATATAGACCCTATAGTAATAACTTTTTTTTTTTTTTGAGTCTCTGTTGCCCAAGCTGGAGCACAGTGGCACAATCTCGGCTCACTGCAACCTCCACCTCCTGGGTTCAAGTAATTCTCTTGCCTCATCCTCCCGAATAACTGGGACTACAGGCATGCGCCACCATACCCAGCTAATTTTTGTATTTTTAGTAGAGATGGGGTTTCACTGTGTTGGCCAGACTGGTCTTGAACTCCTGACCTCGTGATCCACCCACCTCGGCCTCCCAAAGTGCTGGGATTACAGGCATGAGCCACCGCACCTGGCCAATAATAACTTTTAAGATGTGAAGTATATATACCTTTATCATTTTTATGGAATTACAATTTTTAACATGTATAATATGTAATAAAATATAAAAATGTATAGGCCCAGGTTACCAGCTACCATGCCAGTCAAGATATAGAACACTTTTTATCACCGTAAAAAGTTTTCTCATTCTCTCTTTACAGTGTATCCCTCACCCTCACTCCATGCCCTAGACAACCACTTACCTGATTTTTATTACCATAGCTTAGTTTTGCCTATTATAAAACTGTATAGAAATATGTGTATGTCCACTGATTTTAAATGTTGCATATGGCCGGGCACAGTGGCTCATGCCTGTAATCCCAGCACTTTGGGCAGATAACCAGAGGTCGGGAGTTCGAGACCAGCCTGACCAACAAGGAGAAACCCTGTCTCTACTAAAAATACAAAGTTAGCCAGGTGTGGTGGCGCATGCCTGTAATCCCACCTACTCGGGGAGTTGAGGCAGGAGAATCGCTTGAACTTGGGAGGCGGAGGTTGCGGTGAGCTGAGGTCGCACTATTGCACTCTAGCCTAGGCAACAAGAGAAAAAAAAATGTTGCACTCATCATTGCATCTGAACATTTTAAGAATAATAATCTTACATAAAAACAGTTTGGCAGTTGCACGTGAAGTTCAACATACCCTTAGCATATGACCCAGCAATTCCACTCCTTTATGCTTATCTTAGAAAAAAGAAAACCTGGCTGGGCGTGACGGCTCACACCTGTAATCCCAGCACTTTGAGAGGCCAAGACAGGTGGATCATGAGGTCAGGAGATCGAGACCATCCTGGCTAACACAGTGAAACCCTGTTTCTACTAAAAATACAAAAAATTAGCCTGGCGTGGTGGCGGGCCCCTGTAGTCCCAGCTACTCGGGAGGCTGAGGCAGGAGAATGGCGTGAACCTGGGAGGTGGAGCTTTCAGTGAGCAGAGATCGCGCCACTGCACTCCAGTCTGGGTGACAGAGCGAGACTCTGTCTCGAAAACGAAAAAGGAAAAGGAAAACCTATGTCCACATAAAAACTTGTGTACAGTTCTTCATTGGAGCTTTGTTTGTAATAGTCCAAAACTGCAAAATATCTAAATGTCTATCAGTGAGTGATTGGATAAGCAAATTGTGGTATATCCATACAGTGGAATACTACTCAACAATGGAAATAAACCAGTTGCTGTTATTTTGACACCATGGATGAATCTCAGAATATGCTGAGTGAAAGAAGACAGATATAAAAGAGTATATACTATATACTTTCATTTATATAAAATTTTTGTTTATTTACTTACAGGGTCTCACTATTGCCCAGGCCCATATCAAACTCCTGGCCTCAAGCAGTCCTTCCACTTCAGCCTCCGGAGTTGCTGGGATTACAGGCAAAAGCTACTACACCCAGCCCATTTATATAAAATTCTTGGAAAAAACCTATCGTAACAGAAAGCAAGTCTTATGTATTGAACCTGGGGCCAGGAATAGACTGAAAAATGATTGCAAAGGAGTACAGGGAGGTCGAGGCTGCAGTAACCAATGATTATGCCACTGCACTTTAGCCTCAGTAATAGAATGAGACCCTGCCTCTTAAAAAAAAAAATTAAAATCAGATAGTATTGGTATAAATGAGTATCAGATGGCCTATAAAGAAACTACAAAAACCTTCAGATGGTTCAAAGTATAGCCTAGATTGAAGGTCTAATTAACTAAGGCATTTTTGTTCTACCTTAGTGAATGTTAAAATTAATTCAGATTGAGACAATATTTATTTTAAAGACTTAGTAGAGTTGAGTAAACTACTTTTTTCCTTTCTTTTAATTTTTCATATAGGCTCTCAGGCAAGTACTGTCTCCAATATTAGCAGGAACTTTTTCCAAAGAAACCATCCAAAATGGGACTTAAAAATCCAGTATAAAAACACTTCAGAAATATGAGATTGGTTTATATGGCTAGAAACAAGAATCTTAAAGTCATGTTTCAAGATATCATCCATTTCCACTATTTAATGTCTTTTCACTAGAAATATAAGTGAAGATGAACTTCATAGTCTGTCTTACTTAAATATTTATTAACCATTACTTCTGTTGGTGGTCAGGTTGTAGTATATACTGAAATAGAAAAATAGATGCATTTTGTCAGTTATTTTTGAGTATATTTAGTATTGGTATTTTGAGTATATTTTGTATTGGTATTTCATATATAATTCAATATTACTCATTACCAAATAATATGATTCATTATAGCAAATGAAAAGATTTACAGATATACACGTGTTTGTAATGTCTTTTTTCTGTACGACATGATTACAGATGTTGATTTTCTTCCTTGTGTCTTTTTATGTTTTTTTAACTGTTTTTCAGTTAACATACATTACAGAATATATGTCTTTTGTTTTTTTGTTGTTTTTTTTGTTTTGTTTTGTTTTTTGAGACAGAGCCTCACTCTGTCACCCAGACTGGAGTGCAATGGTGCAATCTCGGCTCACTGAAGCCTCCACCTCCCAGGCTCAAGCAATTCTCCCACCTCAGCCTCCCAAGTAACTGGGACTACAGGAGCACACCACCACATCAGCTAACTTTTGTAATTTTTTTAGTAGAGATGGGATTTCGCCATGTTGGCCAGGCTGGTCTCAAAATCCTGACCTCAGGTGATCCACCTGCCTCAGCCTCCCAAAGTGCTGGGATTATAGGTGTGAGCCACGGCGCCCGGCCAATGTCTGTCTTTTTTTTTTTTTCTTTTTCTTTTTTTTTTTTTTTTGAGACTGAGTCTTGCTCTGTCGCCCAGGCTAGAGTGCAGTGGTGCAATCTCGGCTCACTGCAAGCTCCGCCTCCCAGGTTCATGCCATTCTCCTGCCTCAGCCTCTGGAATAGCTGGGACTACAGGCACCCGCCCCCATGCCTGGCTAATTCTTTTTTTTTCTTTTTTTTTTTTTTTGTAAAGACAGGTTTTCACTGTGTTAGCCAGGATGGTCTCGATCTCCTGACCTCGTGATCTGCCCGCCTCGGCCTCCCAACGTGCTGGGATAACAGGCGTGAGCCACCGCGCCCCGCCCAATGTCTGTCTTTTTTAAGTTGAGTGGTTCTGGCCTTAAGGAAACTTCTCCCATATCACAAGTACATCTTCTATTTTCTTATAATCACACAGTCTCTTATTTTGTGATGTACTTAACTGTGTACCACAGTGGTCCCCAACCTTTTTTTTTTTTTTTTGAGATGGAGTCCCAGGCTGCAGTGCAGTAGTGTAATCTCAGTTCACTGCAACCTCTGCCTCCCAGACTCAAGCAATTCTCCTGCCTCAGCCTCCCAAATTCCTGGGATTATAGGCACATGCCACCATGCCTGGCTAATTTTTATATTTTAGTAGAGATGGAGTTTCACCATGTTGGTCAGGTTGGTCTCAAACTCCTGACCTCAGATGATCCACTGCCTTGGCCTCCCAAAGTGCTGGGATTACAGGCGTGAGCCCCTGTGCCTGGACCACAGTGGTCCCCAACCTTTTTAGCACCAGGGATCGATTTCATGGAAGACAATTTTTCCGCAGACCAGGTGGTTTGGGGATGAAACTATTCCACCTCAGATCATCAGGCATTAGATTCTCATAAGGTGCACACAACCTAGATCCTTCACTTGTGCGCAGTTCTTACAATAGGATTCATGCTCCTATGAGAATCTGATGCTGCCACTGATCTGTCTGATGTGCCACTGATCACAGACTGATTGGTATCAGTCTGCCGCCTCAGGGTTGGTGACCCCTTGTGTACCACACAAAGCCTTAAATGTCCAGGGATGATCCAGGACTTTCTTGACTGCTGGGATATCTGAGCTGCTCTGTGTGTAGCTAAGTTAGAAATATTGGATGTCTTAAAAGATTTGTAACAAGATATATCATGAGTACACATGGAAAGTAATAAAACAGGAAAGCTTACATAGGAAGCATCTTAAGAAAGAGTAAATAGGAGAAAGGGAGTTTTCTTTGGCATTAGAGTCATAGCCAGGAGAGTTACTCTTGATAAAATTTTTGTTGTAATGACTTCCTCATTACCTTATTTTTAATCCCCTTAGTATGTTTGTGCTACTGAAAGGAGCCACTAAGGAGCAGTCTTTTAAGATTGGTCAGGAAATTGCCGAAGCTGTAACTGCTACCAATCCTAAACCAGTGAAATTGAAGTTTGAAAAGGTAAGAGGAATGTAATATTAGTAATCACATATAAAACTCACATGTCTTCTAGAGACCTCTGATTTGTTCAGTACATTTTCAGAATCACTGACAGTATATAGGTCTATTAAAGTGTTAAATTTGGGCCAGATGCAGTGGCTCATGTCTGTAATCCTGCTGTGGCCTTGGGAGGCCAAAGCAGGAGGGTTGCTTGAGACCAGGAGTTTGACACCAACCTGGACAACATAGCCAGACCCCATCTCTACAAAAATTAAAAAGTTAACCAGGCATAGTGGCACACGCCTGTAGTCCCAGCTATTCCAGAGGCTGAAGTGGGAGGATCACTTGAGCCCAGGTGTTCAAGGTTACAGTGAACTGTGATTGACCAGGGCACTCCAGCCTGGGGAACAAAGTAAGACCCTGTCTCAAAAAAAAAAAAAAAAAATTACATTTTAAGTATTTTCTCTTTTGTATAATTTTCCCAAAATTTGTTTAGTAATGTATATATGTAAGGAAATGAAAACTTTGTTCCAGTAACTATTATTGTGTAACAGATCACCCCGAACTTAATGGTGTAAAACAGCAAACATTTCATTCTGCTCACAGATTTTATGGCTCAGGAATTCAGACAGGGTGCGACTGGAATGGCTTTTCCCTGCTGCACAATATCTAGTTCCTCAGCTGAGAAGACTGTTAGGGGTTAGGGGTAACCCAACCAACAGCAAAAGGCTGAAACCATCTGAAGCTTGCTTACCAATCATGTCTGGTGATTGATGCTGGCTGCTAGTTGGGACATCAGCCAGAACACCTACCAGTGGCCTTTCACCGGGGCTGCTGGTTTTCCCTCACAACATGAGGGTTGGGTTCCAGGTGTGAACATCCCAAAGAGAAACAGACAAAAGCTGCTTTGTTTTTTATGACCCAGGCTCAAAGTCACAGTGTCACACACCTCTCTAGATTTAAAGGGAGTGAACATAGACCCCACTATTAATAGGAAGAATGTCGAAGTCACAATGGAACAAGACCACATAGGATGGAAGATACATTCTTTCTTTGCAAAACAAAGTTTACCACAAGGACTTTCAACTCTTTTTCACTTACCTTTAGATATCAAATATGTATTTATTTCTTTCTGTATAAAAGATACTTAGCCTAGGAACTGTGTGGAATACAAAGAAACGTAAGACACAGTCCTGCCCTCTAAGAGCCAGAAATCTAAAAGGAAAGGTTAATTTATATAAGCATTCTCTTTTGTTACAAACATAACAGAAAGCAAGATGAGAATAGTCTGCTTAAACACTGTGAGAGCACAAAGGAAAGGAGGAATTGTGTCCTCCTGGGCTGGATAGAGAGACTCCATATAGGAAGTAACGATGAAATGTGTCTTGAAAAATGGTTATGTCTTGAAAAATGCTTAGAATTTCAGTAGGCAGACGTGGGGCTGCAACCATTCTGAACAGAAGAAAATGGCATGTACTGAATTAGAAAAGCACAGTATGGAAATAAAGGGTAGCAGGAGATAGATCTGGAAAAATAAAGTTGAGACCAGACTATAGACTGTCTTGAATACCAAGGTGAAGTGTTTATACTTTATTTAGTAAATAAACTGGTAGTGCAAAAGAACAAAATTGGTAGTGCAAGAAAAGGAGTGAGCAAGTGGTAACAACTTAAAGACAATTCATTTTGCTCCCACGTCTTATATCATGAATTTGTTGGGCCCTAAGTCATATTTAGAATTTTTTTAATAATGGATATTTGATTAAAGAAAGCACAGAGACATAAAAATAAAATATTATTGGTGGAGGAAAAATGGTTAAGAGGCATTTTATTAATTTTACCACAGGTATATTTGCCCTGTGTTTTACAAACAAAAAAGAGGTATGTGGGTTACATGTATGAAACACTGGATCAGAAGGACCCGGTATTTGATGCAAAAGGAATAGAAACAGTCAGAAGAGATTCCTGCCCTGCTGTTTCTAAGGTAAGGTTTATCTATCTTGTCATCATCTGTGAGAAAGAAGTGGCTAAAGTATCTGGTGAAAATATAGCCTGTATAATTATATATAACTATAGAAGAAACTACATTAATTTTGAGAATTTTATTTGTAGTGTTTTGTTTTGTTTTTGTTTGTTTGAGACAGGGTCTCACTTTGTCACCCAGGCTGGAGTGCAGTAGTCCAATCCTGGCTCCCTGCAACCTTGACCTCCTGGGTTCCAGCAATCTTTCTGCCTCAGCCTCATGAGTAGATAGAATTTTATTTCTAATAATTTATTTGATTTTAGTCCTTAAGTTTCTGACTTCCCCCCATACCTTACGTTTTATCAAAATTACTAAAAAGCAATACATGAGAGTTTTCTGCCTATTGCCTGGAGATCATATATGTCATATTGTAACAACTCCCAAAAGCAGAACAGGATAAACAAGAGAAACAGACCCGGTGTGGTGGCTCACACCTGTAATCCCAGCACTTTGGGAGGCCAAGGCAGGCAGATCACTTGAGGTCAGGAGTTCGAGACCAGCCTGGCAAACATAGTGAAACCCCATCTGTACTAAAAATACAAAAATTACCCAGGTGTGGTGGCGCACGCCTGTAATCCCAGCTACTCGGGAGGCCGAGGCGTGAGAATTACTTGAACTTGGGAGGCAGAGGCTGCAGAGAGCCAAGATCATAACACTGCACTCCAGCCTGGGCAACAGAGTGAGACTCCGTCAAAATAAAAAAAAAGAGAAACAGAGAGATTGCATAAGTAACATAATCCATTCCAGATTAACTGAACTTTCACTTATTTGGATTATCAAATGCAAATTAGGAAGATTTCCAAACAATTAGCTATAAATTACTCAAATTTCTCAACCATAATAACCATGGTATTTTGGCTTTTTCTTTACTTGGGCCTAAACTCCTTCTATAGCAAAACAAAAATAAATGGTATAAATGGGAATAGCACTCTATATACTGTTTTGTGAGAGCATTAAAAGCATAATGGATTGAATATTATCAATGTATTATGTCATATATATATGTGAATTTGGGATTTTTTTCAGCACTATTTCTGGAAGAGATATAATCCAGTACCTTCTTTCTCTGTAGGCAGACTTGTACCCAAGCTAAATTAACAAGATTATTGTATAAATGTCCATTGGTTCTGGTATTCAGAATAAGACACAGAGCTTTCACCTAGAACTAACTTAAATTTAATCTACTTGGCCAGGCACGGTGGCTCACGCCTATAATCCCAGCACTTTGGGAGGCCGAGGCGGGCGGATCACGAGGTCAGGAGATCGAGACCATCCTGGCTAACACGGTGAAACCCCATCTCTACTAAAACAAAAAAGTAGCCGGGCGTGGTGGCATGCGCCTGTAGTCCCAGCTACTCGGGAGACTGAGGCAGGAGAATTGCTTGAACCCAAGAGGCAGAGGTTGCAGTGAGCCGAGATCATGCCATTGCACTTCAGCCTGAGCGACAAAGCAAGACTCCATCTCGGGGGGGAAAAAAAAATTAATCTACTTACATAAATCCACTGCATGTTGGTTATTTCCTAGTAGAAATTTCCAACACAGAAAAATCTGTCACAGTTATTTATCAACACCATAAAAAGTCAAAAAGGCTGATTTGGATTTGACTGCCTGGTAATCTTTAAACTTCTCTGTGCTGCCTGTGACTGAATCAGGACCCTTTCTATACTGGTAAATAAAAAAACAATACGTGAGCTCGTGTCTGGTTTCTTGTACCTAGAGTGCTTTGACTATTAAAAAAAAAATTGCGTGTTTTATGTTGCTTATCACATAGCAAATGTTAATTTGCATGTCATTCTACATGATTTTCCTCAAACTACATGATATTCTATTTTTAGAAATAGCAAGCTCTATAAAGTCTCAAATAACTTTCAATTTTTAATAATTTTTATTATCCCATCATTGTAAGTAACAGATTATTTAGGTAGGCTAGCAAGTTACCCAGTAGTTACATAATTGAAAGTATAATAACAATGGTGAAACATACTAGGAGATATTTTATCTTTACTTGCATATCTGTTTTGTTTTAAGATACTTGAGCGTTCTCTAAAGCTGCTATTTGAAACGAGAGATATAAGTCTAATTAAACAGTATGTTCAGCGACAATGTATGAAGCTTCTGGAAGGAAAGGCCAGCATACAAGACTTTATCTTTGCCAAGGAATACAGAGGAAGTTTTTCTTATAAACCAGGAGCTTGTGTGCCAGCCCTTGAACTTACAAGGTAATGATACCCTCAGTACCTTGCCAGGATAGTCCTGGGATTCTGCACAGGTCTAGAGTACAATTGTTTCTTTACCTGCGCACATGAAGCCTCACTGAAGGTTAGTGAATACTCCCTCATACTTTGTAAGGTGTAAAGAGGAAATCCTCTTTTGGGCTTTCCTTCAGAAACTTATGCAAAGAAATTGTGACACAGTGCTTGATTCATTTGTTTTTCCCACATCAAAATGATTAGGTAGTCCTTAATATTGTTCTACCGAAGCATTTAGATGGTATCATATTGGAATCAGATTGTTTAACTGGATAAATTTTCTCTTATCTTTCATGGTAGATTTATGATAGGTAGTTCTCATTCTTAGGGGATAAAAGACATCTTTTTCCCGCCCCGGGAGGCAGAGTCTCACTCCGTCGCCTAGGCTGGAAAGAAGTGGTGGTGCAATCACAGCTCATTGCAGCCTTGACCTCCCAGGCTCAAGCGATCCTTCCACGTTGGCCGCCCAAGTAGCTGGGATAACAGGTGTGCACCATTATGATGGCTAATTTTTTTGTGGAGATGGGGGTCTCACTGTGTTGCCCAAGCTGGTCTCAAACTCCTGGGCTCAGGCGATCCTTGGCCTCCCAAAATGCTAGGATTACAGGCACGAGCCACCACTCCCACCTAAAGTACATCTTAAGCTAGTTGATATCTGCCAACTCATTATTTTCCAGGTAACAGTGATTTATGGAGTAATTTTTAAACTCCTGTAGCATATCTATACTTGGTGTCAACTAAGCAAAATGTATATTATTCTCAAATAGTAATTATGTTTTGAAAGTGTCTTTTGTAGCTTTTTCATTGTTTTATTGTTGTTTAACTCTGACTTAATTTGCGAGAAAGATGGCTTCCGTGACAGTATTTGGGTGTGGTGTTGTTTTTTTTTTTGAATTTGAATAGGAAAATGCTGACTTATGACCGGCGCTCTGAGCCTCAAGTTGGTGAGCGAGTGCCATACGTCATCATTTATGGGACCCCCGGAGTACCACTTATCCAGCTTGTAAGGCGCCCAGTGGAAGTCCTGCAGGACCCAACTCTGAGACTGAATGCCACTTACTATATTACCAAGCAAATCCTTCCACCCTTAGCAAGAATCTTCTCACTTATTGGTATTGATGTCTTCAGCTGGTATCATGAATTACCAAGGGTAAGCTTACCAAATAGTACATGTACTCTAACTATGGAGAGATTTCACTCCAAATTTTCAGTAGAACTAAAGATTTTTTGTGCTATTGATATGGGAGTGCTGGGAAGGGAACAGTGTGGTCCCGTTAAATGATACGGAAAGGGAGAAGGGAAGTACTGGGTAGAGAAAGGTGGGTCCCTGGCTAGCGCTCCACCTCCACAGACCTAGGTGAGGATAGGTGCTCCTGCTTTCATGCCCAAATGTTGCATTTTCCAAGACCACCTTGGCCCGCCATGCCCCAATCCTGGGCCAATAAAAACCCAAGACCCTAGTAGGCAGACACACAAGCGGCTGGACGTCATGAGGAACACTTCGGTGGAAGACCCAAGCGGCTGGTTGTCAAGAGGAGCATGCCAGCAGAACAGCACACCAAGAGGCACTGGCATGCTGGCAGGCCATTGACTGGCAGAACGAGGTGGAGTTTGGCCAGGACAGTCGGAGAAGAGACGGAGTCACCTAGCAGCCCAACCCCAGGGGAAAACCATCTCCCTTCTGATTCCACCATCAGATGAGAGCTACTTCCACTCAATAAAACATTGCACTCAGTCTCCAAGCCCACGGGTGATTGGATTCTTCTGGTACACCAAGGCAAGAACCCGGGATACAGAAAGCCCTCCATCCTTGAGACAAGCTAGAGGGTCTAATTGAGCTGGTTAACACAAGCCACCTATAGACGGCAAACTAAAAGAGTACCCTGTAACACACACCCACTGGGGCTTCAGCTGTAAACATTCACCCCTAGACACTGCCGTGGGGCCAGAGCCCCACAACCTGCCTGTCTGTATGCTCCCCTAGAGGTTTGAGCAGCAGGGCACTAAAGAAGCAAGCCATTCCCCGTCGCACACCCTGCGAGGGGAACAAGGGAACCTTTCCTATTTCACTATGAGAGCAAAGCAGATCCTCTATCCTAAACTGGCAAAGATGCCACGCTCTTCTGGTTTCCTAAAAGAGAAACTTTTAAGTATTCTACAAACACATTCCTAGCTTCTGTCAAGTTGTCCAAATTATAGAAATATTAAAATAAATCCCACAATTTCAATGGTGAACAGCCACAAAATAACGTAGAATAAATGAGTTAATGGAAAATAAATGGACAGCAAAAATTCCTTCGAAATGAATGTCTAAAAAAGGTGTAGGATTTAGTATCTAGACACAGTCCTGAAGAAACCAGAATTACTGCAATGGTAAAATAGCATTATAGTTGTTCTCCAACTTATGATGGTTCAACTTCAGATTTTCCTACTTTATGATGGTGCAAAAATCATATGCATTCAGTAGAAACCATAGTTCAAGTACCCATACAACCATTCTGTTTTTCATTTTCAGTACAGTATTCAATAAATTCCATGAGATATTCAACACTTTATTATAAAATAGGCTTTGTGTTAGATGATCTTGCCCACCTGTATGTTACTGTAAGTGTTCTAAGCACATATCCTGGCTCTAATGCAGGAAATTCATATTCTTTATTACTAATGTTCATTTCATCACCAGCAAGAATGTTAACCCAATGACATTTGTAAGAGGCTAACCTAATAACTTCCTTACAAAGTGATTTATTGCAGCACTATTCACACTGGCAAAGACTTGGAATCAACCCAAATGTCCATCAATGATAGACTGGATTAAGAAAATGTGGCACATATACACCATGGAATACTATGCAGCCGTAAAAAAGGATGAGTTCATGTCCTTTGCAGGGACATGGTTGAAGCTGGAAACTATCATTCAGCAAACTATCACAAGGACAGAAAACTAAACACCGCCTATTCTCACTGATAGGTGGGAATTGAACAATGAGAACACTTGGACACAGGGCGGGGAACATCACACACCAGGGCCTGTCAGGGGGTGGGAGACTAGGGGAGGGATAGCATTAGGAGAAATACCTAATGTAAATGATGAGTTGATGGGTGCAGCAAACCAGCATGGCACATGTATACCTATGTAACCTGCATGTTATGCACATGTACCCTAGAACTTAAATTATAGTAATTTAAAAAAAATGTATCTGATAATAAGATGTAAGTTCCATGAAAGCAAGGACTTCATTCATTTCTGTAGCTCCAGTGTCTGGAACAGTGCCTGGCACATAGTAGCTACTCAGCATTTGTTGAATGAGTGAGTGAATGAATGAATGAATGAATGAATGAATGAAATAATGCCTGAGTAAACCTGTAATTAGCATGAAAATAGCAGCTGTGCTGTGAAGCTGACTCAGACTTACTTCTGAATGGATGTTTTTATAGATCCATAAAGCTACCAACTCCTCGCGAAGTGAACCTGAAGGGCGGAAAGGCACTATTTCACAATATTTTACTACCTTACACTGTCCTGTGTGTGATGACCTAACTCAGCATGGCATCTGTAGTAAATGTCGGAGCCAACCTCAGCACGTTGCAGTCATCCTCAACCAAGAAATCCGGGAGTTGGAACGTAAACAGGAGCAACTTGTAAAGGTACAGTTTTGTTCCATAGGCCTGGAATGACAAGCAGTCTGATCTTACAGGAAGATATAGTCAACTCTTGAATTACAGTATAAGATATGAAACTGGTATGAAAAGTGAAATGAAGAGTCTAAATGATAAACTTCGTAAAAATCTCAAAAATGTAATTAAACTATTAATAATGGTTTAATTTGTTTTATAACTTTTTTTTTCAATGGAATAGTGTGTTGTGTTTCTTAATAGCTACAACAAGAATGGCCATCCTTCCAATTTCTTTTATAATACAGGTTGAGCATCCCTAATTGAAAAAAATCAAAATTCAGAATGCTCCAAAATCTGAAAGTTTTTGAGCACCAACGTGACTCCCAAAGGGAATGCTCATCAGAGCATTTCAGAGTTCAGATTTTCAGATTAATGATACTCAACCAGTAAGTATAATGAATGCACTTATTCCAAAACCTGAAAAAATTTGAAATCTGAAACACTTCTGGTCTTAAGCATTTCAAATAAGGGATACTCAATCTACAGTATTAAAAAGAAGGAAAACTCTCAGTTGCTCTATTAGTGCTTACCATTCTTTAAAGGAAAATACCTAGTTGTCTTAGAGAATTGCTTGCTAGTAAACTTGGAAGGTTTACAATTCTGTGAGTCCAGACAGATGATTAATGACATGATTGAGTCATACTGTGTGCCAGAGACTGTTCTAGGCACGCTTACAGGTGAGTAAACTGACACAAAGAGTTTAGGTGATTTGCATGTTATAGTGCTGATAAGTGGCTGAGGTGGGATATAGACATAAAATGCAAGGATAATTTTTAAAGTATGGGAATTCTAGCAGAAATAAACAACAAACATCTTGAAGTAAGTTGAATTAAATCTAAAGAAAAATTGACCACCTCACACCCCCCAATAAAATCATTACTCGTTATTATGGTTGATAAGTCATCTCCATTCTGTCCCTACCTGCTATCCCTCTGTCACCATTTCTTGCTCTTCTCTGTGTCACACTCTGTCTACCTCCACCCATACCATACTGAACTTCTCTTAGGTCTGTGAATGCTCCTCGCTGCCTCCTCCTGGCCTTTAAACACCCTGCTCCTTCTGCCAGGAACACTTCACCCATCCCACCCCACCCTTCCTCATCTGAGGAATCAGCTGAAACCCCTAGACTGGGTGAAGGCTTCCCTGCAGCAGACTCCTGCCATAATCTTCTCTGCTGTACTGTGATTTGGGGTTCGTCTGTCTTTCTCACTAAATAGCAAATGAACCAGTGACACATTTCCTGTTCTTTCACTGTCAAGTCAGTTATGCCTAGCATATAGCCAAGTCCATGGGGCTGGTCTGTAAATATTTACTGAATGAATGAACAAGTTCCTACTTAATGCATGATTAAAGAAGGAATATATCACTGGAGTTATTACCAACCAACTTTCAGCCATTTTGTACCAGTTTTGTGGTTCTAGTTAGTACAACCACTGAAGTCACTGGGTGCTCCCAGCTTCTATTTATTTTATAGACTTCAGTCCTGATGGCAGCAGCCAACTCTCATAGAAAATTCCCTTGTTGGATCCTAGTATGAGGCCTAGGTGAGAGCAGGACCTCCAGAGCTCTGCTAAGGTCAGTCTGCTCAATGGTCCTTTCCTAGACTTTCTTATGTTGTTTCTGCACTCAGTGACAAACACATCACTACTTGGTGCCATCAATTTACCCAGAGCCCATCCTCCTTCAACATTAGGTGTTCATTCTTTTTTCTTTGTATTTATTTATTTTTATTTTATTTTATTTTTTGAGGCAGAGTCTCACTTTGTCACCCAGACTGAAGTGCAATGGCATGATCACAGCTCACTGCAACCTCAACCTCCTGGGCTCACGTGATCCTCCCAGCTCAGCCTCCCAAGTAGCTGGGACTACAGGCATATCCCACCATGTTTGACTAATTTTTTAATTTTTTTTTTTTAGACATGGGGTCTCACGATGTTGCCCAGGCTGGTCTCAAACTCTTGGACTCAAGCAGTCCTCCTGCTTCAGTCGCCCAAGGGCTGGGATTACAGGCTTGAACCACCATGCCCGGCCATCTTATTTCTTATAAAAATACAGTTTAAAAGACAGTAATGGCACAGCCATAAAAAAAAAAAAAGAACAAAATCAGCCAGGCATAGTGGTGGCTCATACCTATAAATCCCAGCACTTTGGGAGGCCAAGGCAGGCGGATCACTTGAGGTCAGGAGTTCGAGACCAGCCTGACAAATATGGAGAAACCCCATCTCTACTAAAAAGACAAAATTAGCCAGGCATGGTGGCACATGTCTGTAATCCCAGCTACTCAGGAGGCTGAGGCAGGAGAATCACTTGAACCCGGGAGGCAGAGGTTGCAGTGAGCTGAGATCGCAGCATTGCATTGCAGCCTGAGCAACAGGAACAAAACTCTGTCTCAAAAAAAAAAAAAAAAAAGTCATGTCCTTTGCAGCAACATGGATGCAGCTGGGGCCATTATCCTAAGCAAATTAACTCAGAAACAGAAAACCAAATACCGCATGTTCTCACATATAAGTTCTCACCTATAATAAACATTGGGTACTCATGGACATAAAAATGGGAACGATAAACACTAGGGATTCCAGAAGAGGGGTGGGGAGAGGAAAAGTTGAAAAACCACTTGTCAGGTACTACATTTACCGCATGGGCAACAGGATCATTAGAAGCTCAAGCCTCAGCATCATACAGTATACCCATGTAACAAACCTACATGTGTACCCTAGGATCTATAAATAAAATTTTTAAAAAGCGATACTATTTATAAATAATGATGGTTGTCATCTTTCAAGAGCTATTTTAATTTGAGGTGTTTTTCAAGAATGTTCAAATGAATGTCTCCCATGCACTAATTTGTAGAAATTTTTAATGATGCAGAAATTACTAGAGATGTAGTGAGAATTAGAAACATCCAAACAGGAGATTTTACATCATTCTCAATCCAAGACCAATCAAGTGGTCAGAAATGTGAAGTTATGGAAATTCTAAACATTGTAAGTCAGACTTTGTGATTATATATCAAACTCTGTAACCCAGTACCAAAAAATATACTTCTTAAGTATTTCTAGAATGTTTTAAAAAAGGCCATATCTGGCCAGGCGCGGTGGCTCTTGCCTGTAATCCCCACACTTTAGGAGGCCAAGGCAGGTAGATCACCTGAGGTCAGAGTTTGAGGCATTTGAAATGGAGAAATTTCATGGAGAAACCCTGAAATTTCTACTAAAACCCCAAAATTTCTACTAGAAACCCCAACTCTACTAAAAAATACAAAAATTAGCCAGGCATGGTGGCACGAGCCTTGTACTCCCAACTACTCAGGAGGCTGAGGCAGGAAAATCACTTGAACCCGGGAGGCAGAGGCTGCAGCCAGCCAAGATCACACCACTGAACTCCAGCCTGGGTGACAGAGCAAGACTCCATCTCAAAAAACAAAAAGGCATAGTCTAAAGAAACCCTCGGCAGGGCAATCGTGGCTCATGCCTATAATCCCAGCACTTTGGGAGGCCGAGGCAGGAGGGTCACTTGAGGTCAGGAGTTCAAGAGCAGCGTGGCCAACATAGCAAAACCCCATCTCTACTAAAAATACAAAAATTAACAGGGCATGGTGGCAGGCACCTATAATCCCAGCTACTTGGGAGGCTGAGGTAGGAGAATCACTTGAGCCAGGGAGGCAGAGGTTACAGTGAGCCAAGATTGTGCCACTGCACCCCAGCCTGGGCAACAGAGTGAGACTCTATTTCAAAAATAATAAAATTAAAATAATAAAAATTAAAAATTAGCCAGGCATGGTGGCAGGCACCTGCAATCTCAGCTACTACTTAGGAGGCTGAGGCAGGAGAATCGCTTGAACCTGGGAAGCAGAGGTTGCAGTGATCTGAGATCGTGCCACTGCACTACAGCCTGGGCAACAGAGTGAGACTCCATGTCAAAAAAAAAAAAAAAAAAGAAAAAAAAAGGAAAGAAAAGCCTCAATACACTTCAAAAAGTAGAAATATTACAAATGAATGTAATACAATACAATGCTATAAAAACGGTAATTACAAACTAACAAAACAAAGTGATCCTTCCACTTGCACATTCTGTTAAACAAAATGAAAACACTGCAAATCAGATTCTAGATGGCAGATCGCAGAGAAAAATTCATCACCTAAACACTTAATCATAAACATGAAAGAATGAAAGCAAATGAAGTAAGCATCTGACTGAAAAAAATTTTTTGAGACAAAGTCTCACTCTGTTGCCCAGACTGGAGTGCAGTGGTGCGATCTTGGCTCACTGCAACCTCTGCCTCCCAAGTTCAAGAGATTCTCCTGCCTCAGCCTCCTGAGTAGCTGGGATTACAGGCGTGCACCACCACGCCCAGCTAATTTTTGTATTTTTAGTGGAGACAATTTCACAGTGTTGGCCAGGCTGGTCTCAAACTCCTGACCTCAGGTGATCCACTTGCTTCCACCTCCCAAAGTGCTAGGATTACAGTCATGAGCCACTGTGCCCAGCCTTAACTGAATTTTGTTTAAATAAGAAAGCCAAAGGATAGTAAAAAGAATAAAGATTAAAGCAGGTATTTTTTTAAGTGCCTGCCTCCCTATGATCTACAAAGTAGATGTCCAGGTTGGGGCATTTAAGGTTTTAAATGTAAGCCTGAATCAAGCTATAATGCTCAGGGTTTAAACCACCAGTAAAGGATCTTGAAACTAAACACTGAGTTAAATTTAGTGCGTCAAGTAATTCCATCCTGGCTTATTTATCAGACAAGCACAGAAAGAGCTTAAATATTTATCAGTTTGTCCTGGCACCTGAATGTAACTGCAATTCATAGAGCTGTAATACAGAAATTCTATATTTGGGAATAGATTTGAGTCTCTTGGCAGAGATCTAATTAGCAAAGGCTTCATCATAGAACAGCATACTCGGTCTTCATGGAGCATACTGAAGCACATGTTTCTAAGCAGTCTGCTTGTGACAATATCATAATATTGGATACAGTAACCAGTCTCCTTAGAAAAAATGTGCCCTTCGGTTGACTGGAAGATAACTGGGGCAAAGAACAAAAATTCATTGGCCTGTGAGCCATCCCTGAAACTGAAACCCTTTGATAAATATAGATCAAAGAATTCACTAGAGCGTATTTGATTTCTCTTAAAAGGCAATCCAGAGTAGTTGCTGCCATTTGGTATTGCTTTTTAAAATCACTTGTCTACACTATTCAGGGGGAAAGTCGACCTGCGTTTTCTTAACCTTTGGAGTCCTCACTGGCATTCTTTTTAATTTTTTTTTTTATTATACTTTAAGTTCTAGGGTACAGGTGCATAATGTGCAGGTTTGTTACATATGTATACTTGTACCATGTTGGTGTGCTGCACCCATCAACTTGTCAGCACCCATCAACT
>NW_012110474.1:3835478-3886572 GCF_000951045.1 Mandrillus leucophaeus
AAAATTGGCTAGCCATAAGTAGAAAGCTGAAACTGGATCCTTTCCTTACTCCTTATACGAAAATTAATTCAAGATGGATTAGAGACTTAAATCTTTTTAATTTTTTTATGTTCTTCATGTTTTATATTTTTTTAACTGTATATGCAACTTGAGACTTTTAAGTATTTTTAAAAATCTGATCATTGTGTAAAACATTATAACGGTTCTCTTTTTAAAAATTGCCTTATGATTTATTACTTTCCTTAAGATCAGATCTTATTATACATTCAAATCATCTGGGAAGCCTTAAGAAGTACAGATTCTTAGCCTTTCATGCCCAGACATTCTGACTCATTGTGGGTCTGGGATGGGGCGTTTGTTTATTTTTAAGCTCATTGTTAGCCAGGGTTAAGAACCACTGGTCTGCACCACTACTTTCAAATTCACATTTGATTTTTTTTTTATACTGGCTTTTCTCTTCTGGAATAAGAAAAAGAATAACTTTTTTTATGATTGGCATATGATAACATAGTCTAGGTAATTTGGAAAAAATTGTGCTTATAGTTCATT
Organism: Mandrillus leucophaeus; assembly: GCF_000951045.1. Taxonomy (NCBI): domain Eukaryota; kingdom Metazoa; phylum Chordata; class Mammalia; order Primates; family Cercopithecidae; genus Mandrillus; species Mandrillus leucophaeus. Next base: position 3,836,028 of record NW_012110474.1, read on the forward strand.
TAAGAGACATTCTTTGATAATTGGGTAGTTTACGTGGATTTTAATAGGATTCCATTGTAAATGAAAGTTAATCTTAGGAATTAAATAAATCCTTAGGGAAATTTGTACTCTTATGTTTTCAAAATAGTATCCTTTAGAAATGTCTCAACATAGGGTAGTCTAGGCTTCTAAGAGATTAAACTTAATGAAAGTTTCTATAATGTATGTCTGCCAGTAATCTATGGTAGTCTAGAAAGTAGGGATTATAGAAATTTGTTGTTTGCATGTGCACATAAAAATTTTCCTATTATTTTTTGTATTTCTCTTATGCTTTCAGATATGCAAGAACTGTACAGGTTGCTTTGATCGACACATCCCGTGTGTTTCTCTGAACTGCCCAGTACTTTTCAAAGTCTCCCGAGTAAACAGAGAATTGTCCAAGGCACCATATCTCCGGCAATTATTAGACCAGTTTTAAATTGTCAATATCAGAGAATTACAGGTGCTATTTTTTTCAGTGTTTACCACTAAACTGTTGTGCATGGTGCTTTTTAACTTTCATCGAGTCAAGGATGTTCACTGTCTGTCTGTTATCTGAAGACTATGAAGACTTCTGTGCTAACCGAATTAAAATGTACTTGTTGATCTCTGAATAGCTCACTTCTTACAATGTACAAATTCCTCATTCTGTCACCTTTTAAACATTGTTTTATAATGCAGGCGTTGGATTTGCTCCAGTACGTGTACCACCTTGTAAATCCATTTGAGTAGATCATGTTTACTTCCCAGTGGAAGGAGCACTGAAAACCTCTTAAAGAAAAACCATTCGTGTGTTTTCCTTGAACTGTCTGTATCAAGACGTGTTACTTCGAGATATCCATTCACTTTATAATTTTGACTGCAAAATATTTTGTAAATACACTTTTTTACTTTTCAAACAACTGAGTAAAATAATGTGCAATGACTTTTATACAAATGATTTTCAAGTTGTTTGGTATATTTCCTCTAGGTTTTGCTTGACTCAAAGTAGATCGTTATTTTGATCAAACTGTGCAAACAGTAGTACCATGTGTAGCATTTTGAAACATTATTTTTTAAAAAATGCTGTCTTGCTTTAGCTATTAATGGGGCATTGTGAGGAACTGTGCAAAGACATTTTTGTTACAAACCTGTGGGCCTGTTGCAATACTTTAAAAATAAAAAATTTTATTCCATTTGCTTGTTTTGTATAGACATTTCTATTGCTTCTAAATATGCTTAAAATATTTTCTTTCCTTATGTACTGTACAGTTAATCTTATTTGCCATCATCTTGAACACAAAATGTGTATTTAGAATATTTGTATAACTGTGTAAAATAAAAAAGGAATTATGTGGTCAGTGCATTGTTTTTTAAACTGGAAATCATTTTGTTTTAAAAGTTAATAATGGAAACCCTATTAAAATTGAATAAAATATAAAATATAGCAGTGTGACTTCATGTTTTTTATAAGTCTACATTTTATAAGTCTACATCCTACCCTAGCCTTTTCTGAGTTTTAATGAAGTAAATTTAACACATTTTTATATCCTGTTTGATATTGCAATTTCCTTACCAAAACTTCAGGGTTAAAACAAAAAAAAAAAGGCAGCAAAAAAAGGAAAATTTAGCACTCATCCTCTTAGAGAGTTCTAAAAGTGTACTTGTTAGTAGATCTTCAGTGTTCATTTTCATTTTGATATAATTAATCTTGGGGTCAGGACTTTCCAGAGGGAAAGCAAAAACTACATTACTTCTTAAAAACTTAAATGCCAATTTTTATATGCCTATTTTTTTCAATAGAAAAAAGTTCTTATTTTGACAGAATTACCTAGTTACTTAACAGAAATAGGTCTCCATTGCCAGAATATGTACTTACAAATGTTGGGAGGATTCATTTTCTGAAAATTACATGGTAAATATTGGAACCAAAGAGATACATAGCCTGTGTCTGAACATAATTTCTCTCAAATCTTGCTAAGACATAACAAATTCCCGCTTCTGGGGATATTTTTTGTTTGGGAGGCTGGGGCTAGCCCTCAGTGTTGGGGTTTTCTTTCCCTTACGTGGGTAGATTGATGAAGTTCTGTTACTTACAGGTTCTGTGCTGTCAGGACTTCCACATACATCATAGTGACTTGACACAATATTTTCAACAGAATAACCATTTTTAACCTGATTATAATTGGATACAGCCATATTAACAAATGGTCATTCAACATGAATGCCTAAAACTAGCTCACACTCAGCCTGTCTCTGGTTCTGTTTTCTGCAGGGAAATTCCTCCTTTGTAACTGTCCTCAGAGTCTGTAGCTTAACTGCCTTTTAGTGAGGTCCATTTGCTGTTTCACTAACCCTCTGGGAGGGTGGTGAAATTTGGACCTGTTTTACCAAGAAATTTTCTTGTAAGGATCTTCCTATGTTCCATAATTTTCCCTCCATTTTAGATGTCTATTAATAAAATTTTGTCTCTCAGATCACAGAACAAAAAAATTAAGTATTGCTGAAGAAACAGTTTCATTCTTTAGGATGTTTTCATTTATCTGAAAAGGAGCCAGAAGCTCAGACATCAAATAACTTCATTAAACATTTCCTTGATGTTTAATGAATTAAGCAAAACATTAATATTTGTTAAAGTTGTTTAACATTGTTTTCTCTCATTTTTCTCACTTTCTACTCAAGCTTTTCCCTAGATGAATCATGTAATACTCAATTCTATATGGACACAAAATAGTGTCTTTGAAGAAGGCCAATAAATTTGGAAAAAAACAAAACTGTGAAGAGAGCAGTTAAAGATATGATGAATTCTTAGAATAGGTGGCCCTGTGAGGTCATCTTGCCAATGGAGCAGGCCATCCAGAGAGCTTGTGGACTCCGTTCAGCCCCACTGACTGTCACGGGTTATACCCTCAGTCTCAGATGATGCACCCTACCTGCCATCAAGTGTGCCACGCTGATCACCTAAACATCTCTTCCGGATCTTACCTTAGCTAAGTCTTGTAGCTGTGTAGTCGATCTTTTCATCCACTCTCTTGCTTTTATTTTTGTAACAGTTGGAGTACAGGAATATTCCTTAAGGCCTATCAAATAAGCTTGTTTTGTTTTGTCTTGAGATAGGGTCTTGCATTGTTGCCCAGCCTGGAGTGGAGTGGGGTGATCTTGGCTCACTGCAACCTCCACCTCCCCGAGTTCAAGCAATCCTCTCACTTCAGCCTCCCAAGTAGCTGGCACTACAGGCATACACCACCATGATTGGCTAATTTTTGTATTTCTGGTAGAGATGGGGGTCTCACCCTGTTGGCCAGGCTGGTCTCGAATTCCTGAGCTCAACAATCTGGCTACCTCGGGCTCCCAAAGTACTGGGATTACAGGCTACCGGGAGCCACCACGCCCGGCCCAAATAAGCTTTTAAATTGACTTCTCTATTGTAGACTAGTATTTCTTAAAATAGTCACATTTAATTTTATAAAGTATAAATAAATCTGGCCGTAAATGACATTGTTAGGGCTCTGCCATCAGCTGTGGGGACTGGGGGAGGTGGCAATGCACAAGTAGCTACTTTTAGATTGGAGATGTCAGCCCTCTTATCAGTGAGCTCTGTACCTCTGGGAGGATGGTTGGCATTCATGCCCTACTGATTTTTATTCCCATAATACTGTGCCCTTTTCCCATGATGTGATGTGAATTGTTACCTTTAACCATTTGAGGTTTTTTTGTTTTGTTAGAGACAGGGTCTCGTTCTGTCACCGAGGCTGGAGTGCAGTGGCACGATCTCGGCTCACTGCAACCTCTGCCTCCTGCCTCAAGCGATTCTCCTGCTTCAGCCTCCCGAGTAGCTGGCATTACAGGCATGCGCCACCATGCCCAGCTAATTTTTGTATTTTTAGTAAAGATGGGGTTTCTCCATGTTGGCCAGGCTGGTCTTGAACTCCTGACGTCAGGTGACCCACCCGTCTTGGCCTCCCAAAGCCTGGGATTCCAGGCATGAGCCGCCGTGCCCGGTCCATTTGAGTTTTATAATAGTGGATAAAATTCAGTACCATTAATGCCCCGGTTCTGCTTAATAACTAGCTTTGTACAGGCAAACAGTCACAGATTATGGCTACATTTGGGATCCAAGGAGGAAATCAAAACACACAGCACCTCATCTACTTCTCTATCTTCCTCACCCTACCCGATAGCTGCATTTTGGCACTTTGGCCAACCTCCAAGAGTGATTTACAAAGCAAAATACCTTGTGGAGGAGTTCTCAGATTCATAAGATCAGGTTGCTTTGTATATCTGGAGAGAAGAGAGTGTAACCAGGAAAGCAGATGAAGGCATTTTTTAAATCAAAAAAACATCTTACTGCCTATGAGTCTTTACCGATCTTGCTACTGATGCCACCACAGGTGTCTTGGAGGGAAGGACAGGAAGGTTTTCGGGTAAGTGATGGAGTAAGGAGCTTCCATGCTATGGGCTTCCCCATGATCACTAATGGCAATGCAACTCTTTGGAAAAGTAACTCATTTGGTCATAGATACTAAGTTTAAAAATATTCACTCTGAAAACAGAATAATAGCACCTGCCCTCTGATTACCCAAGAGCGGCTTTGTGAATATTAATATGAATACAAAAATACTTACACAGATTTTAAGTATTTGCCATTCAATAAATATTTACTAAGCATCAATTTGTGCATGGCATTTCACTCATCTGGAGATCTCGAGGTAATCCCCTGCCCTTGTGTATTTCATAGGTATTTGGGAGACAGACATAAGTAAATTGGCATTAGTTACAAGATGATGTGAAGATGTCTTTGCTGCCGCCTTCTCCCCTACTGGAAGAACCCAAAGTTAAGAAAGACAAGGTCAGGCCGGGCGCGGTGGCTCACGCCTGTAATCCCAGCACTTTGGGAGGCTGAGGCGGGCGGATCATGAGGTCAGAAGATCAAGACCATCCTGGCTAACACGGTGAAACCCCGTCTCTACTAAAAATAACAAAAAATTAGCTGAGCATGGTGGCGGGCGCCTGTAGTCTCAGCTACTCGGGAGGCTGAGGCAGGAGAATGGTGTGAACTCAGGAGGCGGAGCTTGCAGTGAGCTAAGATTGTGCCACTGCACTCCACCCTGGGCAACAGAGCGAGACTCCGTTTCAAAAAAAAAAAAACTACAAAAATTTAGCCAGACGTGGTGGGGGGTGCCTGTAATCCTAGCTACTCGGGAGGCTGAGTTAGAAGAATGACTTGAATCCAGGGGGTGGAGGTTGCAGTGAGCTGAGATCATGCCACTGCATTCCAGCCTGGGCAACAGAGTGAGACCTCCATCTCAAAAAAAGAAAAATACAAAAAATTAGCCAGAAGTTGTGGGGGGTGCCTGTAATCCTAGCTACTCGGGAGGCTGAGGCAGGAGAATCGTTTGAACCCAGGAGGCGGAGGTTGTAGTGAGCAGAGATCGCGCCATTACACTCCAGCCTGGGGGATAAAGTGAGACTCTATCTCAAAAAAAAAAAAAAAGAAAAGAAAAACAAAGAGAAGGTCAAACCTGATCATTACTAGAGAACTCAAGAAAGGCTTAGGAACAGAAGGTCCCAGGTGGGAACGGATTGTTTAAAAGGAACAGTTAGACTTCACAGGCCACATTGATTCCACATTTTTAGGTGACCACATCCTGTCTACCCCCCAACACACACACACACTCTTTAGGTTTATTTTATAGAGAAAAAGAACCAGAGAGGCACTGAACTGGGGGACACAAGGCACTGAGGAGAGAATGAGGTACCACTGAGAGGAAGTGGAGTCGGCATCCTCAAGGGCGAAGTGAGACCTGCTCACCCTTTCCCAAGGTGTGAGATACCATGGCCAGGGCCATACTCCCATCATCACTGTGTGCTGCTGTGACTCACAGCACCTTACAGTTGATTATCTGTGCCAACATTTAATACCAATCCCTCTATTAGACTTGTGTCCCAACATGACCCAGCACCAGCACAGTGCCTGGATCTTGCTATAGAGAGGACGGTACCTGAGCACCTCAGATAGAACAAAAATACTGGCTAGAGGGAAGCATAGGGATTGTAGCTATATACAAGCTTAGATTCTTTTTAAAATATGCTTTTATTTTTTTGAGATGGAATTTCGCTCTTGTCACTCAGGCTGGAGTGCAATGGTACAATCTCGGCTCACTGCAACCTCTGCCTCCTGGGTTCAAGTGATTCTCCTGCTTCAGCCTCCTGAGAAGCTGGGATTGCAGGCACACACCACCACACCTGGCTAATTTTTGTAATTTTAGTAGAGACGAGTTTTCACCATGTTGGCCTGGCTGGTCTTGAACTCTTGGCCTCAGGTGATCCACCCACCTTGGCCTCCCAAAGTGATGGGATTACAGGCATGAGCTACTGCGCCTGTTCTAAAATATGTTCCTCTTTTATATGTTCTGCTACCAATAATCTACGTTTAAAAATAAAGCAGGGGTAATGCACATGTTAATTATTCAATTTCGCCTTCCACAATGAATACGTATTTGAAAACATCATGTTGTATACAACAAATACAATTTTGTCAACTAAATTTAAAATAAAACAGACGAGATGTATATTATACACACACATAAACACACTTCTGTATATGCACTGGTATCTCTGGAAGGTGCACAAAAGGGAGTGGTTACCTTAGTGGGGGTTAAGGCTGGGGGGTCAAAAGTGAGTAAGATCACTTTTCAATTCACCTTTGTACTATTTGATTTTATTACTAAATGAATATATTACCCCCCATTAAAATAATAAAACCAACTTTGGGTCTGTTTCTATTGCTACTGGACTGCAGCTATCAAGGCTGCTTGATTAGAGTCCCTTTGGAGGTCATTCTTTGCATGGAGCCCCAACAGAGTTCCCCAAGCAGTGTGGTGAGCTCCCAGCTGCATTATCTTCCCAGACTTGCCAGGACAACTAAGTGTTTTCACAGCCCATAACCTCATTAGCTTAGTTAGGGTGTCCCACCTGGTTTTCCCAGCCGTAACAATTATGAAAAATGTTTATTACTTCCCTTTTGTGGATAGTCTTTTTTACTAAAATTGTGAGCATTATTTTCTGATTAAAATTCCTCCCTTTGTGGTTGGTTTTATTTTTTCTTGATTGAGTGCCTTGGGAATAATAATAATAGTTGGGTTTTTTTTGTTTGTTTTGAGACAGAGTCTTGCTCTGTTGCCCAGGCTGGAGTGCAGCAGCGCAATCTCTGCTCACTGCAAGCTCTGCCTCCCGAGTTCACGCCATTCTTCTCCTGAGTAGCTGGAACTACAGGCGACCACCACCACGCCCAGCTAATTTTTTGTATTTTTAGTAGAGACGAGATTTCACTGTGTTAGCCAGGATGGGCTAGATCTCCTGACCTCATGATCCACCCACCTTGGCCTCCCAAAGTGCTGGGAGTACAGGCTTTAGCCACCGTGCCTGGCCAATAATGATAATAGTTATAGCACCGAATATTGTTTGCTTAGTAAGTATATAAGGCTGTTTATAAGGTTGTATATAAGGTTGTATATAAGGTTGTTTATAAGGCTCCCATAACAAAGCACCACAGACTAGGAGGCTGAAACAAAAGAAATCTATTTTCTCACAGTTCTGGAGGCTAGAAATCTAAGACGTCGGCAGCACTGGTTTCTTCTGAGGCCTCTCTCCTTGGCTTGTAGATGGCCGTCCTCTCCCTGTATCATCGCTTTTGGTCTCCTTCTGTGTCTGTCTGGGTCCAAATTTCCTCCTCTCATCAAGGACACCAGTCCTATTGAATGAGAGCCCACCCTAGAAACCTCATTTTAATTTAATTGCCTCTTTGAAGACACTATCTGCAAATGCAGTCACACTCTGAGATACATAGGATTAGAGCTTCAACCTATAAATTTGAGGGGGTCAAAATTCAGCCCATAATAATATATATAAGGCAATATGCTAATTGCTTTACAAAGATCTCATTTAAATCTGACAGCCAATTGCATGCAAGAAAGCTGAAGCATGGAGAGATTAAGCAATAAGATTAGGTAGTAGGCGGTAGAGTCATAATTCAAATCCAGGCAGACAGACTCCAGATCCCACACTCCACCACCACCCACACTACATATGGGCGTCTTCACTCATTCTACCAGATCCATTCAAATTCCCCAAAGGAGGGAAAATGAAGTGCCTGCTGTCACAAGCAAACAGAAAAATACCATTCTCCAAGCCAGTGGGAGGTAACAGAGGCGCCCCGGCTAGTCCTCAAGTCTGTCCTTGTGAACCACAGTCTCTTCCTCCATCCTTACCGCTCCAGGGAGCCTCTAGCAGTGAGTGGTGTGGTCAAAGGTAGGCCATTAAGTCTATGCTCATGCCTGACCAAATCCATGAAGATGAAGTAGGAGTGGGATGACAGAGCCAGCCCCTGCTTCCTCATGGAAAGTACAGGGGACAAAACTTGGATATCACATAGTTAGGAGCTTGAAATCCAATCCTCTCCTGCCCAGTGGCAAGACTTCTAGAGTGCTGTTTTAGAAGGAGCCAGAAAAGGTCAAGGTTTGCCCAGCATTATCTGGCATGGGGCAAAGTATCTACAGGATCTCTGCCAGAGCAGCGTGCATAGCTGTAAACTCAAGTCACTGAAAGCAGAGATGGCAGCAGTCAAGGAAGGACACCTGGAGTGTCATTTATTATAATTGCTTGGATAAGACAAGGGAGAGTATGGTCATTTAGTCTCTCTCCACTAAGTTCAGCTTCAACTTTCCCACTTATATCTTTTCCTAAGTGATATGGTGTGGCTGTGTTGCCACCCAAATTTCATCTTGAAGCTCCCACAATTCCCAGGTGTTGTGAGAGGAACCAAGTGGGAGGCAACTGAATCATGCGGGCAGGTCTTTCCTGTGTTGTTCTCTGGTAGTGAATAAGTCTCACAAGACCTGATGGTTTTATAAGGGATTTCCCCTTTCTCTTGGCTCTCATTCTGTCTTGCTGCAGCCACGTAAGACGTGCCTTTCACCTTCCGCCATGGTTGTGAGGCCTCCCCAGTCACATGGAACTGTGAGTCCATTAAACCTCTTTCTCTTTATAAATTACCTAGCCTCAGGTATGTCTTTATCAGCAGCGTGAAAACAGACTAAAACAGTGAGTTGGTACCAGTAGAGTGGGGTGCTGCTATAAAGATACCAAAAAATGTGGAAGCAACTTTGGAACTGGATAACAGGCAGAGAGGGTGGAGCAGTTTGGAGAGCTCCGAAGAAGACAGGAATATGTGGGAAAGTTTGGAACTTCCTCGAGACTTGTTGAATGGCTTTGACCAAAATGCTGATAATGATATGGAAATCCAGGCTGAGGTGGTCTCAGATGGAGATGAGGAACTTCTTGGGAACTATAGTAAAGGTGATTCTTGCTATGTTTTAGCAAAAAGACTAGTGGCATTTTGCACCTGCTCTAGAGATTTGTGGAACTTTGAATTGAGGGAGATAATTTAGGGTATCTGGTGGAAAAAATTTCTAAGCAGCAATGCATTCAAGAGATGACTTGGGTGCTGTTAAAAGCATTCAGTTTTAAATGGGAAACATAGCACAAAAGTTTGGAAAATTTGCAGACTGATGGTGCAACAGAAAAGAAAAACCCATTTTCTGAGGAGAAATTGAAGCTGGCTGCAGATATTTGCATAAGTAATGAAGAGACAAATGTTAATCCCCAAGACAATGGAAAAAATGTCTCTAGGTCATGTCAGAGATCTTTGCGGCAACCCCTCTCATCACAGGCCCAGAAGCCTAGGAGGAAAAAATGGTTTCATGGGCCAGGCCCAGGGCCCTCCTGCTGTGTGCAGTCTAGGGACTTGGCGCCCTGCTTCTCAGCCGCTCTAGCCATGGCTAAAAGGGGTCAATGTACAGTTCCAGCCATGGCTTCAGAGGGTGCAAACACCAAGCCTTGGCATCTTCCACATGGTGTTCAGTCTGCAGGTACACAAAAGTCAACAACTGAGGTTTAGGAAACTCGCCTAGATTTCAGAGGGTATGTGGAAATGCCTGGATACCTAGGCAGAAGTTTGCTGCATGGGCGGGGCCATCATGAAGAACCTCTGCCAGGGCAGTATGGAAGGGAAATGTGGGGTGGGAGCCCCACACAGAGTCCCTACTGGGGTAATACCCAGTGAAGCTATGAGAAGAGGGCCACCATCCTCCAGACCCCAGAATGGTAGGTCCACTGACAGCTTACACCATGTACCTGGAAAAGCCACAGACACTCAATGCCAGCCTGTGAAAGCAGCCAGGAGGGAAGTTATACCCTGCAAAGTCACAGGGGCGGGGCTGCCCAAGGCCATGGGAACCCACCTTTTGCATCAGTGACCTGGATGTGAGACATGGAGTCAAAGGAGATCACTTTGGAGCTTTAAGATTTGACTGCCCTGGCTGGGCATGTGTGGCTCAAGCCTGTAATCCCAGCACTTTGGGAGGTCGAGACGGGTGGATCACAAGGTCAGGAGATCGAGACCATCCTGGCTAACACAGTGAAACCCCATCTCTACTAAAAAATACAAAAAACTAGCCGGGCGAGGCTGTCTCTTATACACATCTAGATGTGTATAAGAGACAGGGCGTAAACCCAGGAGGCGGAGTTTGCAGTGAGCTGAGATCGGGCCACCGAACTCCAGCCTGGGCAACAGAGCGAGACTCTGTCTCAAAAAAAAAAAAAAAGATTTGACTGCCCTGCTGGATTTCAGACTTGCATGGGGTCTTTTGCCCCTTCGTTTTGGCCAATTTCTCCCATTTGGAATGGCTGTATTTACCCAACGCCTGTATCTGCATTGTATCCAGGAAGTAACTAACTTGCTTTTGATTTTACAGGCTCATAGATGGAAGAGACTTGCCTTGTCGCAGATGAGACTTTCGACTGTGGACTTCTGAGTTAATACTGAAATGAGTTATGATTCTGGGGGGCTGTTGGGAAGACATGATTAGTTTTGAAATGTGAGGACATGAGATTTGGGAGGGGTCAGGCATGGAATGACATGGTTTGGCTGTGTCCCCACCCAAATTTCACCTTGAATTGTAGCTCCCACAATTCCCACGTCATGGGAGGGATCCAGTGGGAGGTAATTGAAATCTTGAGGTTGGATCTTTCTCCTGATGTGCTCACGGTGGTAAATAAGGGGTTTCCCCTTTCACTTGGCTCTCATACACCAAGTGTATGAGACTCAGAAAGTGTAAAGCAAGGTAGGGAGGTTTTATGGGGAACATGGGGAAACACCTGACTCATGCTCCAAGTTAGAATTGTTTAACCAGATTATCACTATAGTTGTTTTAAACAAGTACAAATAGGGCTGTGGCCACTAAGTGCAGGCTTTCAGCTGCTGGGCCCTGCAGGGAAGGGAAGTCAGGAGAAGGATCTCAATTTCTGCCTGACATGCAATTTGAAAACTTTTCCACTCTAAAACAGAAACATCTATAATCATCTCAATTAGGAAATTATTATTCAAGTAAAACATTTACTAAGACATGCAGTGAGTAACAGCTGTTTCGGTAGACCGGATGTTACCAAAGATGTTAGATATCACTAGAGAACTTATATGTCATTTTCAAAATGCCTATGTGAAGTACAAATACTATTCCTATTTTAGGAACCCAATACAACCATCACATACATTTTGGAGCACTCATATTCTAAACTCTGGACATATTCTTGACTAATTTCTGAGGTAGAGGTGCCAAACTCATTTTTAAACATGACTGAAACTGGCATAAAAACAGATACATAGACCAATGGAACAGGATAGAGAACCCAGAAATAAATCTAGACATTTACAGCCAACTCATTTTCAACAAAGGTGCCAGGAATATTCAATGGGGAAAGGACAATCTCTGAAAAAAACAGTGCTGCGAAAACTGGGGATCTATATGCAGAAGAGTGAAACTAAACCCCCACCTCTCATTCTATACAAAAATTAAGTCCGAATGGATTTAAGACTAAAATATAAGACCTAAAACTATGAAACTACTGAAAGAAAACATGGGTAAACACTTCAAGACACTGGTCTGGGCAAAGACTTTTTGAGGGTAAGGCCTCAAAAGCACAGGTGACAAAAACAAAAATTCACAAATGGAATTACATCAAGCTAAAAGGCTTCCGAACAGCAAAGGAAGCAATCAACAAAGAACCCACAGAATGGGAGAAAATATTTGAAACGACCCATCACGATGACTTACGCCTGTAATCCCAACACTTTGGGAGGCCAAGGCGGGTGGATCACTTGAGGTCAGGAGTTTGAGACCAGCCTCGTCAACATGGTAAAACCCCGTCTCTACTAAAAATACAAAAATTAGCCGGGTGTGGTGGCACACGCCTATAGTCCCAGCTACTAGGGAGGCTGAGGCAGGCTTGAACCTGGGAGGCAGAGGTTGCAGTGAGCTGAAATTGTGCCACTGCACTCCAACCTGGGTGAGAGAGTGAGACCCCGTCTCAAAAACAAACAAACAAAAGCAAACAAAAAAACCCTACCCACCTGACAAGGGATTAACCATCAGAATACATACGGAGCTCGACAAATCAATAGCAAAAACACACAACACAACAAACCAAGTAATCTGATTTTTACATAAGCAAAAGATCTGAATAGACCTTTTATTTTATTTTAATTTTATTTTTTGAGATGGAGTTTCGCTCTTGTTACCCAGGCTGGAGTGCAGTGGCATGATCTCAGCTCACTGCAACCTCTGCCTCCGGGTTCAAGCACTTCTCCTGCCTCAGCCTGCCTAGTAGCTGGGATTACAGGCGACCACCACCACACCCAGCCAATTTTTTGTATTTTTAGTAGAGATAGGGTTTCACTATGTTGGCCAGACTGGTCTCAAAACTCCTGACCTCAGGCGATACATCCGCCTCAGCCTCCCAAAATGCTTGGATTACAGGCATGAGCCACCATGGCTGGCTAAATAGACATTTGTCAAAAGAAGACATACTAGTGGCCAACATGTAATGAAAAATGTTCTGGATAAGCAGAAACTGATTATGAAAAAAAAGAAAGAAAGAAAATGCCTTACATCACTAATCATCAGTAAAATGCAATCAAAACCACAAGATATCTCCTCACCCCAGTTAGAATGGCTATAATCAAAAGAACAGAAAATAAAGAGATGCTGGCCAGAATGTGGAGAAAGTGGAATGCTCCTACACTGTTGGAGAAATGTAAATTAGTACAGTCACCACATAAAACAGTATGGAGATTCCTCAAAAAACTAAAAATAGAACTACCATATGATGCAGCAATTCCACTGCTGGGTATATATCCAAAGGAAAGGAGATTGGTGTATCAAAGAGATAGCTGCACTCCCATGTTTACTGCAGCAATATTCACAATGACCAAATATGGAATCAACCTAAGTGTCCTTCAACAGATGAATGGATAAAGAAAATGTGGTATATACATGACGGAATATCATTCAGTCATAATAAAACGAAATCCTATCATCTGCAGCAACACGGATGAAACTGAAGGACACTATGTTAAGGGAGTTATTTCACTTAACAGAAAGACAAATATTGCATGTTCTCACTCAGACATGGGAGCTAAAAAATTAATCTCATGGAGGTAGTCAGTAGAATGGTAATTACCAGAGGCTGGGAAGGGTACGGGACAGAGCAGAGGGCAGCATATTGGTTAGCAAATACACAAATACAGTTAAGACAGAAAGAATAAGTTCTAGTGTTTGATAGCACAGTAGGGTGACTACAGTTAACACTAATTTATTGTATATTCCAAAATAGCTAGACATTTGGAATGTTCCCAACACAAAGAAATGATAAATATTTGAGGTGATGGATATCCCAGCTACCCTGATTTGCTCATTACACATAGTATGCATGTATCAAATTATCACAGGGAACCCATAATTATGCATAACTATTATGTATCAATTCACAATCAGTGAAACTGAAACATGAATCTTCAACCAACATCACTATTGTTATCAATATTTTATTCAAACAAGCTTTTATATGGTCCAGAGCTATGTAAACAGTGAGTAGTCTATTTTTTCTGTTTGAGATGGAGTCTCGCTCATGCAGTGGTGTGATCATGGCTCACTGAAGTGTTGAACTCCTGGGCTCAAGGTATCCTCCCACCTTGGCCTCCCAAAGCACTGAGATTACAGGTGTGAGCCACCGCACCCAGCCTAGGTGAGTGGTCTTAAATTCAGATATAATAAACCTACAAGATCATTCCTACCCCTGTAAGCCCCCCAAATCAAAATTGATTGGTGAAAACCTGCCTAGAAGGGCAAGCTCCAAAAGATCTGAGCTTTTGTTTTAGGAAGGACTTCAAACAACAGCATTGATTATTTCCTGCATTGGACCAAACAGCAGTGGAGGGAATAGAATACAGGAAATCTCTTCCTCTCCAGTTTTCCTTTAAGAAAGTGCACAGAATTTCAAGGATCTACAAAAGCAGCATAACTTAATCAATCTGTAAATTAGCCTAAGAAAAAACCATTGTGACTAGTAGAAGATCCAGTTTTGTGCACTGATGAAAGCAGTGGTTCTCAATCCTGGCTGCACATTACAATTATGGGGGATTGGGGAGGAGGAGTTACTTTTTTAAATATCCATACTCAAAATCCACTCCAGACCAATCAAATTGGTATTTAAGTTAAAATGCTGGGCATCAGTCATTTTTAAACACTGCCAGGTGATTCTAACAGCACCCACGTTTAAAAACCACTAGAGTAAAGGTTAATCACTTGGGCAGAGGACAAGAACACATTTTGCAATCACGTTTTTCCCTTGGGTCCTCTTTCCTTCTTGAGCTTATGAATTCTGGAGGGTGTAGAAGCAAAATGTCACTTTCCTCTGCTTCAGTAAGACTAAGAACTTCCTATATCACTGTATTAGTGTGTTTTCACACTGCTGATAAAGACAGACCTGAGACTAGGTAATTTACAAAAGAGGTTTATTGGACTTACAGTTCCACATGGCTGGGGAGGCTTCACAACCATGGCGGAAGGCAAGGAGCAGCAATTCACATCTTATATGATGGCAGCAGGCAAAAAGAGGGCTTGTGCAGGAAAACTCCCCCTTATAATAACCATCAGATCTCTATCACAGGAACAGCACGGGAAAGACCTGCTCCCATGATTCAGTTACCTCCCACCAGGTCCCTCCAGCAACACACGGGAATTGAGGATGAGATTTTGGTGGGGACACAGCCAAACTGTATCAATCACCAACAGAAAAGAAAGACTTTGCACCCTGAGACAAAACAAAAATGATAGATAAGAATCTAACTGTTTCTGATCTAAAAAACAATAAAACCTTGAATGTTTCCCGTAAACCTGGACTCCCTAAGAAATTTTATCCTTGGTTTTTGCTGTACTACGTCTGAAGATTTGCCATACCTTTGTGAATATAATAATTACGTGAGGCAGTTACTGTTTTTCCACCATGAACAGTCTAATGCAAACTCAGAAACCTTGGTGGTTTTTAAGTTTTTCCTTCAAATACTTACGTTTTTTATTTGGCAAGCCAGTCATTCTCTTGCTCTCTTTGCAGGTAAACTTTTCCTTTTCTAAATGCTTCTGTCTCTGAGTGTTTCTTCAACAAGGGTAAAGATTCACAGAGTGCTTGGACACAGAACTGGATACTCTGCTCCTGGGGGCAGAGTTCACTGCAAGTGACAAGGGAAAGGGCTAAGAAATGAGAACCTGCTCTGTCAGCCTAAGGGTCTTTGGAACTGTAATCCAAGATCTAGTTTGACCATAAATAATATTCTCTTGGCTACACTGAATAAATCTCAAAAGTTGGTGTCAGACTCCTTTGTTGTAGGCTTCTTAAGCCTTCTTACCTATATTCACCTCAACTACATGGTTCCAAGTAATTTCTACAAAACTCTAAATCAAAAATTACCCCCGAGACATATACAAGCACTAGAAATGGACAAACAAAAACACACACCAAGGAGCCAAGAATTTCGCTACTTTCCGTTTCTAAAACTGGGCAAAACCTAGTACAGTAAGAGCTACTGGCTCTTCTGCTGACAGGAATTTTGTCATGGCAAATTTTACTTGAAATAGAAAAACATAAGCTTGGTGAAGGCAAGGATCTTATCTGCCTTCTCCTGTTACATTCCCAGGGCCCTGGTTACTGAACATGGTAAATGCTCAGTAAATATCTGTTAGATAACTGAAATGCATGGATTTGGAAAACTTTCTGGTCCACACAGATGAGAACTGTAATAATATCTCTTGCAAACTGGGACTCCTCTTAAGAGTTCACTCAAGTAGAAATCTTACCCTCTTAGGAGAAAGCTTTCTTTCTTGGTAAAAATCAAACAGTCCACAAACCTTGTCTAATACGCTCTTCCAAAAAAGTCTGCAATTTGGTGTGATTTTGTTTCTCCAGTTCTGATGCAGATGAACCAGGCCATCCATCCCAGGGCCTGCCAACTTGCATCCCATTCAGACATCCATTACCAATATTTATGAAGCCTAGCACTTCTCTGGTACAGAGCAGACAGTGGAAATTCTCTTTTGATGATAACAGCTCATCAACAGAGTGGTGGGAGTAGGAGGGTAGAAGTAGCCACTTTCTGGATGGGAGCAATGTCATCAACCCAAAGGGAACCCCTTCACAGGCTAACCAGCAACTCCTGAGGCAAAGCCCAATAAGGGCAATGGCATCTACTCAAGTCAAACAGGTTTCCTCTGGAATTGGGACCAGAGATACACAGAGGATAGGCCAGGAATGCAGAAAACAAGTGGTCCCAAGGAGGGGCAGAACTGCTGTGAGAGAGGCAGAGAGCAGCCCATTTATAGTTCTCTGACCATACACCTTCTGGTTCCAAGGTGGTCAGAAGGATCTCTGTTTGTAAATGAATGAGCACAAAACACAGAACCATTCATTTGGCAGAAAACTGAGATCAAAGCTGTACCTGCTACTGCAAGGACAAAAAAGAAAGTTAATTAATACTTAGTCTACAGAGCCTCACATGCAGTAAGCCCTCAAGCACTTCTTCAATGACTAAACAAAAATTGCAAGCAGAGATAACAAAACTTTGAGGTAGTTGCCCGATATAACCTTTCTTTGAGTTCACTTATTCAGTACATGGGTGCTACTGACATGATCATAATGGGCCTACAGTCTGAGATAGTACTTTAAAAGTATGTGTTTCTCTATTCTATTCCTAAAACTGCTCTCTTCTGGAAAAACTTAAGGAAAAAAATCTAAGACAAAAAACACAAACACAACAAAATATTAAAAACAAAATTACCATAAGATCCAGCAATTCCACTTATGGGTATATATCTCAAAAGACCTGAAAAGAAGATCTCTAAGAGAAAGTTGTACACCCATGTTCACAGCAGCGTATTAACAACAGCCAAAATGTAGAAGCAACACAAATGTCCATTGACAGATGAATAAACAAAATGTAGTATGTATATACAATGGTGTATCATACAGACTTAAAAAGGAAAGAAATTCTAACACATGCTACAATAAGGATGATCTTTGAAGACATTATGTTAAGTGAAAGAAGCTAGTAATGAAAGGACAAAAACTGTATGATCCCACTTACATGAAGTACTCTGAGTAGTCAAATTCATAGACAGACAAAGTAGAATGGTGGTTGCCAAGGCCTGGGATGGGGGCGTAGAATGGCAGTTATTGTTTAATGGCACAGAGTTTCAGTTTTGCAAGGTAAAAAATGTTCTGTGGATGAGTGGTAGTGATGGTTGTACAACAATGTGAATATACTCAATGCCACTGAACTGTACAATTTAAAATGTTACAAGGTACATTTTCCATTAAGTATATCTTATCAAAATTAAATAATTTTTATTGGAAAAGCATCATATAATCTCAACAAGTTGTTCTGAGCTAACCGGGCACAATGGCTCACACCCGTGATCCCAGCACTTTGGGAGGCCGAGGTAGGCAGATCACGGGGTCAGGAGTTCAAGACCAGCCTGACCAACATGGTGAAACCCCGTGTTCACTAAAAATACAAAAATTAGCTGGGCGTGGTGGTGCACACCTGTAATCCCAGCTACTCGGGAGGCTAGGGCAGGAGAAGCACTTGAACCCAGGAGCCGGAGGTTGCAGTAAGCCAAGATCGTGCCATTGCACTCCAGCCTGGACGACAGAGCAAGACTCTGTCTTTAAGAAAAAAAAAAAAAAAAAAAGTTATTCTGAGCTAAAAGCCGGCCCCTGTCATCTAACTTCAAAACATTCCTCCAGGCCACCTACTAACTAAATCATAACCAAATGTATCAAAGGCAAGCCGCAATAAATTTACAGAATCTACTAAACACATTCTGCAATTAAAAATCCAAGCAAAGGAAGACATAAGAGCAATATACAAGAATAGTCACAGGGTGGGGTATGGTGGCTCACACCTGTAATCCTAGCATTTGGGAGGCTGAGGCGGAAGGATTGCTTGAAGCCAGGAGTTTAAAACCAGCCTGGGCAACAAAATGAGACCCTGTCTCTGAAAAAAAAAAAAAAAAGCCAGGTAAGGTGGCATGCAACCGTAGTCCCAGCTGCTCAAGAAACTGAGTAGCTGGGATTACAGGTGTGAGCCGTCATGTCCTGCTCTTAGCTCAGTGTTTAGCTCTTTTGAGAATCTCTATTTTGCAGCTACCGGTGTGTGGCAGGCACGCTCTAAGGTGACCCCCACATCCGTGTTCTAGCCTCTACCCTTGAGTTTGGGTGGAACTCATACCTTGCTTCTAGACACTAGAATACGGCAAAGGTGATGGGATGTTATTCCCATAATGACATAACGTCATACAACGACTCATTTAGAGATTCTCCTGCTTGCTTTGAAGAAACTGCCATGTTGCGAGAGGCATCTGTGAGAGGGCCACATGACAAGAACTGTGGGAGGCCTCCCGAAGGTGAGCGGTGCCCAGCTGAGAGTCAGCAAGAAACACGGACCTCAGTCTACAAGAGTAAGGTCCTGTATGGAAGCAGCCCCTGTGAGATGGTAAATGTCTGTTGTTTTAAGGTGTTCAATTTGTGGTAATGTGTTACCCAGCAATAGAACACTTGGGTATTAATTTCTTAGGTATCAGCAGACACTTACCTAAGAACTGAACGCTAACTCTTAGAATTGCACTAAGTCTTTTCCTTCCAATATGGAACTTTAACAATGCCTATGATCTCATAGGACCATTCACATTTTGGTTTGTGGAACCATAGTGAATTTTCCAGTGTGGATTTTGAGATTTTCTGCCATGTTCTTATCATCCTTCTCTTCCTGAGCTGCATCTTCTACCCTGTAACAGTAAATGCAGAAGGTGGAATTCCTATTCTAGCAAGCCTCCTAGCTGCCAAGTAACTGCTACTGCCTAGATTCCAACAACCTGAGAAAAAGCAGTAAGTGAAGCAGAAGTAATTTCCAAGTTCTAAGGGAAAAGTACACCATACAAAGAGCAAAAGGGCCGGGCACAGTGGCTCATGCCTGCAATCTCAACACTTTGGGAGGCTGAGGTGGGCGGATCACTTGAGATCAGGAGTTTGAGATCAGCCTGGGTAACATGTGAAACTCCCCGCTATTAAAAATACAAAAATTAGCTGGGCATGGTGGCACACACCTGTAATCCCAGCTACTCAGGAGGCTGAGGCAGAAGAATCACTTGAACCAGGGAGGCAGAGGTTGCAGTGAGCTCTGAGATCACGCGATTGCCTCCAGCCTGAGCGACAGAGTGAGTGAGACACTGTCCCCCACCCCCAATAAATAAATAAAAATAAAAAGAGCAAGAGGGTTTTTACCATTAACGTCACCGCCCTCTCCAAAGCTGTTAGGTCATGACATGAACCAAGACTGTAGCAGGCATATAAGGTGAATGGGCCATGGTCAAGAAAGACGCTGTATTTTACTTAAGACAAAACAACGGCAAATTTATAGAAGTTAAGTCAGAGAAAGCAAGCCTACTCCAATCAGGTAGAAATGAGAAGTTATTCAGCATAAAATTGGAGGAAGTAAACAAAATTGCATCAATTCTAGTCATTTTCCAAAGGATCACCTGCACCAATTCTGCCATATACATATGAAGTATCCTTTCTGATCCTTGACTTCTAGGTCACCAAGTCACCTTCTAATTGGTTTCCCAGGTACTTCAGACTCAGGAAAGAGAAAGCCTGGATGGGTGACACAAGTATTCCAATCATTGGAAAAGGCTGTGCCTCACTGTAAATTACACTTGCAGAGCGGTTTACAGTAACTGTGATATGATTACCACCCAGACCTGGTGAAGAGCTAATCTTGAGCAAGGCTCAGACCCAGCCTCTGTTCCTAAGGTAGGCAAAGGACCTCGAAAGACCCCATCGACAGCCCTACTACTAATCTAGTAACACTGAAACAGCTCTTAAAATTAGAACACAGTGTCTCTAAATCCCATTTGAACAGAGAATATTAGCATATAAAAATAACTTCTTTTTAAAATGTCTGTAAAGATAGTATCATCTCCATAATTGAATGAAATAACTGTATTTCACTGAATCTAAGCCACTGATTGTAAAACACATTATTTTATATATACATATGGAAAAAACTGTCAATTAAACTTTGTCACAATGTTAAATGATTACTTTCAAGACATGTCCTGATTTCAGAGATGTTAACAGTATGGGGGCAAAAAGCGCAACTTAGAGTCAATGAAATGCAGTACTAAAAAAATATATTCTTCAGGTAATTATTCAAATAAGTTATTAAACATTAAGTACATTAAACTGACATGTAATCATTTATCATTAGCACATTCTTAAAGCTATTTATCATTTTGGTTTCACTTTTCATTTGAAATGAAGAATGCGCTGTCACTTGTACTAATTTCTAGCAGACATTTTGCACAAACTAAAACTTATGGATTCCCAATTTGGAAATCATCTCATTTCCATTTCTAGAATCACAGATCAGGAGGCCAGATAAACAAGGCCTATGTTAAATGACAGAGTGCAGGGCTAGGAGTCAAGGCTTGAAGCCAGGCCCCTTGGGCCCTGTTCTGTGTTCTCTTCATTGAAATGAGAAATCAAATGAGTCATTAGCATTCTTTGATCCAACCGTACAGATAAGGTAAAGCAATTAATAAGTCTTTCTCCATTTCTCTTTTATGAAACTATTCTCAACTTTCCTGGAAAAATATTGATACCTGATAATTTGTTCAACCAATCAATTCAACTCCTACATGGTCTCATTCTATGAGAACACCACCCACCTTCTCAAAAACAAATGCCTTCTTTGCGTGCTCTGAGGGGTGGAGACCATAAAATACTTCCTGATCAGTCACACGTGAAATACTAGCCTTATAACAAGATCCTATTGCATGTGTATGAGACCATTCGGTTACTTATGGAAGACTCTGGGAATTACAGAACATTTCAAAACTTTTTAGCATTTGCTACAATTTGGACCTAAAAATTTTAATCCCCAAAGCATGGTGAAAATCTGCTAATGCTCTGCTCTGAATGACCTCCTTAGAAGTGGCAATTATTCAAAGATGTCAGTGAGTAATCCATCTTCTCTAAGTGTTAGTCCCTTTTGTCCTGGTTTCTGGCAAGTGCTTCATATGGAACTGCCAGTATTAACAGGAGAGGACTCAAACACCAGTGCATTTGATGGATATTGGTTATAGATTTCAGCTGTGGGCTCCATCGAACTACTTCTAGATGTCTCTATTATAGAATGCCTCATTGTATCATCCGTTTCAATCATTTCAAAATCCATTTCATTCCATTTTTCTGCATCCTCCTCTTCATTCTCTTCCTCATATTCATTTAGCCCAGAGCTAGAAAGCAAAGCTTTCTGGTCCTCACTCTTTCTGTTTTCTTTTCGCTGGTGATCAAGAGGTGAAGTGGCTAATTTATATAGCACAGGAAATAAAACACCAGTGGCTATTGATGCTCCCAAAGAGGTATACAGAACTACAGGCAAATCAGGGTATTTTCCTTGAAGAATTCCAATGACTGCAGGAATAGCCATTTCTCCCAGGGCAGCACCAACTACAAAAAACGCTGCAGATTTCCCATGGATGGTCGTGTACTGCTCAATCCAAGAAATACCACTGGGAAACGTGGTTGCCATTGAAGCCCCATACACTGCAGTTGCTATCCAGAGACAAATTGGCTTCTTGTCAAAAAGCACCAGAAATAAAGATGAAGTCAGGCTGCCAATGTTGCTCAACACAATCATGGTTCCAGGCTGTAAACAGGTAGCAAAAAAGATTGCCAGGCCCCTGCAGACTGCAAATGTCCCCCAGAAGATGGAGTTCAACCCAGCGGCTTCACTTTCTTTCATGCCAGCATGGGTGGTTGCAAATGAGAAAACGTAAGAGCCATATGTTACCTCGGCTCCAACATAAAAAAAGAAGAACAGAAAAAGGAGACAAAGAAGGGCGTTGTGATATTTTGCTCTTCGAGATGTCTGAGCAGATGCTCTTGTTTTTTCCTGCTTTGAGCTATTCTTGAAAAACAGACCAAACAAAACGACAGAAACTAAGAACATGTAAGTACCAATAACAGCATAAGCCCACAGTAAATTCGTATCATTAGGTACTCCAAACAGAGCTTCTGAGTCAGCCTCAGATGATCGGTTGAGTGCAGGATGATGAAAGTCAGACTCTGTGCAGTTTTCAGCAGACACTGTCGGACCCAATGCCAGTTTCGCTAGCAGTGGAGCCAAAAAGGCACCCAAGGCAAAAGAGAAGTGTAAGGCCTGCATATGTGGGGCTCCTTTGTCCCCCCAAAGAGCCAAGATAAGGACGTTACCACCTGTCAATGAAAGACGGAAAAAACTATTTAAGTTAGACACAGTAACTTATCTTAAAAAAAAAAAAAAAGTTCACTTATCAGAAAGGAGTGAGTCTATTTTACACAGCACAAGCATATAATATTCTAATTATCAAACACTGCAACTAAATCAATTCTGAGTATGGAACTCTAACCCACTACCATCGGACAACTCTAGGCATTATAACATCACATACTCACAAATCGAATTCTACAGTCTAGTAGACTACTACCTCCTAGAGCCAAGCACATTAGCTAGAGGCTTTTTATAATAAAGTTCTAACATCAGACTGGGGAAGAAATACTCACACATTTATTAATATTTTAAATATACATTTAAAAGGCAAAATTTTCTCATCAGCTAGTAGCCAGATTACCAAAGCTTTCTGTACTTGCTCTTGGGAGCCACTTGAGGAAAATTACTTACATATGTAACAGATGCAAAACGCACGTCCAGGAACCTGAATACGCCAAGATTCTAGTGTGCCCATTAGAGGAAACAAGGATACCGTTTAGCATCTGACTTTATACTATCTAAATATCTAGAAGGAGAAAGGCAAGAAGCAGCACATCTTGGGCTATCTTCTTTTTTTTAACAGATATTTTCAGATAAATAAATAATTTTACCCTATAATTTCATAACCACATTAAGCCTGAAGTAAAACAAAATATTTCCCCAACAGATCACGTAACAGCAGAGCAGGGAAGGGAGGGATAGAAAGCTGGTTTTAGGGCGTAAACAAATGTCACCTATGTTATTTAGTAGGTTTTTTGTTTGTTTGTTTGTTTTCAGACCCAGGCTGGAGTGCAATGGCATGATCTTGGCTCTCCACAACCTCCATCTCTTGGGTTCAAGCAATTCTCTGGCCTCAGCCTCCCGAGTAGCTGGGATTACAGGCACGCACCACCACGCCTGGCTAATTTTGTATTTTTAGTAGAGATGTGGTTTCTCCATGTTGGTCAGGCTGGTCTTGAACTCCTGACCTCAGGTGATCTGCCCACCACAGCCTCCCAAAGTGCTAGGATTACAGGCGTGAACCACCTGGCAGTTATTTAGTAGGTTTTAAAAGACATGATGATAGGTGAAAGAATCTACTGCAGGAGGACAGGAACTTTGGGGACACAAAAGAAAAAGAGCCTAGCCCACACCATGGATCTCTCTTGGCTTGGAAGTCAGGGTACATGTCCAGTTGGATTGCTGCTTCTATGCTTTCACAGCCAAATAACAGTTCCAAACTTGGTTTAACCTATTAAACCATCAATTCCTCCCATACTAGCACGATAAAGTTCTACCCAAGATGAAAGCCTATTCACCTGCACTGTAATTACCCACATAGGGGCCCTTCCCTGTTTGGGCACTGTAAATCAACTATCGCTCATAGAACAAAATTCTTTAAGTTCATTTCAGAGTTGGCAGCTCAGAAACAGTCCCCTTAATTGGTAAGAAGAGCTGCTAGAAGGGTGATTCATTCTGAGTGACTCATGACCAAGTCAGTAGGTATGTGTCATTTTAGGGGGCATTGCAAGTGATAGCTGAATATCATCTGCTGTACTTCTTCTAGCAGAAAGTCCCTACTCCCAGAGATGACGTTGTAAGAGCTCACTAACCTGTATCCAGAATGCCAATTGAAGTACCAAAGACACACATCATGACAGTGAGTAACACTGCTGTCTTGCAAAAAGGAACAAGATAAAGACCAACTGTGGTAGCCAACATCGAGATTCCTGGGAAAGTAAAAAGTCAGCTATAAAAAATAATATCCATGCAGTCATGGATCAAGTCAACATCATAAATGTCCAAACATGCAAAATCAGGTCAAATTTAAATTAGGTATGGAGTAGATCAGAGTTTTTGCTTCTAAAAGTGGTTATTTCATTTGAATCTTTTATAATCTTTATGGATTATGAAATCTAAATAATTATAACACAAATACATTTCCAGCACTGCTAGTAATCAAACTGTAAATTATACCATAAGGCCAAGTTTTATACCAAAAGAGAGAAGCCAAAATTAATTTAAATGACTCACATTTAAGAACCTATCAGGAATTTTTAGACAAGAGGAAAAAAATTAAAAGGACAAAAATAAAATGCAATTACTACAGTAGTTTGTAGTAAAATTTACTAAATAAATTAGTTTGGGAAGTAGAGAGGAAAATACAAGAAATATGTTCTTTCAACCCACTTTGGAAATAAGAGGGATTATTTATTAATTACAATAACAAATTACTATTCTTGCTTCCAAAGAATTTTACCATATTAATCTAAATTTTCTCTAACTATTCCAATTTATTCAAAAAAGGTATACGTTAAAAGCTTTGCCAGGCCAGGTGTGGTGGCTCACACCTGTAATCCCAACACTTTGGGAGGCTGATCCTTGGAGCTCAGGAGTTCCAGACCAACCTGGGCAACAAGGTGAAACCCTGGCTCTACTAAAAATACAAAAACTAGCCAGGCATGGTGGCATGCACCTGTGGTCCCAGTTAACTGGGAGGCTGAGATGGGAGAATTGCTTGAGCCCAGGAGGTGGAGGTTGCAGTGAGCAGAGATCGCACCACTGCACTTCAGCCTGGGCAACAGAGGAAGAGGAGACCCTGTCTCGAAAAAAAAAAAGCAGCTTTGCCATCTAATTCCAGGGTGAGACAGAGCACTCTGGGGTTGTCCAACGACAACATGGGGCAGCAGGGACAAAAACATAGCCTACATCAGTCCACCCAACCCCTCCTCCCCTCTTCATTCCCAATCCAGCGTGTAGCCTGGGCAGGTTCAAGGAGCTCATTCTAATCTGCGGTGACCCCAGGAAATCTGCGCTAAACCCTGATAAGCAGAGTTTTTTGGACAATCAGTGTGTGATCCAGGAGTGGTATCTAAATTACAGTGGTTGGGAAGGCTAAGGATTGCTAACACATTCTAGAGCTAATCGAAATTTCCAGAGGGCCCCAGCACAGATTCCCTCTGTCAAGGTGAAAGCAGGTACCAGGGAAACTCAACTGCCATTGAGAACACCTAAACACTACCCATTTCAGTTGCCAACCATTCTGCATGCTAGTATTTTCATATTTTCAAGGACAACTTGTAAATTCCCCAACAGTCATAAAGAAGCTAAAATTAGCATTTACTTACCCAAAAGTAAAAAGTAATTCATGACATCAACAAGCAATCCACCAATCACAGAGCCACTCAAATATCCAAAGGCACGACCCACAAAAATGAAAGACAGGCTACTGATATTTCGGTTCACGTTTGTTGCCAAATCTTGAAACGTGGGTCCCACGATAGCAACACTCAATCCCTAAAATTTAAAAAGACAAAAGTTTTTACTTATTAAAATAATGTCTGACTATGTGGTAGTTTCTTCCACTATAAAAAAAGGGGTGGAGGGTCTGGGATTTAAAATGTGATATAGGGAATTAGACTACTGTTTTTTCAGTTTTGACTAAAACTCTTTTTTTTTTTTTTTTAAGTTTTGACACCTCTCAATTTTTAAAAAAATTTTTTTGTTGCAATCCTGTTTCCTTTCTGAACAATACCTTTAAACTACTACTCTGTATTAATAAAATGTATTAAAACTATTCTTGAAATGGTTTCGTATATTTTGAAATACACTACATGTACAAATAAGAATTTGGGTGTTAAAAATTTAAATTGGCTGGGCACGGTGGCTCATGCCTGCAATCTCAGCATTTTGGGAGGCCGAGGCAGGCGGATCACTAGGTCAGGAGTTTGAGACCAGCGTGGCTAACACAGTGAAACCCTATCTCTACTAAAAATACAAAAATTAGCTGGGCATGGTGGTGGGTGCCTGTAGTCCCAGCTACTTGGGAGGCTGAGGCAGGAGAATCGCTTGAACATGGGAGGCAGAGGTTGCAGTGAGCCGAGACTGCAGCACTGCACTCCAGCCTGGGCAACAGAGCAAGACTCTTGTCTCGGAAAAAAAAAAAAATCATAATTAATTAAATTAAGTCAGGCGTGGTTGCTTACGCCTGTAATCCCAGCAATTTGGGAGGGAGAGGTGGTAGGATTGCTTGAGCTCAGGATTTTGAGAGCAACCTAAGCAACCATCTCTACAAAAATAAAAATAAAAAAATCAGTCAGGCATGGTGCCACATGCCTGTAGTCCCAGCTACTAGGGAGGCTGAGATGGAAGGATCGCTTAAGCCCTGAGGTTGAGACTATAGTTGAGTTCTGACTGAGCCACTGGAAAACATCAAAACATTGATCAAAACATCAAAATATGATTCCTGTTTTTTATGTTGTTAAACAGCAATACTTCTGGATGCACATGGGGTTCTTCCCCTGAACTACACATATAAAACATACAGGAGATAAACAATTTAAATGTTTCTAAATCCACACTTTTCTTCCAAGCCATCAGAATTACAGTCAGTAAAGGTTGCTTAGAAACTATTCCACGCCCAAATATAGAATGACTCTGACAATAAAACTTCACTCAAAGACAATGCAGTGTCAGCAAGAACTAAGGATTACAGTTGACTTTCAGAGGAAATTCACTGGACACTTAAGAGAAAAAAATGTTTCCAATCAGTCTACATTTCCAGAATAACTGATTCTAATTGCCCTGCTCTGCTCTAAATGCATGGGGTGCGCCCCTGCCCAACCCATAACAGTCCAAGGCTAAGGACCAACGTGGGCCCAGGTGCACAGCAAGCACCTAGTACTTCGAGAGAAGCCTGAGCACAGAATCTAATCAAATTAATGTTTTCAAAGGATTTACAACAGGACCTGACAGTCAGTGACAACTCACCAAAAGTCCGAAGTGATTTCTTTCTTCACCCCTCCCCACCGCCCCCCATCAAAATACTCTAAGAAACAATTGTAGCTCAGAGTCCCTGAGATGGTAAGTGACCACAAAAGACTCTTGGGAGGACTCATCCTCTCAACTCCCCCAGGATCATAATTATCAAGTGATAAGGAGGTTTCCGAAAAGTGAAGTGAGCGGTGGCCCAGGCATTTGGCAAAAGGCGCTTCTAGGCTTGCCCTTTGCTCCAAGAAAAACATTTAAGAATCTCAAGGTTGGTTTTATTAACAAATAGGACTGCGGGCAGAGTAAGACACGTATTTCTGGCTCTATCACTTCACCAGCTGTGTGATCCAGAAAGTCACTTTCCCCTCCGGGCCTAGTTCCTTATCTGCAAAATTAAGCGGTTGGCTGAATTTGGTTAGACTACCAGGAAGAAATTCCAGAAAAGTAGTTTTTCTGTGTAATAATTTGGGGGCTGAGTGGGTGGGTGCGCAGAGCAGCGGCCAAAGACCTGGGCAACCCTTCTTACAACCTTCCCATTCCACCAAGGAGCCGTATGAAGGCTTGCTGGGCCGGGCGCAGTGGCTCACGCCTGTAATACCAGTACTTTGGGAGGCAGAGGCGGGAGGATCACTTGAGGTCAGGAGTTCGAAACCAGCCTGGCCAATATGGCGAAACCCTGTCTCTACTAAAAATACAAAAATTAGCTGGGCTTAGTGGCAGGCGCCTGTAATCCCAGCTACTCGGAAGGCTGACGCAGAAGAATAGCTTGAACCGGGAGGCGGAGGTTGCAGTGAGCCGAGATTGCGCCACTGCACTCCAGCCTGGGCAACAAGCGAGACTGTCAAAAAAAAAAAAAAAAAAAAAGCCTTGCTGGAGCTGAAAAACGTATTCAGAAAATCTATTTTGCACTTGACAATAACCCTCCAAGATTAGAATTGTGCCCAATTTCCAGATAATGAAACTGAGGTCCAGACAGATTAGGTAACACGCCTAAGGTCAGTTTTCAAGTGGCGAAGGCGAGACTCGAACGTCCCGGCCTGGGAGGGTTGCAGAACCGGCTCTCACCAGCCCCAGGAAGGAAGCAAACAGCATCAAGGTGGTGAACCATCGCAGCATGCTCCCGGTGGCACCGCTCTGCCGGGAGACCACCACCACCTCCGGCTCCGGCTCATTCTCCGCCGGGGCCTCCCCCTGCAGGAGCCGCTGCCCCGCAGCCGGGGGCCCGGCCCCACGGAGCTCCACTTCCAACTCCAGCTCGGCGGCTCCGGAGAAGTCGTCTTGCTGCCGCCGTGCTTCTCAGCGGAACCTCTGGAGCTCCGAGACGAGCACCGGCCCCGCCCCGAGGCACGGCTGTCCCTCCGGGCGCCACCTCCCAGCGGACCGCCCCGAGCCGGGGCAGAGAAAGCGAACTTCCGAACTCAGCAGGTGTTCGGATCAACCGACGCCAGCGCTCCCGCAAGCAGGCGCATGCGCGGGTCACGTGACGGAAATGTGGCCTCTCGCCAACAGGGATCGCGCTTCAAGCCGGAAGTTGATATGGTTGCCTAAGAGACCGGACGTGGCTCTCTAGCCTAGGCATCATACTTAGCTGAGCCCACAGAGGCTGCCGGACTGGCGCCCCATGGCGGAGCGAGCTGAAGCTGCAGCCTGGGACCAGAGAATCAAGAGGTAAAAATGCGCCAAACCACTGTGAGGAAAATGGGCCAAGAATTGCACCGTAGCTCCTCGCGCCGGCTTCCCGGTCTCCTGGGGAGCGGAGGGAGCCTGAAGATCTGGTCCTTATACAGCTTTCTGAAATCCCTGAGATCTCTCGATGAGTCGCCCATCTTTCACTCCACAAGTATTTGTTGAACGTCATTCTGTAAGTTATCACGTATATTATCTCAGTTAACCCTCATAACACCCCAAATTCCACGTTATCCCCGTTGTACAGATAGAAAGATTAAGTCATAGAAAATAATTAACAATTTGCCCAAGCTCAGTCATCGAATTAGTGGCCATATATAAACAGTGTAACAGTAGCTCAAGAAAGAAATCGAGATCCAAAGCTGTGGTTTCAAACACAATTCCTGAAATAATTCCATCGTTGTAAAGAAGTGGAGCGTGGCATCGATTTGAGGAATTGTTTCCTTTTGCTCTTTAACAAAGCGGACCACAGCCTCAAAATGTTATATACTTTTCTTTGCCGTCCATTGGAAATGTTCTTTTCCACCTGATTCTTCCAACTTTCATCCACTTAGGCTCCCAGACTACAAAACTGAGTCTCATCATTCCTTGCAACCCATCTCTCCAGACTTATTTTCAGTCATTAAGTCTTCCCCCCACCTGCACCCCCGCTTTTTTGTTTTGTTTTGTTTTGTTTTTTCTTTTTTGAGACAGAGCCTATGTCGCTCGGGCTGGAGTGCTGTGGTGCTTTTTGGTAGAGACGAGGTTTCACCATGTCGGCCAGGCTGGTCTTGAACTCCTGACCTCAAGTGATCTGCCTGCCTTGGCCTCCCAAAGTGCTGGGATTACAAGTATGAGCCACCATGCCCCTTCAAGCATTTCTTTTTTCTTTCTTTCTTAACTTTTTTTTTTTTTTTTTTTTTTGAGACGGAGTCTCGCTCTGTCGCCCAGGCTGGAGTGCAATGATGTGATCTTGGCTCACTGCAACTTCCGCCTTTTGAGTTCAAGCGATTCTTCTGCCGCAGCCTCCTGAGTAGCTGGGATTTACAGGCGCGTGCCACCATGCCCGGCTAATTTTTGTATTTAGTAGAGACGGGTTTTCACCATGTTGGTCCAGGCTGGTCTCAAACTCCCAACCTCGTGATCCGCCCGCCTCAGTCTCCCAAAGTGCTGGGATTACAGGCGTGGGCCACCGCGCCCAGCCCACCAAGCATTTATTTTAGAGCAGGTCAGCTGGCATTCCTTCATATGAGAATGTCTTTATTTCACTTTGATTCCCGAAAATATTTTCACTGAAAATAGAGTTCTGGGCTAACAATTCTTTCCTTTCAGCGCAGAAACATGGGATTTTTATTCGAGTTTTAGCTACCCATGCCACCCGACAGTTCCCAACTGGGGTCTCCTCAGGACAAACCACAAGAAAAAAAAAGCCAGGAAATTCATCCCCTTGCAAGTTTCTAAGTTTTGACTCCCTACCTCAATTCTTTATTTACTTTTCAGAGTCTACAGGCAGTTGCCATTTGTGTTTTGTCATGAGTCTTTTAGTTGTAATCAGTGAGAGAGGGGCTGAAGTAGACTAATGATGCCAAACCAGGACGTTTTCTACCTATCTTTGGAGAATCCATATTTAAAACAAAAACCAAAAAAAAACCAAACAAAACAGAACAAAAAACCTACTTTGGTGTCAGTCTTTTCTGACCTGCCTTTCAGTCTTGATGCTGGTTTAGTTTCACTAATTCCTACTTAGTTGTGCTGCTCCTAAATCTTGTCACAGGTTTTACCTCGTGTTCTTTTAGCACTTATCTTCAGTTCCTTAGTAGATTATAAACTCAATGAGATTGAAACTGTTAGTGTTATATGTCTCTCCCCTAACATTGTATTACACACTTAATAACTATTACCTAACAGAATCGATTTATTACCTAACTGAATTGAGGTTCAGTAAAGCCATTTTAAAATTAAATATTTTAATTCACCCTGACTAAAGGTAAAGAAAGACCTTCTCTAAATGGAAAGCTCTACTTTCTGATTCTTCATTCCCCACTTCACTTTTGAAAGCAGCAGGATATTTTTTCCAGTTGCCTCCAGAGGTCACCCACCACCTTCCAGGAAAAAAAAAAAAAAAAAAGCATAAACTACAGCATTGCTTCATGCAGATTTCTATTAGATCAATAGTAAGGATCACGTTTTTTCCTGAGAGGCAATTTCAGAGAAACAAAAGTGTTTATGAGCCACATTTTCTACTGAAAATGAATATAGCTTTATTGATTCTCTTAAAAAATAAGTATTTTACCATGTATATGACTTTATCTAAAAGGAAAATATCTGGATTTTAGTCACTAATGTGGTACTATCTGTGTTATTTGTGAAATAGTAACAAGGAGGCAGATTTTAATCTTTCAACTTAACTTTGTATCTTGGGTGAGAGAGAGAAATTAGGCAGATGATGTTTGGAGACTGCATATCACTGTGAGGACCTATTTAATTTTTATTTGCCCAGAAGGACCATCCTTTTTACTTATCATATGATATCCAATTTGTGCTTACAGTGCATCATGAAGAACTAAGTGTCACCTTAACTGCTTCTTTCTGTATACTAAACTATCATTCTTTAACTTCACTGCTAAAAACCCAGTCTATTAAAACCATCTCTCACGAAGATTTAATTTCAGTAAGACAACTTTTATGGTTTATGCTATGTTCTTTGAAAGGTTAGAAATGATGTTGACATTGGCGATGTTTGATAGAATAAATTATTTATCTTATTAAAAATTAAAACTTACTGATTTTTAAGGTGCCTTTTTTAAAAGGTATAAACTTAAAATTTACTTTTCTTTCTCTCTCTTTATCTCTCTCTCTTTCTTTCTTTTATTTTTTGACAGTCTTGATCAGTCACCCAGCCTGGAGTGCAGTGACATGATCATGGCTCACTGCAGCCTCGACCTCCGGGGCTCAATCAATCCTCTGTCCTCAGCCTCCCAGTAGGTGGGACTACAGGCATGTGCCTCATGCCTGGCTAATTTTTGTATTTTTTGTAGAGATGGGGTTTTGCCATGTTGCCCAGGCTGGTAGAATTTTAACTGGATTCACTGTAACATTTAGGTCTACAGCATTCTTTGACTCTACCAACATGCAGGTATCCTGTGCTGTATTGATCAGATAAAATCTTTGCTGACTGTCCTATTAATAACCAAGATCAGAGATTAAGAAAATAAAAACAATGCAACCAAAAGTGAGAGCATGGCAACTGTAGGCGCTATGAGAACAAAAACGGACTCACTTTTCTTTTAAGAGTGCTTCAGAAGCAATTAGGATCATCTGCATAAAAACAGAAACCACTTTAGGGTTGTCAGCACCTTCTAAGCAGAATGATCTTTCTCTGTCTGTATGTAGAGGAGGCCACTCACTCAAAGGGCCGAATACTTGGTCATGTATTTAGTCACTAGTTATTGAATACCTAAGATGTGCAAGGCATTGCTCTAACAGTGAAAAAACAGACTAAATTCCTGCCCTTGTGGATAGACAGTGAAGACATACATTTGTAATACGATGTCAGATAGTAATAAGTTGTCTAAAGAAAAATAAAGCAGGATAAATGGGATAGAAAGTGATGACAGGGGTTTATTTTAGATCAAGGTAGTGTTGGGGGAAGGCTCCTGCGAGTGACGTGAACAGAAGCCTAACAAGTGAGGGAATCAGCCATGCAAGAGGAGCATTCTGGAGAGAACAGCAGGTGCCGGGATCCCATCGCAGGAATGAACTTGGTGTGCGGGAAAAATCAAAAAGCCCAGAGCGGCTGGAGCAGCATGAAGAGAGTTGGTAGAAAATGACACAGGAGAGCAAGTAAGGTCCTGATCATGCAAGGCCTTATGTTAAAGACTTTCTGAATGCATGTGGAAGAGTACTCCAGGGGAGAAGGGCAAGATGAAGAGCAGAGAGAACAGAGATCTAATTAGGAAGTTAATTGATTAGGCTAGATTTGCATAGGTGGTCAGAGTGGTCAGATTTGGGAAATCTATTGAAGATAAAAAAAAGAAAAAACAGCATTTGCTAATGGGCTGGGTGTATGACAGAAGGAATATCAAGGATGACTGC
The DNA here is from genome assembly GCF_000951045.1 of Mandrillus leucophaeus. Lineage (NCBI taxonomy): Eukaryota > Metazoa > Chordata > Mammalia > Primates > Cercopithecidae > Mandrillus > Mandrillus leucophaeus. The sequence goes on from NW_012110474.1 coordinate 3,869,296, forward strand.
AAGGATTTTGACCTGAGCAACTGGTGAGCAGTGGATCACGTGGAAAAGATTATGGAATGAGCGTGAATTGTCCTGGACATGGAAGAAAATCAGGAATTCAGGTTGAACATGTTAAGATTAAGGTATTTATTAGATAATTAAATGAAGGTATCAAGTAGACAGCTGGATATCCAGTTCAGGAGAAAGATCAGAGCAATAGATACAAACTGGGAGCCATCAGCATGTAGATGATATTTAGTACCATGAGACCAGTTGAGATCACCTACAGTGTAAGTATAGATATTAATAGAAGAGGACCAAGGACTACGCCCTGAAAACATCTCATATATACAGGTGCGAAAGATGAGGAGTATTCTGCAAGGAAGACTAAGATCAGAGGAAAATCAGGAGAGTGTGTATGGTGTAAACAAAAATTCAAGAAGGCAGGGGTGACCAACTATAACTTCCTATGGAGAAGACATTGGATATATAGAATCAAGCACATATTCTTGAATAATTATGTAATTTAGCCTTACTTTCCAAATGCATGGGTTGAACTAGATGATCTTTGAGGTTGCTTATAATTCTAAGTTTGACAAGAGTAGCAAATAACTTAATAATTTAAAACTATCCCTTAAAACAAACAAACAAACAAAAACTGTCCCTTACTCTCATTTTTGTCCTGAAGGTAAAAAAGCAACTCGAAACTGGTGTTGTAGTACCATTTTTCCCTTTTCCCCAGATTGGGGTTATCGTTCAAAGTTACATTTTACACAATTATTTGAGGCCAGGAGTTTGAGACCAGCCTGGCCAACATGACGAGACCCCATGTCTACTAAAAATACAAAATGAAAATTGTTTGAGCCCAGGAAGGGGAGGTTACACTGAGCCGAGAATGCAGCACTGCACTCCAGCTTGGGCAACAGAGTGACGCTGTCTCCAGAAAAAAAAGAATGAGGCGTGGTGGTTAAAGTTAAGGCAGGGACATGGACCTCACATGCAAAATAGCATGTTCATAAATGCAAACTTATAACATATGACTATGTCAATTGCCACTAGATGTCAAACTTACATATGACTATGTCAGTTGCCACTAGATAGTTTATAATATTACTATATTTCTTGACAATTAGAGAACATTAATTATATAATCTAAAAAATTACGGAATAATTTTATTGAATCTCCCTTTTTACATTCCCACCTGTTTCCTGGCCTCTTTGATGATAATTTCATTAAGAAGCAAAATAATCTTTCACAATATTGTTTTGTGTTTTTAATGCAAGTCTTCATTGTTTTTAAACAAGTCTTCATGATAGTTACTTGTATTCCATTATAATGAATACAATAATGGATACATGATATAATGAATATCATGTATCCATTATAATGAATACATGATATTCCATTATAATGGAATAATTTCTCTCATTTATATGCTCAAGTATTTTAAATAGAGACCATAGTTATTAAACCTAAAAAAAGCTCTGTTTGTGGTGAGTAGTACATATTAAATTCTATTAATAATGAAAATAAAAGTCTGTATATTGGTGCTGTCATTTAGAGATGACAAAAAGAGGAAGAGAGATTAAGGGGGAAAGAATGATGAATGAGTGAGACATATCAGCTAGCTACTCAGGCTAGACCCCGAGGCTAGATCCCTTCAGAGCTCAGCTTTCCAAGGTCAGAAACTCAGTTACTAGTACTTTTTAGCTCATCCAGAACTGATCAGCTCCCAGAGAACTGACTGTTATGACTAGGCCTACAAGATAGGGATTAAACAGAGTGACATGCCCCATGTCTAATATTCCCAACGCACCCCTTCCTGGTGAGTCTGTACCAGTCTGGAAGCCAAATGAGAAGTTAGACAAGGGTCAGCAAACTATCACCTACTGGCCATATCTAGCCACATCCTGATCTTGTAAATAAAGTTTTATCGGAACATAGACTGTTTATGTACACATTATCTATGGCTGAGTTTACACTATATAGACAAAGTTGAGTAACAGTGACAGAGACCTCATGGCCCAAAAAGCCTAAGTTATTTACCATCTGGCCCTTTCCAGAAATAGTTTGCCAACAACTTTATTAAAAGATCCTCTATGAAAGCAAAATTCAAGCAGAAGGGATTATGTATGTCCTTAAAGTTTTGAAACCAGATAAATTGTTCTTTTCCACTGTCAAGCTAATTTTTTAGCTATGTTAAAAAATATCAGGATCCTAGAAGTTTTGGGGAATATACTTATGAATTCTTACCATCTAATACTCTTTAAAAAAATATATATCCCCAGCACAAAGAAAGAACAAAAAATAAATAAATAAAAAGAAAAAATATATATCCTTGACTTTTGAATTATAAGTCTTCTCACTAGTTTATCTTCCATTATTATGATTTTAAGTCACTGTCTTTCCTTCCAGGGAGCTAATTTCTGTCTGTGCTAAGATTTAGATAGCACCCTAGTTTTATGACCAATATTCTTACAAATCATTTCTTTCTGTGTTGTTTTCTCAGATTTCCACGGGTAGCTACTTCTATGCATTTAAAGTTGGTTTTTGTTAGTTTAAAAATGTGACATTTGGCCGGGCGCGGTGGCTCATGTCTGTAATCCCAGCACTTTGAGAGGCCGTGGCAGGCGGATCACTAGGTCAGGAGATCGAGACCATCGTGGCTAACATGGTGAAACCCCGTCTCTACTAAAAATACAAAAAATTAGCCGGGCGTGGTGGCGGGTGCCTGTAGTTCCAGCTACTCGGGACGCTGAGGCAGGAGAATGGCTGAACCCAGGAGGCGGAGCTTGCAGTGAGCTGAGATTGTGCCACTGCACTCCAGCCTGGACGACAGAGCCAGACTCCGTCTCAAAAAACAAAAACAAACAAAAAAGTGACATTTGCCCCACATTTCAGGAGTGATGTTTTCTGACTTTGTCTACAAATTCTTGAGTGTACCGTATCTCTGGTTATCAGATCAAAAGTGTCCCATAACATGCAATGACTATCCCAATTTCTCAATATTCAATCATATAAAGAGGTAAATTTTACTGTGGGTCAAAGAGGTTCAAATGAGTTATTGTTAGTAACTTTTAGGCTTCATGGCAGCTAGCTATCAATTGATTGCCTCTCTGCTCCAAATTCAGCCTTAAGTACCTGCTCTGCCATAATGGAGTGAACTCCTTTCCAGAGAGCACAATGTTACACTTCTCACTATAGGACGCTAGAGGGACTTTATAGGAGGAAGGGGCTTCTGTCTTGGTTCTCATGGGCTGCATTTTTCATTTTCTTGCTCCTGCTGCACAGTCCCTCAGCCAAGAGTATAAGGGGCTGGTGGGGAGGGAGGGATACATCCCGTGGTGCTCTGCCACATCTGTGCTCAATTCAGCCTGAAGTCTTCTTGCTAGCAGTAGCTCCCTAATTCCTTCCGCACACCTGCCCACCAGCCTCAACTCACCTCTGCTCCAAAGGTTGTTTTCCATAGCCCTCCTGACACACACCTCACACACCCCGGCCACAGCACCCTGCCAGAAAGCAGACCCTGATACTCTGACTCTACACATACCTACCCTTGAGTTTATCAGCAAAGATGGAATTCTAATTATGAAAAATATCTAAATCATTGATGTTTATTTATAATTTGATGAAAATGACCACATTTGCATCACATCTTTGTATCCATTACTTAGATTGAAAATCTTAGAAACCATATGTGCACTAAAAAAACATAAAAGTAATCATTTGTCTTACTTTAGTAATTCCGTTCTAGGAAATCCAGCTTAAGGAGATTATCAGAAATGTAGAAGAAAATGTTTACTAAAATGATCGTAGCAGCTTTCTTTTTAATAGAAACATCTAAAGCAATCCAATGTCTAAAATGGAAAAATGGGTCAGGTGTGGTGGCTCACGCGTGTAATCCCAGAGCTTTGGGAAGCGGAGGCAGGAGGATCCCTTGAGGCTAGGAGTGTGAGACCAGCCTGGGCAACATAGCCAGACCCTGTCTCTATTTTAAAAACACTAAAAAAAATTTTTTTAATGTAACAATGATAAAATAAAAAAAATAGGATGGTAATGGTTCTACAACATTGTAAATGTACTTAATGCCACTGAAGTGTACAGTTAAAAATGGTTAAAATGGGCCAGGCATGGTGGCTCACACCTGTAATCTCAGCACTTTGGGAGGCTGAAGCAGGAGGATCGCTTGAGCCCAGCCTGGGCAACATGGCAAGATTTCATCTCTACAAATAATAAGTGACAGAATAGCTGGGACAAGCTCAGGCCAACTGCCTAGCTCTCAAGGTCATTTTTCAAAGTTCAATAACTCTTCATGTTCTTTGGCTAACATCCTTGACTTCAGTTTCAAATAGATTAGTCACCCAATCTGGTAAAGTTCCTCTAAATCTTTAAATCTAATCATCGCATCTTTTTAAATAGCACCCAAAGAAGAACAATATATTTCAAATTTGACATCTTCATTTTTTTCTTGTTGTTGAGACAGTGTCTCACTCTGTCACCCAGGCTGGGATGCAATAGCGCAATCTCAGCTCACTGTAACCTCTGCCTCCCAGGTTCAACTGATTCTCTTGCCTCAGCCTCCTGAGTAGCTGGGACTGCAGGCACCCACAACCATGCCTAGCTAATTTTTGTATTTTTAGTAGAGATGGAGTTTCACCATGTTGGCCAGGCTGGTCCCGAACTCCCGACCTCAGGTGATCGACCTGCCTTGACTTCCCAAAGTGCTGGGATTACAGCCTTTATGATTTTTAAATTCCTGCTGGGCACAGCGGCTCACGCCTGTAATCCCAGCACTTTGGGAAGCCGAGGTGGGAGGATCACGAGATCAGGATTTCAAGACCAGCCTGGACAACATGGTGAAACCCCATCTCCACTAAAAATACAAAAATTAGCCAGGCATGGTGGCGGGCACCTGTAATCCCTGCTACTCGGGAGGCTGAGGCAGGAGAATCACTTGAACCCGGGAGGTGGAGGTTGCAGTGAGCCGAGATCGCATCACTGCACTCCAGCCTGAGTGACAGAGCAAGACTCCATCTCAGAAAAAAAAATAAAATCCTTATAAATATTTACATATGCATGTAATAAAGATTAATTTAATTATGCAGAATGCTTTCATCCATTTATAATGAAATTGACTTGACTGCAAGTCATAACATGGCTAATTTTCCAAAATCTTTTTCGCCATCTCAATTCTTGAAACAGTACCATTGCTCAGTGACATAGAAGAAATCATTTCAATTTGATTTCTTTTTATCTTCATACTAATAACCTCTTACGCAACCGGCAAAATCAATTTGTCCTTAACATTGTGTGGCTTACCACATTTTTCAATCATCGTGCTATTCTGAAAGAAACAATAAAACCATCTTTCTGATTAGGAAAAATTTGTTAAACATTCCAATGATAGTAAGACAGCTTTCAAAGTTCTCAGGATGCTGTATCTCTGCCAACTTACTGCTCTGTTTCTTTGTAAAGTGGTCACTTAATCTTCATGGTTTCATTACTTCCTGAGAGAAAAACATGTTAACAAAATGGAAATATTGGTAACTGTTCATTTGTGGACAAAGATATAAGACCTAATTTGAAATATCCTACTGAATATTGATACTTTTCTTCATAATTAATGAAATAAGGACTGAATAAATATATTAATTTAGGTAGAGAAAATCACTGTACGTGCAACATTATAAGTACAGGCTGAGTTGTAGTAGGTGAGTATCAACTACTCAAATACCATGGGTGACATCATTGCCTTTGATGATTTTCCAAAATGGAGAACCTAAAACAAAATGCAGCCTTCCCTTGTGTTACATGATATTTTACTTTCTTGGAAAACTCATTTATTGAAACTATGCTAAAATATTTGGTGCCTATATATGCAAGAGAGAATCTGGGCTCAGATAATCAAAAACAAATATTTTTCGTTCATATGAATATTTAGCAGGACATTCAAAAATTGGACAGTATGTGGGACTCTCCCACACATGTGGAGCTCTAGCATCTTGAGCTTCTGCCCACTAAATGCTAATAGCAGAGTTACTATGACACCCTCACACATTTTCAAAGCACCCCCTGCAGCCTGAAGGACTTCATCTTTTTTATTTTTATTTATTTATTTATTTATTTATTCAAAACAGAGTCTCGCTCTGTCAACAGGCTGGAGTGCAGTGGCGCGATCTCGGCTCACTGCAACCTCCACCTCCAGGGTTCAAGCGATTCTCCTGCCTCAGCTTCCCAAGTAGCAGGGACTACAGGTGCGCGCCACCATGCCCAGCTAATTTTTGTATTTTTTGTAGAGATGGGTTTTCACCATGTTGGCTAGGATGGTCTCGATCTCCTGATCTCGTGATCCACCCACCTTGGCCTCCCAAAGTGTTGGGATTACAGGCGTGAGCCACCACATCCGGCCTCATCTTTTTTTTTTTTTAACTGCTCCTTTAATTAAGAATCACAAGATAAAAGCATCTGCCTCAAAGCTCAGCAAAGAGTATTTTCTCAAATGGCCAGGGGCGACAGAAGAGAGTGGTATTCTCTCTAAATGCTATGAGGATTCCAGATAAAAGTTTTCTTTTTCAAATTACTTCTTGATAAAAGTTCATATATCATAAGACATTCAGAGGTACTTTTTTTCTTCTTAAGCGCCAAAGCTCTTTTGGATTTGTACGCATAGGATGAAGAATGGCAAGTGCTAGGCAGTGGAGCCTCAACAATGAAAGCTGTTTGCTTTCCAGTATTTGAAGAGACTAGTCTTTGTTTGAAAACCTTGTGATAATGTCACTTGGGGCAGACACCTTGAAAGAGGATGCCCATTCACTTCAAGACCCATGCTGAGCATCCTTTATTGCCACTAGCCCCATAACTAGGATCAAATGTTGACATCTCCAGCTGGGCGGGTACACACTATGATTCAGGAGGAAATAACACCAAAATAACTGCAATATTTTGTTAATATATATGAATGGAAACCTGGTGAATGTGTGGAAGTGGATGCTAAAGGTATTAAACCAAGGAGAACAGAATCGAACACTAGATCCAGCTGAATTCATCGCTGTGGATACACTTTACTAGGGACTGCGGGCTCAAAATATCAGTCCCCGCAGCTGGAGATGGCTGTAAAAGCTTACCTGGTTGGTTGCCTAAAAATTTCGACTCAATGGTGGTCTACAGTTAATGAGGTTGAAATGCTGGAGCTTCCTTGGCATGATGTGAAGGAAGTAATCCAAAGGCTAGCCTCAGTCTTTTTCCATAGCAAACTTCAATGCTGGAAGATTTTTGAGCAATGGCTACAAAATCCCAGAAGAAAGAAAATGTGAGCCAGATGTTTTCAGGTGTAAAGACAAAAGATCAATAGTTTGAACATGAAAGAACTCTGGGAATATTATTTTCATAAATCCATTTGAGAAATGTTAGAAGATTCAGCAGACCAAGAGATGAGTGGAGAAACAATTGCAGACGGGATTGGCAGTGAGCTTTGATGCAAATCACAGGACAAAGACAAATATGAGGATGACGGTGGAAAGATGGAATTTACATGTTATTAGCCCTGATGATGTAGAAATGATAGAGCAAATGAAAGGTGGAAAGCAAAGAATGGAAAAGGATGAAAATATACTGATTTTTCCCCCCCGCTGGATACAGCGGCATGTGCCTGTAATCCCAGCTATTTGAGGGGCTGAGGCAGGAGGATTGTTTGAGCTCAGGAATTCGAGACTGGCCTGAGCAAAATAGTAAGACCCCATCTCTAAACAATTAAAAAATTATATATATGAAATAAAGTATACTGATTCCTCATCTTTAATAACTAGAGGTCAAAAGTTATTACTTAAAGCTAATTAAATGAATAGTAGAGTTATAAGTATTATATGGAATAATACAGAGGTAAAATAACTAGAGGTAAACATGAAGAAGGATAATATTACTAAAATCAGGTGATAGAGAAGAGAGGGGGAGATGGAGGAAAAAATACATTCATTCTGTCGTTGTAAATAGAAGAAAACTATTATATACTGTTGGATTGGGGGAAGGAGGAGAAGATGAATTATTCAGTGAGTAGTAACTAGTATCAAGAAAACTGGAAAAATCCAGTTGACCCTTCAACAGCACAGGTTTGAACTGCATGAGTCCACTTATGTGTGAATTTTTTTCAATAAATATATGGAAATTTTGGGGGGATATTTGCAACAATTATAAAAAACTTGCAGACAAACCACATAGCCTAGAAATATGGAAAAAAGAAAATGTTAGGTATGTCATCAATGCATAAAAATATGTACATACTTGTCTATTTTTATCATTTACTACCATAAAATATACACGAATCTATTATTAAAATGTTAAAATGTATCAAAATTTCCACACACAAACATAGACTACACGTGGCACCATTGGCAGTCCAGAGAAATGGAAACAAATGTGAAGATGCAGTATTAAATCATAACTGCGTACAACTCACTGTAGTACACACTGTACTGCTGGAATAATTTTGCAGCCGCCTCCCGTTGCTGTCACAGTGGGCTCAAGTGTTGTGAGTATCCACCCAAAACGTTGTGTGACGCTCATCGGTCATCTCCACTTGCACAGTTCGTCTCTCCAGTAAATTCCATTGAAGTAAAAAGTAATTTCTCTCAGTTCTCGCATTTTTTTGTGTGTGTTTAGTGTGAGAAAAATGAAATCCTAAGCCCCTCAACCAACTGAACAGACTCTCTCGGCCAAAACTCAGTTCCAGCTGTGACGAGATGGGGGCCTCATTACACCTGCTCCTGCTGTAACTGCCCGTAGGGTTTCTTCCGTAAGGGTCACAGAGAAGCCAGCCCTTCTGAGAGACTCACTCCACTACTGATAGCCACCAGCCACCTGTCGCTGCCCCTCCGTTTGGCAGTTTGGACAAAGCTTTCCTTCCTGTATAAGAGGCCAGGGTCCACGGAGTGGCTCTGGCCAGTCTACCAAGGATGGGCAGAGAGGGTTTCGCGTTGTCTGCTTCACCACTTGACATCAGAGGGCCAAAACCTCTACGCTTGGATCATGCTAACACTGCCACTTTTTGAACATGGGTCCCTTGGAGAGACGTGAAGCTCTGTTGTGCATGTGTGTGTTTCTCCTTTCATAAATATTCATAACTCTTCCTATAGCTTATTAAGTACGTATATTTGGCCACCTGGTTCAGCAAATCTCTGTCTTACTCTTCTCCCTGTCAAAGTGTCTGTTTTTGGCTTCTGGCTGGAGGCTGTGCTTCCCAGCCTGTCAGAATGGCCACCCTACAAGCTGCAACCCTTTATAAGAAAGCGCTCCTTTCCAAATGTATGAACCTCCATCGTTCTTCAGTTGACAAGTGCAATACTGTAAGCCTTGAATAACACCATGGGACCCATACAAAGTGCCATTAGTGATGCCTGAAGTGCACCCAGGAAGCAGGTAAAAATCATGGTATCACAAGAAAAAGCTGAATTCCTTGATATGAACCTTCGATTGAGGTCTGGAGCCGCAGGTGCTGATCATTTCAGACAGACGATTCATCTTGTAAACAGACAATGTGAACTTGGTTTTGATGAATACAGTGAAGTACTGTACATGCATTTTCTCTTAAGATTTTTGTAGCTGGGCACAGTGGCTCACATCTGTAATCCCAGCACTTTGGAAGGTCGAGGCAAGAGGATCGCTTGAGCCCAGGAGTTCGAGACCAGCCTCGGCAACATAGTGAGACCTCCCATCTCTACCAAAAAAAAAAGAGGCTGAGGAGGGAGGATTGCTTGAGCCCAGGACGTCAAGGCTGCAGGGAGCCATGATTGAGCCACTGCACTCCAGCCTGGGTGACAGAGCGAGACCCTGTCTTAAAAACAAAAACATAAAAAGGTTTTCTTAATGACATTTTCTTTTTTCTATCTTATTTTAAGAATACAGTATATGATACGTATACAAAATATGTGTTAGTTGACTGTTTATGTTATCAGTAAGGCTCTGGTCAATAACAGGCTATTAGGAGTTAAGTTTTGGGGGAGTCAAACATTATGCATGGATTTTTGACTGCATGGAGTGTAGGGACCCCAACCCCTGCATTGTTCAATGACCATTATTTTTTAAGACAGGTTTTTGCTCTGCCACCCAGGCTGGAGTACAGTTGCATGACCTTGGCTCACTGCAGCCTCTGCCTCCCAGGCTCAAGCAATCCTCCTACCTTAGCCTCCCTAGTAGCTAGGACAACAGGTGCACACCACCACACCTAGCTAATTTTTTTTATCTTATGTAGAGACAAGATTTCACTGTGTTGCCCAGGCTGGTCTTGAACTCCTGGGCCCAAGCTATCTGCCCGCCACAGTCTCCCAAAGTGCTGGGATTATAGGTGTGAGCCACCACACCCAGCCCAATTGTACTTTTTTTTTTTTTTTTTTTTTGAGACGGAGTCTTGCTCTGTTGCCAGGCTGGAGTGCAGTGGTGCGATCTCGGCTCACTGCAAGCTCTGCCTCCCGGGTTCAAGCCATTCTCCTGCCTCAGGCTCCTGAGTAGCTGGGACTACAGGCACCTGCCACCATGCCTGGCTAATTTTTTGTATTTTTGGTAGAGATGGGGTTTCACGGTGTTAGCCAGGGTGGTCTTGATCTCCTGACCTCGTGATCCGCCCGCCTCGGCCTCCCAAAGTGCTGGGATCACAGGCGTGAGCCACAGCGCCTGGCCGCCCAATTGTGCTTTTCAAAAAATGGTTAGAATTCTACTTTATACCATATGTCAAAATAAATAATAACTTAGGGATTTATAAAAATGAAGCCATAAAGAGATATCAGAAGGAGTTTTAAGAACGTATTTATATAGAAGAGTGGGGAAGGCCTATCTAAACACGTCAGCAATGACAGTGCTATAGTCTGAATGTGTCCCCCACTAAATTCATATGTTGATACTTAATCACCAGTGTGATAGTATCAAGAGGTGGTGGCCAGGTGCGGTGGCTCACACCTGTAATCCCAGCAATTTGGGAGGCCGAGGCAGGCAAATCACCTCAGGTCAGTAGTTCGAGACCAGCCTGGCCTACATGTTGAAACCCTGTCTCTACTAAAATATACAAAAATTAGCTGGACGTGGTGGCACACGCCTATAATCCCAGTTACTCAGGAGGCTGAGGCACAAGAATCACTTGAACCCAGGAGGTCGAGGTTGCAGTGACCTGAGATCATGCCACTGCACTCCAGCCTGGGTGACAGAGCAAGACTCTGTCTCAAAAAAAAAAAAAAAAAAGGAGGCGGGACCTTAAGGAGATGATTAAGTTATGAGGGTTAGGAAGGAGATCAGCACCCTTATAAAACAGACTGAAAGGAGCTAGCTTGCCCTTCCACTATGTGAGAACTCAACAAGGTATCATCTTTGAAGCAGGGAAGGCAAGCTCTTACCAGATGCTCAATCTGTCGGTGACTTGACCTTGGGCTGCTCAGCCCCCAGAACTGTGTGCAATACATTTCTATTGTTTATAAATTACCCAGTCTAGGCCAGGCGCGGTGGCTCATGCTTGTAATCCCAGCACTTTGGAAGGCCAAGACAGGTGAATCACCTGAGGTCAGGAGTTCGAGACCAGCCTGGCCAATATGCTGAAGCCCCATCTCTACTAAAATTAAAAAAAAAAAAAAATTAGCCGGGCATGGTGGCGGGCACCTATAATCCCAGCCACTTAGGAGGCTGAGGCAGGAGGATCGCTTGAGCCCGGGAGGCAGAAGCTGCAGTGAGCCAAGATTGTGCCAGTGCACTACAACCTAGGTGACAGAGCGAGACTCTCTCTCAAAATCATAATAATAAAATAATAAATTACCCAGTTTATCTGGGCATGGTGGCTTACGCCTATAATCTCAGCACTTGATGGGAGGCCAAGGCAGATGGGTTGCTTGAGCCCAGGAGTTCAAGACCAGCCTGGGCAACATAGTGAGAACCCATCTCAAAAAAAAAACAAAAAAGTTATATAAAATGGTAAATCTTATGTATATTTACTGCAATTAAAAAAAAAACCCAATGCAATTTTTAAATGAAGACTTTTTAAAGTATATAAACCGTTCAGTCTCTATAATTAAAAAATAACTATATAATATTATGAAGATTCAGAGAAAGCATATAGTAATGCAACTTGGCAAAACACAGTAAAGGCAAAAATACTAACCTTTCTACTCAGAAATTCTACCACTAGGAATTTTGCCTAAAGGAAATAAAGATGAGCATAAAGATTTATCTATTAGAGTGTTCATAGCAGTGGTGTTTATCACTGTGAAACAGGAAACAAATCTACATGTTCAACGATAGAGTTACTACAAATGAAAGATTCATCCATTTCATGGGATAACTGTGGAAACCATCAAAATAATGATGTAGAATTATACTGAATGACACATGTAGTAAACTTCTGCTATTTTTCTGCACAGAATCCATTCACTTTTCCAGGCAACAGGACCCTAGTTTTCTTTGAAGGGACCACCACCCTTCCTCTTCTCATTTCATGAAGGGAGTTAGTCATTACCCCGCCTCAGGGCGGCATGATTCGTGTCTGTTGAGTCAGCATCTCCTGACTCCTGGCTCAGTGATGGGTTCTGAGATGGGCACCTGACCTGTGTTAGACCAGAGCATTTTGATCCCAGGACTTTTTATCCAAAAGACTGGGAAAGGGAAGTTCTTTCTCATCTGCTAGAGTTGATACAAAGGATAGTCTGGAGTTGTGGGAAAGAGGTCCCTTGAACAATGCCTACCAAAAAGAAAGCACCTGGACTTTTCACTCTTTTTCTTAAACCGGTTTGATTTGATTTTGGTTTTTATCACTAACCAAAAAAAAAAAAAAAAAAAAAGTCATAAAGGATATGACATAGAAAGATGTAGTAAGTCTGAAGTGAAAAAAGCATGTTGCAGAATAGTATGTGTAGCACTTCTACAAATCATTTCCATAAATACCCATAAATGTAGTCTAAAGGGATATAGTCTGTAATGATAAAGTATGAGCATTTTCTTCTTCTTGTTTAATGTCTCCAGATGAACTTTTCATTTCTGTAAGATTAGAAGGCACTGTGGGCTTTCCATGAGTGTCCCTTCAGTTCCATCATGCTAGCATTCTATTTTAGGTTGAAAATTTTTACAGGAGCTTCTCTTTAGTGAAGTGTCCATCCTCTGAGTCTCTGCTGTTGAATATGGAAGTATACTCAGAGTTGTTACTGTAGTGTCATTGCTTCTAGACACTGTCTGTGGACAGAGTTAGGAAACATATGCATGACTACACACACACACACACACACACACACACACACACTCACTCCACATTTAATTCCAATCCATCACCATAGTGTTTATTCACTTTACACCTTCCACATATGTACCTCCCTACTCCAATAGTGAGAAACCTGGCTCCCATTTTCCTCAGTATATTTACTTACTTGTTCAAGCCCCTGTAAATAGACTTAACCTCCCAATTATGTGGCCTTCTTCTTGGCCCTAGAGCAGCCATGCCAGCCAAGCTCTCCCTGATTCAACACTGATACTGTGGACTCACTCCAGCTGCACTGGCTGCGTTGCACTGGCTAAGTTTTCTAGGGAAATCCTTAAAAGCACTAAAATAAAGTCAACATGTTCATACTGACAAGTTTGGAAACCATTCATTTATTCAAAAAATCCTCGTTGAGCACTTACTCTGTGCCAGGCACTTTTCTAAATGTTGGAGATGAAATGCTAAAACAGACAAAAAGCTCTACCTTTGTGGAACTCACAGTCTAGCTGGGGAGACAATAAAGATAAATAAACTGTGCATGGTGGTTCATACCTGGGATCCCAGCACTTTGGGAGGCCCAGGTGGGAAGATCACTTCAGCCCAGGGGGTCAAGTTCAGCCTAGGCAATACAGTGAAACTCTGTCTCTACAAAAAGTCAAAAAATTAGCCAGGCTTTGTGGTACATGCCTGTGGTCCCAGCTACTCAGGAGGCTGAGGTGGGAGGATCCCTTGAAGCCAGGGGTTTGAGGCTGCAGTGAGCTGTGATCAAGCCACTGCACTTTTGTCTGGGTGACTGAGTGTGACCCTGTCTCAAGGAAAACCCAAAATCAAACAAAAATAAATAAATAAGACCAGCCATAGTGGCTCATGCCTGTAATCCCAGTACTTTGGGAAGTCAAGGTGGGAGGATCACTTGAGGCCAGGAGGTCAAGAGTAGCCTGGGCAACATAATGAGACCTCATCTCTACCAAAAATTAAAAATTAAAAAAATTAGCCAGCATGGCACATACCTGTAGTCCCTGCGTTTCAGGAGGCTGAGGTGGGAGAATCACTGGAGCCCAGAAGATGGAGGCTGCAGTGAGCCACTATTGCACCACTGCACTCCAGCCTAGGTAACAGAGTGTGACCCTGTCTCAAAAAAAAAAAAAAAAAAGAAAGAAAGAAAGAAAGAAAATAAATGGTATGCTAGTGATAACTACTAAGAAGAAAAAAATTAAGTTGGGATATGAATTGCCTGCGGAAGGGGATTAAATTTTAGATGATCAGGGGAGACTTAATAGAGGAGACTTAAAAAAAAAATGTGGCTGGGTGCAGTGGCTCACGCTTGTAATCCAGCACTTTGGGAGGCCAAGGTGGGCGGATCACCTGAGGTTGGGAGTTTGAGACCAGCCTGACCAATATGGTGAAACTCCAATCTATACTAAAAATACAAAAATTAGCTGGGTGTGGTGGTGCACACCTGTATTCCCAGCTACTCGAGAGGCTGAGGCAGGAGAATCGCTTAAACCCAGAAGGCGGAGTTTTCAGTGAGTTGAGATCGTGCCACTGCACTCCAGCCTGGCAACGGAGTGAGACTCCGTCTCAAAAAAGAAAGAAACAAAAGATTCAATGGAGTTTTGGGGAACAAGTGGTGTTTGGTTACATAAGCTCTTTAGTGTGATTTCTGAGATTTTGGTGCACCCGTCACCCAAGCAGTATACACTGTACCAAATGTGTAGTCCTTTATCCCTTACCCCACTCTTACCCTTTGCCCTGAGTCCCCAAAGTCCATTGTATCATTCTTATGCCTTTGTGTCGTCATTGCTTAGCTCCCACTTATGACTGAGAACATATGATATTTGGTTTTCCATTCCTGAGTTACTTCACTTAGAATAATGGTCTCCAATTCCATCCCGGTTGCTGCAGATGCCATTATTTTGTTCCTTTTTATGGCTGAGTAGTAGTCATGGTATATATAGACCACATTTTCTTTATCTACTTGTTGCTCGATGGCCATTTAGGCTGATTCCATATTTTTGTAGTTGTACATTGTGCTGCTATAAACATGCGTGTGCAAGTATCTTTTTTGTGTAATGACTTCTTTTCCTCTGGGTAGATACCCAGGTGAGGGATTACTGGATCAAATGGTAAATCTTCTTTTAGTTCTTTAAGGAATCTCTGCACTGTTTTCCACAGAGGTTGTACTAGTTTACATTTCCACCAACAGTGTAAAAGTGTTCCCTTTTCACCACATCCATGCCAACTCCATTATTTTGTTGTTGTTGTTGTTGTTGTTGTTGTTATGGCCATTCTTGCAGGAGTAAGGTGGTATCACATCATGGTTTTGATTTGCATTACCCTATCATTAGTGATGTTGAGCATTTTTTCGTATGTTTGTTGGCCATTTGTATATCTTCTGTTGATATTGTCTATTCATGTCCTTAGCCCACTTTTTGATGGGATTATTTGGTTTTTTCTTGCTGATTTGTTTAAGTTCCTTGTAGATTCTGGCTATTAGTCCTTTGTCAGATGCATAGATTGCGAAGATTTTCTCCTACTCTGTAAGTTGTCTGTTTACTTTGCTGTTTGTTTGTTTTGCTGTGCAGAAGCTTCTTAGTTTAAGTCCCATCTATTTATCTTTGTTTTTATTTGGTTTGTTTTTCGGTTCTTGGTCATGAAGTCTTTGCCTAAGCCAATGTCTAGAACGTTTTCCAATGTTATCTTCTAGAATTTGTATGGCTTCAGGTCTTAGATTTAAGTCTTTGGTCCATTTTCCATTTTGAGTTGATTTTTGTATAAGGTGAGGGATCAGAATCCAGTTTCACTCTTCTACATGTGGCTTGCCCAGTATCCCAGCACCATTTGTTGAATAAGGTGTCCTTTCCTCACTTTACGTTTTTGCTTTGTTGAAGATCAGTTGACTATAAGTATTTGGCTTTATTTCTGGGTTCCGTATTCTGTTCCATTGGTCTATATGCCTGTTTTTATACAAGTACCATGCTGTTTTGATGACTCTGGCCTTTTAGTATAGTTTGAAGTCAGGTAATGTAATGCCTGTAATGCCTCCAGATTTTTTTTTTTTCTCTTAGTCTTCCTTTGGCTATGCAGGCTCTTTTTTTGGTTCCATATGAATTTTAGGACTGTTTTTTAATTCTGTGAAGAATGGTGGTGGTATTTTGATAGGAATTGCATTTAATTTGTAGATTGCTTTTGGCAGAATGGTCATTTTCACAATATTGATTCTACCCATCCATGAGCATGGGATGTGTTTTCATTTGCTTGTGTTGTCTCTATTTCTTTCAGCAGTGTTTTGTAGTTTTCCTTGTAAAGGTCTTTCACCTCACAGAGGGGACTTTTGAGTAGACCTGAAGGAGGTAAGGGAGCAATCGAAGAGGATAGCTGGGGGAAGAGCACCCCAGGCAGGGGCAGTGATACAAGGATGGAAGTGGAGAGAGGCCAGAGTGAAACAGGAGAGAACAGGAGATAAGGTCAAAGATGTAGCAGGGACCAGAACATGTGGAGCTGTGCTGGCCATGGTAAGGATTTTGGTTTTCTGTGAGGGATAAAGGGAGCCACAGGAAGCAAAGGGGCTGATTTCATCTGACTTGTTTTGACAGGATCATGCTGGCTGCTGTGTAGAGAAAAGACTGAGGGGAAGTAGAAGAACAAAGAACAAAAAAGAACATGATGGCTTGGATCAAAGTGGTGTCAGTGGTGATAGTGAGAAGTGGAGAAATTCTGGGTATATTTTGGAAGCAGAGCCTGTAGGATCTGCTTGCAGAACAAGAGATGTTTAGTCACAGATAGAAGGCTCTGGAGTTCAAAGGGGAAGTTTGGGCTTCATCAGCATCTAGGTAGTAATTCAAGGCATGAGATAGGACGAGATCATGTAGGCAGTGAATAGGGATAAAAAAGAGAAGGGGTTCAAGAACTAGGCCCTGATGGCCTCCCAATATTTAGAGGTTTGAAGATGAGTAAGACCCAGTAAAAGAGTGGCTAGAAAGATAGGAGAGGCCGGGCGCGGTGGCTCAAGCCTGTAATCCCAGCACTTTGGGAGGCCGAGACGGGTGGATCACGAGGTCAGGAGATCGAGACCATCCTG
>NW_012110474.1:3890150-3894843 GCF_000951045.1 Mandrillus leucophaeus
AAGATTAAAAAGTCTTTTTTTTTTCCAAGATGAGAGAAATAATAGCATGTGTATATGGGAATGCTGGTGGAAATGATCCAATAGAGAGGGAGAAATTGATAATATGAAGAGAAGAAATGGTTGGAGAAGCTGGAAGTATTTGATTTGGAAAAGGAAAGGTATAGGGGCAATAGTAAGCAGAGTACTGTGGGGCGGTGGGGGCGAGGTTGCGGTTTTGTAGATCATAGGGTTAGGATTAAGGAGGAAACAAAGTAAAAACTGGAAAGACGTGGGAAGTTTTGGTAAGAGGCAGGAGCGTTGGTATTTAAGATTTCAAAGATGAAGCCATTTCCAGAGATGACAAGGCTCCAAGTGTCTCTGTTAAATTAGTGGAAATAAAGTTGCTCCCCATGAATACTGAGCCTTGAACCAAAAGCCATTTGCTGGAGTAACAGATAGATAATATGAGAATGACCAAGGGGGTCCACAGATAACTGTGACACAGACACTAGAAGGTGGGAGAGCTGAATGGGGTAAGAAAGATAAGCAGAGGGCCCAGCTGTGGAGGGGACCACCATGTAGGGTGGTGAGCTTCCTATCTCTGGAATAAAACACTGGTGACTCTGATTTAAAGATTTATAAAAAGAACTCCTGAATTTAAAAAGTATTAGGTTCATCTATAGGAGACTCTGAGAAGAGAACTTCCAGTCCTAAAAGGCTGATACTATGATAATTGGTATGTCTCTTAAATTGGGTTTTCTGTATAAATTAGGATTCTTCTGGTTTTTTTCTATAAAAATTATTTTCTGGCCGGGCGTGGTGGCTCATGCCTGTAATCTCACACTTTGGGAGGCCAAGGTTGATGGATCACCTGAGGTCAGGAGTTCGAGACCAGCCTGGCCAACATGGTGAAACCCCCTCTCTGCTAAAAATGTAGAAATTAGCCAGGCATGGTGGTGGGCATCTATAATCCCAGCTTCTTGGGAGGCTGAGGCAGGAGAATGACGTAAACCCGGGAGGCGGAGCTTGCAGTGAGCTGAGATCCGGCCACTTCACTCCAGCCTGGACAACAGAGCGAGACTCCGTCTCAAAAAAAAAAAAAAAAAGAAAAGAAAGATAGGAGAAAAACCAGGTAAGTATGGTGTCCTGGAAGCCTGATTCAGAGATCAGGAATTGATATATTGTACCAAATACTTTAGATAATTCAAATAAAATGAGGACTGAAAAATGACTGTTGGATTTAGTGATTGTGGAGGTCAGTGGTAACCTAGTGATGAGAAGGGCAGTTTCAGTGGAGTGGTAGGGGCAAAATCCTGATAGAGTGGAATCAAAAGAGAATACGAGATAAAATGGGAGATAGTAAATATACATTTTTTCAGGAAAAAGAATTTGGTTATTTAGTCTTTTGTGAATGGATAGAAAAAAGTGATGCAAGGCTGGGCACGGCGGCTCATGCCTGTAACCCCAGCACTTTGGGAGGCTGAGATGGGAGGATTGCTTGAGTCCAGGAGTTCAAGACCAGCCTAAGCAACATGGCGAGACCCTGTCTCTATAAAAAATGATAACAAGGCCAGGTGCGGTGGCTCATACCTGTAATCTCAGCACTCTGGGAGGCCGAGGCAGGTGGATCACGAGGTCAGGAGTTTGAGACCAGCCTGTCCAACATAGTGAAACACCGTCTCTACTAAAAATACAAAAATTAGCTGGCTGCATGATGGCAGGTGCCTGTAGTCCCAGCTACTTGAGAGGCTGAGGCAGGAGAATAGCTTGAACCCGGGAGGCGGAGGCCAAGATCACACCATTGCACTCCAGCCTGGGTGACAAGAGAGAAACTCCAAAAAAAAAAAAAAAAAAAAAAATGTCCTCAGGAGAATATCCTGCTTAACATCAGTAACAATTGGTCATATCTGTTCTCTCCTCAGTTCCCTCAAAGGTCTTCTAATGGCCTGCACATTCTGATATGTAAATACTTTTTGGATTAAATGACATATCACAAATGCCAAGTTCTTGAGTTTAATGTATTAAATCTCATTAGTACTATTAAACATAAATAACGATTTGCTTTGTAGTTAAGGCTCATCAAATCATAAACATCTTCTGACGCCAGAGTCAGTTTTTATCCAAGCAAGCAATCCACAGTAATGGGACTGCTTTTTAATTTCCAGCCTGGTTCTTGACTAGCCCCTAAAATGGTCGCTCAGTAGAAGCTCACTGAGTATCATCTGACTTTGATAAGTTTAATCAGTGTAAGAAAATGGTAATGTAAGTCAGCTACAAAAAGAAGGAAGCATCAAATAGAAATAGTTTTTAGACTGTCTAAAGCTTTTGGATCATTTCTATCCCTGTTCCCTACTCCAGGGAAATAACAATACCCAAACGCATGTAGAATACAGATATGCAATGTAAAAAGCACACAGCTTATTTCTTTTATTCAACACAAACTATTTCCTTCCTTTCAGTAATTTCCCTTCCCCCACCCTCCAGAGAATTCCATAAACATAATCATGAAGCCTTATAGGAATTTGCTAAAATGTTTTTATTGCATTTACTGAGAGTATCACATTATCCTCCAGGCCATTGTAAAAATCTTTTCATTAAAAAGGTTTTGGTTATCTATATTAAATTGCACATTATAAAAAAAAATTGTAAATTGTAGCCTTCAAAAAGAAACATACATTTTTTAAAAAGTACTAAAATGCTGCATACTGGTCAAATCCAGCACAATCATTCAGCATAGTGATCTACATTTGAACAACTATTGTGCCAAAAATGGCCCCGGTGTAGGTAGGGAGAGAAGCAGAGCTGCACTGTGGTGTATAGCATACAGTTGGAATAATTTGGCTTTGATGTCTAAGATAAAGTGTGTTTTTCTAACTTTCAAATATACAAAATAATTTAAAAAGTAATTTTCAAATAAACATTAAAATAAGTCCACATTAGCAATGTCATATTGTACTAGGAGATACTTAAAATATCCACACTCTCTCTTAGTAATACTACAAGGTTCAGTTTGTTGTAGCTATAACTTTAAGGCTAAAATAAACTGGTGGAAGAAGAAAAGCAAAATGCAACTTTTATCAAGCATTGTGCAATGCCTTTACAATCTTACACATCTCAAACCACATTAAGTTACATCAGAAGTTACTATTAGAGTGATGCTTAATCTCACTCTAATGTAACTTCTGATTAGCAAGCTTCCATTCTCTCTTCCAAATATAACTCATGTTAATGTAGAAAAGTGTTATCATCAGTTACCAGAGCAAATCCAGTATACTGGATTTTAAGTCAGGGTCTTTAAAAGAGAGAAGAATTCAACTGAAACCTGTCATTCTCTAGCTGGGCATGGTGGCTCATGCCTGTAATTCCAGCACTTTGGGAGGCCGAGAGGGGTGGATCACTTAAGGCCAGTCTGGCCAACATGGTGAAACCCCATCTCCACTAAAAATACAAAATTAGCCGGTGTGGTAGTGGGCACCTGTAGTCCCAGCTGCTCAGAAGACTGAGGTACGAGAATCGCTTGAGCCTGGGAGGCAGAGGTTGCAGTGAGCTGAGATCGTGCCACTGCACTGGAGCCTGGCATTGGAGCGAGACTCCAAAAAAGAAAAGAGAAGAGAAGAGAGAAAGGAAAAGTAAAAAGAGAAAAGAAAAGAAAGAGAAAAAGGAAAAGAAAAAGAAAAGAAAGACCTGTCATTCTCAATTCATCTGAATCCTACCTACAGAACATTAAGGAGACCCTTATGTCTCAAACTCCTGGCCTTGAGCAATCCACCTGCCTCGGCCTCCCAAAGTGTTGGGATTACAGGTGTGAGCCACAGCGCCTGGCCAAGGAGACCCATATGTAATTTTACGTAAGTGTTACACAATCAGACCAACGATGGTGCTTGATAAATCACAGATCTGAGATTTGCTGACACTGACCCAGCTGTAGTACTTATTGTTTATGTTAAATCTGAAAGACGAACAATGATACTTTCAGTGAGAAGTTTCAAATAATTATAAAAATATAACTGTGCAAGTAACTCATTATGCATGTTTTAAGATTGATGACTTTCAAAACTCTGATTTTAGCCTGAAAATTGCGAAACAGCTTCAAATGTCCAAATGTCTGCATAAGCAAGCTCAATAGGAAGCAATTATATATAATTTTTTTCACATTGCCTCAAAGTTACAGAATATATTTGAATCGCTCACTTTGTGTTAGAAACATTGACAAGGGACTTTCTCTTTAAAGTTATTACCTTGGGAGGTTGTGTTCATTAGAACGTTTTCATTTGGTGATAATTTTCTTGTGAGTTTCCTAATTTCACCCCCTTGCTTTTCAAGCCTTACAGGTTAACAAAAATTGCATACTTCTAAGTATATACTGGAACTCAATAATCACTGTACAGGTGAGCTTTTTTCCTCAGTCATGTATGTATACATTTTCGATTGTGTTGTATATTAATTTTTTTTTTTCTTTGAGACGGAATCTCGCTCTGTCGCCCGGGCTGGAGTGCAGTGGCCGGATCTCAGCTCACTGCCACATCCGCCTCCCGGGTTCACGCCATTCTCCTGCCTCAGCCTCCAGAGTAGCTGGGACTACAGGCGCCCGCCACCATGCACGGCTAATTTTTTGTCTTTTTTAATAGAGATGGGGTTTCACTGTGTTAGCCAGGATGGTCTCGATCTCCTGACCTCGTGATCCGCCCGCCTCGGCCTCCCAAAGTGCTGGGAT
>NW_012110474.1:3899808-3919501 GCF_000951045.1 Mandrillus leucophaeus
TCAGATCCACAGGCCATATTAGTTGTTATTCCTTTTTTGTTACTTTTACAACCGTTTATCAGAACAAAGCACTCAAGAAATTTTACTGATACTTTGACCCCACTAACATTTTACACCCCCTTGCTTTTCAATCCTAGCATCACCATTAGCTCGCTTTTGATGAAGCAGGAGTTGATTCAGCTGTGCTTTTAGCTGGGCTTTCAGCCGGACACGGAAAGCGGAGGTAGATGAATTGTCATGATCAAGTGGGTGTCATGAGGTACTTAGGTTTTATTTTGTTCTTACTGTCTTTCCAACTTACTAATAAAAATATTGAAATCCATTTCAAAAATGAGGTAGCCTCATGTTATTTTCTATCTGTCAGGAATATAGTACCATGGGGAATTTTATTTCCCCAGAAAGCAAGATTGCACCCCTTTAGTATGGTACATTGAACTTTAAAAGAGGTGCCCTTGAACGTGTGGAAGTGAAGACGAAGTCTATGATTTAAAATTTGATAATTTTTAAAAAGGCGAGCTAAGTAAACTACGTCCTAAGTTTCAAGGTTTTTCTGAGTGATTCAAAGATGTAATGAATTTTCCATGGGTCTTTACTGTCTCAGGAGCCATCATCTGATAAAATGCACATTGGTGATAGGTCCATAATTGTGCTTCTGACATTTATGCAAGCTTCACACTTCACTGTGAGCATTCAGCCCTTTGTTCTTAAGAATCATGACCTATTGCTCTATAGTATATTTGTAACACACAGCATTAATCTCTGCCCACTAATAATAAACATGTCATGGCTATGAAAGTATAGTGAGCCCAGGGCCTGTTTATCTACCTTGTTATTATTTGCCCCTGGAAATTCAGCTCTAGACAGTCTTTTTAGACCAAGCTATCAACAAAAATCAGCATGTATAGTAGAGTAGAACTAATTTTTTTTTTCTTTTTTTAGACAAGGTCTCATTTTGTCACCCAGGCTGGAGTGCAGTGGTGCAACCATGGCTCACTGCAGCCTTGACCTGCTATGCTCAAGCGATCCTCCTGTCTCAGCCTCCTGAGTAGCTGGGACTACGGGCGTGTGCCACCACGCTGGCTAAATTTTTTTTTGTAGAAACAAAATCTCACTATGTTGCCCAGGCTGAGTCTTAAACCCTGGGCTCTGGTGATCCTACCGCCTTGGACTCCCGAAGTGCTGGGATTACAGGCGTGGGCCCCCACACGTAGCCTTAGAACTAATGATTAAGTCAGTAAAGTAGCAAGTCTTCCTTCTATGATATATTCTTATTCCACATTACCATTATGAATGACAAATTGCCTTCTGTTTTCATAACAAGACAAAAAGCTTGTCTTTTTAAGACTTAATTAAATTGTTAGGGATGATGCATTTCTCATTCGCCAAGATACTACTTGCCTTTTAAATTATAAAAACATAGATGTAAAAAGAAGGTAATAGTTTCATTTCCTTCTCTTTTTAAGACAACACACTAGAAAAGCAACAATCTTTGACCTAACGTAAAAGTTGCTCCTTAATGTTTATACCAGCAACAATACCTTTTTTCAGTGTTAGAGACTTCCTAAAAAGTTTAAAATACTAGTTTAAATTGTTTACATATTATAAAATTGGAGCTAATTAGCTTATGCATTTCTACTTGTATCTCTAAACTCTGGGAATTTATTCTAACACCATTCACCAGAAAATGTAACCCAACCTAAGGAAGGTTCCTGAAGAACAATCATTAGGAACTGCATCAGAGAGGCACACTACATTCCCAGTCACCCTTCATGCTGGGCTCTCAGGACTAAGATTTAATGAAACCTTAGCGAAACTGGAAATCAAAGTAAAAAATTATGCTCTCTGAAAATATGCTAAGGACTTGGCAATGTTTTTTTTTTTTTTTTCTCGAAGCATTTACCTTAAAATTTTAAATAAAGTTTCAAATGTTAGCATAAAAGATACTAATTTTTATGAAATTTATTTCTTCCCTTAAATATTTTAGTCATGTAATTTAAAATTAAATTCAATGTAGACTATTAGAACTAAGTTGAAGACTGAGAGAAAGCCATTCTCCAGGATACACGAAATTGGGTGGGGATCCATTCAGTGAAACTGCAGGGATCAGTAGGAAGTACAGCCACGCAACCAGTGGAGCTAAGCATGGATGTTAATGAACGCTTCAGGAGGTTTTTGAAGGATAGGAGGAAGTAAAGGGAAATGAAAAAATGATGAGGATAAGAATAATGTAAGAAGAGTAAGACAAAAGGTACATAAGAAAGGGCATGAAAGTGCACCACCAGGAACTCCTCAGAGCCACCCATGCTATAGGTGGCCTTCCCCCCACAATCTCATGTCATATTTTTTATTCAGTTTTCCATTGATTTAATGTCAAAAGTCATCTGGACATAGGCCAATTTAGAGTAACATTGGTATAAATTAAAATATTCTTAAATGCAGCTAAAAGGACTAGAATCATCCGAAGTAAATTGCTTTTAAACGATGTGTACTTTTACCTTTTTTTTTTTTCTGAGACAGAGTCTCGCTCTGTCGCCCAGGCTGGAGTGCAGTGGCACAATCTCAGCTCACTGCAACCTCCGCCTCCCAGATTCTTCTCCTGCCTCAGCCTCCCGAATAGCTGGGACTACAGGCGCCCACCGCCATGCCTGGCTAATTTTTTGTATTTTAGTAGAGACGGGGTTTCACCGTGTTTCCCACGCTGGTTGTGAACTCCTGAACTCAGGCAATCTGCCCGCCTCGGCCTCCCAAAGTGCTGGGATTACAGGTGTGAGCCACCGTGCCCGGCTAGAATTTGAATCTTAATACACGATTTATGCAATTTTCAGTGGAAATTAAAAGTCGTATAGCAGGGCTATGGAATAAGCATTGTAAATATGATCAAAGGGATGAACACATCTTGCATAAAGTATCAATAGTCTGGGTGGTATATTACTGCTTAAATGGATGGATCCCAGCAATATCCATGGCAATCAAATTTAACCAAAATGTTTCTGGAAGTTGCTTGGCCATATGTTACATTATTATCCAATCTAGAATTTCTATAACAAGGAATGTTACTCCCTTTCATACTTTTCTTGGCCTCAAATGCCAGAACGTTTTGAATTTGAGAATTTTCTGAGTCTTATCAAAAACAGGATGAGGAGACAAAAGCAGAGTTTTGACTCTGTATTCTTTTCCGACTCTCAGCAACGTGTCTGGATTGAACACAAAACATTTAGGCTTATCAGGTCACATTTTTGCAGCAGTAACACTTCATTCAGAAATTAGGACTTAGCTTGACTAGATTAAACCACAAATTTTTATATTAGTATTTTTCATTTTCTTTGTGTATTTTAAACTTTAAATCTTTTCCCACAAATGGTATTAAATATGTATTTATGGAATTTAGCATCTTACCTTTATACTTTTTCTTCTTAATTTTATATTATTATAGCAGAGTATTCTCCATATGAGTCTTTGACAATAGAGCTTTTTCAGTGTTATAGATCCAGTCTGATTCATCCCGTTAAACCAAAAACTACATATGTGAAGTTTAATATACAAATACATATGCTGAGATCTAAGTTATCTTATATATACTTAAGTCACTGCTATTTTAATATGGAAACTAACCAAGCAATTTCTTTTAGTTTCAGATTATCTTTTTCCCTAAAATCAGCCAAATTTTGAAGAAAAAAAAAACATTGTAGAGGTCTTTACAGAGGTAAGTTTTCATTTTTGAATTACTTTCTATGAAATTGGGGAGAAGATGTTTTACGGGGAGTCTGTGCTAAAACTTTTTTTTTTTTTTGAGATGGAGTCTCACTCTATCGCCCAGGCTGGAGTGCAGTGGCGTGATCTCTGCTCACTGCAAGCACCACCTCCCGGGTTCACGCCATTCTCCTGCCTCAGCCTCCCAAGTAGCTGGGACTACAGGCACACGTCACCATACCCAGCTAATTTTTTTATTTTTAGTAGAGACGGGGTTTCACCACATTGGCCAGGCTGGTCTCAAACTCCTGACCTCATGATCCACCTGCCTCTGCCTCCCAAAGTACTGGGATTACAGGCGTGAGCCACTGCGCCCGACCTAAAACTTTTTAAAAAATTAACAGTTTTTGTTTTTGATTTTCTTTTACAGACAGGGTCCTGCTCCGTTGAACAGGCCAGAGTACAGTGGCATAGCTCACTGCAGCCTCCATCTCTCAGGCTCAAGCAATCCTTCCACTACCTCGGCTTCTGAGTAGCTGGGGCTACAGGTGGGCACCATCATGCCTGGCTAATTTTTAAATATTTTGTAGAGACACGGTCTCATGTTACCCAAGCTGGTCTTGAACTTCTGGGCTCAAGTGATCCCCCTGCCTTGGACTGTCAAAGTGCTAGGATTACAGGCATGAGCCGCCACGCTTGGCCTAATTTTTTTTTTATTTTTAGTAGAGACAGGATCTTGCTATATTGCCCAAGCCGGTCTCAAACTCCTGGGCTCAAGCGATCTTCCCTCCTCAGCCTCCCAAAGTGCTGGGATTATAGGCACAAGCCACCTTACCCAGCCAAAATTAACATTTATAATAGTGGGTTTGATGATTGGTCTTAGCTGTATGTTTTGTTGAACTTCTCAAAAATGAGAAAGTAACATTTTATATAACTGGACATGAGTGAATGAAATCATTTTCTAAAAACTTATAAGAACATGAAAAGGTAGTATGGTCAAAATGTAGATTTTTTTTTTTCCTGCAAAAGAACCATCCACAGGCAAATTATCTAAGTCCCCTGAATATGAAATATGAAACTATTAGAAGTGGTAAGGTACAACTGCGTGTATGACAAAGTAAGTTGCTGAATGTCTTCACAATGAAAAGCACTACCTTTTAAAGGTCTCAAGCATTAAAGCATAATTTTAGGGATATAGGAAAGTGTTCTTGTTTTTGTAAATGAGTATGGGTCACGACATGACTTTGGTGTTAATTTTCGGTCCTCAAACTGAAAGCTTTCTTATGATAATCTGTATATAAATAGCAAAAATATAATGGGAATGTTCTTAGGGAACACACTAGGATAAATAATATGAGTGAAAATTTTTGCCAGAAAGTTCTGGAAATGTAGGACTTGGTTCTTTTTATAAGTACTTTTAACCTTTTCAGACTCATTAATTTCATAAACCAATTTAAGCAATTATTTCTATCAGCTACAGATATTTCCTTCACAAATATAAAGGGTTTTGCCCCCCTCCCCATCCTCCGGCCTCCACCAATTTCTGCCTGTAACTGCCACTTGATAACTGCTAAGTAAGACTTTGTTTAAATATCAGGTTCTAGTGCTAACAAATCTGGAAGTCAGAAGATTTCTAAGTTACAATTGCCAGAATATCTTTCATGCATTCTATTTTACTTTATTGTTACAATTTCAACAATTCAGAAACGTGGGGTGTTTCTGGCTACTTAAGTAAAACACACTGCAAACGCAAAGGGAACAATGCTGTAAACTTAAACGATTTCTGAACAGCTCAGGATCCTCCTGGAGAGGATCCTTTTCATTTCACGTATTGATTCTGAACACATTGTTAGCACCTGCTCCCAGAAGGGCCCTTGACACTGGAGCAAGTCAGAATATCTTAATATCACAGCTTATTTAACAGCAGGAAAGCAACTTTAACACAGACTGGAGGTTTGGGTAGATCTGGTATTACCTAGAACCCAGGCTTAAATTTTGCAAAAAGTTTCCACAGAGCATAAGAAAGTAAAACAGAGGTACCAGAACTGAAGACATCATTAACAAACAAAATATTTCCACTCCTAACCAAACTGCAACCCTTTCAGTATAGCTTGAGGTATTTTTAAATGTTTGTACAAGCTAAAGATCATTCACAGTTTCCAAAGTTGCTTTTTACTGAGATAGCTTCAAATTTTCACAATATGTGACTTTCAGACATGTTTTCATATACTGGGGTCTCTGCCCTTAGACTCACGGAAACATCAGAGATATTCAGTGGCAGAAAATGGTTCTCGTAGTGATAAGGGTTCTATTTCCCAATTATTGTGCTATTCCTAGGATGTGATTAAAAAAATATGAAATTTGCAATTCGTATAAAAGGAAAGGAAACTTGCTTAAAATTCAAAAAGCAAGTCCAGTCTGGTGGAGGTATGTAAGATATTAAATAATAGAGTCAGATTCTTTCTTGAACACTCCAGATGAACTTGACAGCAGAGAGTTCTGGTTTTCCACCATTTTCTCCATCTTTTCTTTCCCAGCGGTTTTACTGATCTCTCTTTGCTTCTTACTGTGGATCCACGGGATAAAACAAAGCACAGCACCTCCGATAAGGGGAGGGGCTCCGGCGAGGTAGAACGCCACGTCATAGGAGCCCAGCTTGTCACGAAGTAACCCTGAGAAGGGAAAAAGCTGTCACCAACGGAGAACAAGTGTGGCTCTGCAGGGGGTCTAGATTAGTCACAGGGATGGCCTAGTCCCAGCCTAATTTCACCTCCACAGGACTGCTTCAAACATCTCAGATATCAGACTTTTTTTTTTTTTAAGGAAAAAGATCTGAAATATAAACCTTTCTTGATAGAAAAAAAAAAAAAAGATCTCATATATGTAACGTTGTCATAAAGTACAGGCCTCTGGATTTTCATACCAAGACATTACTTGAAAAGCTGGAAAGGCAGACTTTTTTTTTTTTTTTTTCCAGACAGGGTCTCACTGTGTCACCCAGGCTGGAGTATGGTGGCATAATCATGGCTCACTGCAGGCCTTGACTTCCCAAGCTCAACTGATCCTCCCAGCTCAGCCTCTTGAGTAGCTGGGACTACAGGTGCATGCTACCATGCCTGGCTAATTTTTATATTTTTTGTAGAGATGGGGTTTTGTCACATTGCCCAGGCTGGTCTCAAGCTCCTGGGCTAAAGCAATCCTCCCACCTCAGCCTCCCAAAATGCTGGGATTACAAGCATGAACCACCACGCCCAGCTTTCAAACTACTCTTTGGTCTATTTG
Source organism: Mandrillus leucophaeus (assembly GCF_000951045.1). Lineage (NCBI taxonomy): Eukaryota > Metazoa > Chordata > Mammalia > Primates > Cercopithecidae > Mandrillus > Mandrillus leucophaeus. The sequence continues at coordinate 3,906,781 of NW_012110474.1, forward strand.
GTTTTTATGAAATAACATGAAACTATTTAACACTATAATTCAAAATTGAGAAAAATTGTAAATTTAATAATGTGGATGAAAGTTAGGTTGTTAAATACATTTTGGAAAGAGACTAAGGTTTATCAGTACCTGGAAGAAAATATAAATATATAAGAATTATTAATGGCATTCTATATTTGGGTTCTGCTTCTGAAAACTATTATTTAGGGTACTCAACATTTCCAATTTCTCTAACAAATTCCAGGACTTGTGGTTTTAAAAGTTATCTTAGTGTTTTTAAACTTTTATAACTTATACAACCTAAGTTATCTAAAATGTCCAGGGAACATACTGTACTAAATATCTATCTGACTTTGCTAAATAAATAGCTGACCATTTGTCTAAGTACCAACACATAAAAATGTGTCTATCCATTCTGCATAAGTAAAATAGACAATATCTGTAAATGCACAAGTTCTCTATCTTTGGAATCAGACCATTCCATACATAACTGAACTCTTCCTCCTTATGAACACTCATGATTATGCTCTGCTGTGATACTATGATACCCTCAGAACCTCCTGGTGAGCCAGCAGCTTTCTGCTGCCAGTTGCTGTGTAGTGGTGCTCTGCCTGCTTCCGAAGTTTCCTGTTACCTCCCTTATTCTTGCTCTGTTAACTGTCACTTCTGCTAGCAAAACTATTTACTACTAGAGTGCTGCTTATATAAAATCTGTTGTGGACTTAGAAACTGTAAAACTAAGCTTGTAGGGTATAAAAAGAAGAGTGAACAGTGTATTACCTGCGGGAGAGAAGAAGGAATGGAGGGTTCTCCTATAGGGAGACCATGACCTTTTGAACTTAAACTGTATGTGGTCTGCTCAGTAGTAACTCTGCTTGCTTGATTCATGACTAGGAATGCAGTTCAGGATATGAGAATGCATTGAGCTAAACCTTCACTGAGCGTCTCATGTGCCAAACACAGATGACAGTACATATATTTACATTTTATCATATTTATACTGAATCTTCTAATACTAATTGACACAGGCACCCAAGTAATACTGAACATGAGACATCTTTATAGTATCATTCAGAGAATTTCTAGAGGTGGAATTCACATGAGATAGAATTAACCATTTGAAAGTGAACAATTCAGCGGCATTTAGCACATACACAATGTTGTGCACCCACCGCTTCTATTCCAAAATATTTTCATCATGCCAAAAGGACACTTCATCCCAATTAAGTAGTTACTTCCCAATCCTCTTTCTCTCCAGCCCCTGGCAATCACCAATCTGTTTTCTATCTGTATTTATTTACCTATTTTGGACATTTCACATGAAATAAATCATACGATATACGACCTTTTAGAGTGAGACAGGGTCTCACTCTGTCACCCAGGCTGGAGTGCAGTGGTGCTCTCACGGCTCTGCAGACTTGATCTCCCAAGCGCAAGAGATCCTCTCACCTCCACCTCTGGAGTAGGTGAGATTACACTGCTATTAGTATGTGCCACCAGGCCAGGCTAATTTTTTTTATTTTTCGTAGAGACAAGGTCTTGCTATGTTGCCCAAGCTAGTCTGGAACTCCTGAGCTCAAATGATCCTCCTGCCTTGGCCTCTCAAAGTGCTGGGATTACAGGTGTGAGCCACCATGCCCAGCCATGTCACCTTCTATGTCTGGCTTCTTTCACTTAGTATAATGTTCTTGAGGTCCATTCACCTGGTAGCATCAGTTCTGTACCTTACTCCTTTTTATGGCTGAATAATATTGCACCATAGATATTCCACATTTTGCTTACCCAATTAGCTATTTACGGGCATTTGGGTTTTTTCTATTATGTTATTTTTCATCAGCTACTCCTCAGGGGGATGTACGATCTCTTACCAAAAGCTGACATATTTAGAAATCTTCCAGAATCTTCATCTCTCTTTTTTTTTTTTTTAAATAGGGTTTTGCCCAGGCTGGGGTACAGTGGTATGATCACAGCTCACTGCAGCCTTGACCTCTGGGCTCAAGCAGTCCTCCCACCTCAGCCTCCTGTGCGTCTGGGACTGCAGATGCATGCCACTATGCTTGGCTAATGTTTTTATTTTTTATTTTTTGTACAGATAGTATCTCACTATGTTGCCCAGGCTGGTCTCAAGCTCCTGAGCTCAGGTGATTTTCCCGCCTCAGCCTCCCAGAGTGCTGCTATTGCAGGTGTGAGTCACTGAGCCTGGCCTACTGTTACATATTTTATTCAGTGTTTTAGCTGCCAGTAAGGATAAGAGGGACTTTTCAGCAAACCTTTTCAACATACCGTTTATAGCTAGTCTTATTAAAAATGTTACCAGTAAGGCACACATGAAAGCAAAAGACCAGTAATCAATAACCTGTAATACGTTTTAAATATAAGTGAGACTTAAATTAAGACCTGAAGTAGAAAATACTATGAATTAATATAATTACTGGAGAATCATTATATTTACCTGCAATGGGTGGGCCAACAGTCATGGGTATAGACATAAATCCGAGCAGAAATCCAATTGCTTGGGAGACATCCTGGGCACCAACCAACTCAAAGGCTATGGGAGCCATAATGGAAATGAAGCATCCATCGAAGAGACCCATGATGAGACACACAGCAATGAGGGCCCCAAAGATGCTACACAGAGGAATCATCATGGACATCAGACCAATGAAGAAAAAGGAGAGTACCTAGGACGGACACCACAATGTCAGCTCACTCGCAGGAAGTGAATGTCACAATTACCATGCAACATGCTTAGGACTTCTAAGTCACTACTGGTTCCCCTTTTTCCCCCCTGCCACTGCCCCATTTACTTTGATTTTACATACATAATCAACTCCTATAATCATCTCCTTCGAGTTCCCCTAGCACTTTCTTAATATTTCCACTAAGGGACAAGAAGAAAATAACTTTGTGTTTTGAGCCGGAGTCTCTCTCTGTTGCCCACGCTGGAGTGCAGTGGTGTGATCTCGGCTCATTACAACCTCCACTTTCCAGGTTCAAGCAATTCTTCTGCCTTAGCCTCCTGAGTAGCTGGGACTACAGGCAAGCACCACCGCGTCTGGCTAATTTTTGTATTTTTAGTAGAGACGGGGCTTCACCATGTTGGCCAGGCTGGTCTTGAACTCCTGACCTCAAGTGATCTGCCTGCCTCAGGCTCCCAAAGTGCTGGGATTACAGCATGAGCCACACCACCCAGCCAAAAATGACTTTTTATATATTAGTTGCCCTCCCAGCCTGCAAACCCCTTGAAGTCAGAATCTGTACCAAAAAAAAAACAAAAAAAAAAAAAAAATCATCTTTGGACTAGATATTATGAAGTTTAAGGATCCTGTATCTGGTCAGTGCTCAATCAGCTCGAATTCATTAAACACTTGATTTTTTTTAACCTTTAAAACTATATATACTTCCCTGGCAGACATTATAGATAAATTTAAGCACCCAGAGTTAAGGCTTATTATACTTATTTTGAGCCATTGAACACTTTCATTTCAGTGTTAGAGTAGTTAATAGAATCGAACACCTGATTTTGCCTACTATTTGGTAGGCACTGTGCTATGTACTAGAGATTTCCACAATGAGTAAGACTTCGTTCCTAGGGTTATGGAAAGATGGACATTTAAATATGTAAGTGCAAGTGAAGTGTTTATATGCTGCCGTAGTTATATATTCAAAGTATGGTGGGTACAAAAAAGGAGGAAACAGTTAATTTAATAACTCTTTAAAGGCACAGAACATTGTAAAACTGAACAATTCACTAGTCAGCAGAAAAAATGTTTTTAAAAGTATCAGGTTTTTTAAAAGTATGCATATAATAGCAACTATCATTTATTTAGTGTTTACTAAGTGCCAAGCACTGTTGTAAGCTTTACATTGATTATCTCACTGGTGATCCTCATAACAACTTTATGAGGTGGTTACTAATGTTATCTCTGATGAAGATAGCGATGCTGGGAGAGGTTAAGTAATGTGCCCGAAGCACAGAAGATGGAGCCATCCCGGAACCCATGGTCCACGTGGGCAGCAGCAGGCCGTGAACAGAACTGTGCCTGGAAAGTGCCCTCCAATAACAGTGAGGCTGGGGAGGAAGGAGAGACCAGATAAAACAGCTGTATGCATCACTGTCTTCATCGGTTCTGTTTTTCCATAGACCTATAAAAGCCGGAGGTTGGTAGTACGCCTCAGGGCAGCCACTCACAATCTGAGGGTCTCTGAAGGTGCAAAGTGTGAGTTCTGGGTGGAATTCAGGAGTGTTGGTTTTCACAACTTTACCACAAGTGGTCCACTGACATTAAAATAGGAAACATGCTCTTGAAAAATGTTTCATATTGGGTGAGTTCTTTTTAACACCATCATATCATACAGTTCGGTACATTTTTTTCTTCAATCATTAAAATATGGTCTTATGGTAAAATTATGATTAGTTTAAGAATATGAGTTGGCCGGCCGGACGCGGTGGCTCAGGCCTGTAATTCCCAGCACTTTGGGAGGCCAAGGTGGGTGGATCAGGAGGTCAGGAGATCAAGACCATCCTGGCTAACACGGTGAAACCCCGTTTCTACTAAAAAAAAAGTTAGCCAGGCGTGGTGGCAGGTGCCTGTAGTCCCAGCTACTCAGGAGGCTGAGGCAGGAGAATGGTGTGAACCCGGGAGGCAGAGCTTGCAGTAAACTAAGATCGCGCCACTGCACTCCAGCCTGGGCGACAGAGCAAGACTCCATCTCAAAAAAAAAAAAAAAAAGAAAAAAAAAAAGAATACCAGTTGACCATTTGCAAAATAAGCCTACCACTTCACACTAGCATTTCTAAAGAACAAAATCTCCCATTCTCCTGATTTTTATTTGCCAGTTAAATATCCTTTTCTCCAATGCAACTTCCATGACTGCACAAGCATAATTTCTTAGCGGTGAGTAATTGCTGGGCCCACAGCCTGGCAGGTTGGAAAGAACTGGGGCTCAGAGGGACACTATCAGGTTCTAAGCTCTCTCTGACCTTGAGCAAGTAAAAAGACTTCCTGATACTTCCCATTTATTGAGACAAAAAGAGATCTAAAGATAAATCAAAATGTAGAAAAGGGTTTGAAATTAACAAGTAGGTAAAGATTTAAGTAGTCGTTTGTATTGAAAATCTAAGCAGATAAACCCCAATTTTTTATTTTTTATTTTTGAAACAGGTCTCACTTTGTTACCCAGGCTGGAATGCAGTGGTGCGATCACAGCTCACTGCAGCCTCAACCTCCTGGGGTCCAAGTGATCCTCCCACTTCAGTCTCCCAAGTAGGTGGGACATGCCATTATGCCCGGCTAATTTTTTATTTTTTGTAGAGATGGGGTCTTACTATGTTGCCCAGGCCATTCTTGAACTCCTGGGCTCAAACAAACTACTTGCTTTGGTCTCCCAAAGTGCTGGGATTACAGGCGTGAACCACTGCATCCAACCCTAATATTCTTAACAATAGAAACATTTTTATTCTATGTACAGACATAAAAGGAGATAAACATGGAAAGTTATTTAAATCTTAGAAACATATCTATAATCACAAACTCCAGAGAATCTAGAATAAAACTTTAGGATGGTACGGGGCCAGATTCAATGGATTTAATTGTTAAAACTATAGACCAAACATTCCCAACCATGCCACTGTAATTATACAAGGTTTTCAGGAATATATATTTTTTCTTTTAATGTGCTTCATATTTTTTTTCTATTTTGGTCAGTACATATTTCCTTTTTTTTTTTTTTTTGAGACGGAGTCTCACTCTGTCACCCAGGCTGGAGTGCAGTGGCCGGATCTCAGCTCACTGCAAGCTCTGCCTCCCAGGTTTATGCCATTCTCCTGCCTCAGCCTCCCGAGTAGCTGGGACTACAGGCGCCTGCCACCTCACCCGGCTAGTTTTTTGTATTTTTAGTACAGACAGGGTTTCACCGTGTTAGCCAGGATGGTCTCAATCTCCTGACCTCATGATCCGCCTGTCTCGGCCTCCCAAAGTGCTGGGATTACAGGCTTGAGCCACCCCGCCCGGCCCCTTTTTTTTTTCTTTAACACCAGTACCACTTGCCAACAACTTTCTTTAAAGATAAGAAAACCAGCTCTGTAGAATTTTATACTTAGTGAATGTTAGAAGCCTAGTACAGTACTTGGCTTTGTTAACTTTTCAACTTTGTTAAGTGCTTATGTTGTTTTAGAATAATATGTAACATGATTCCTGGAACTTGGCCTCTTCACATTTTTGTTCTTTGGCCAGTTTTGTAAAAAATTATTCAAGTAAAAGTTTCCAACTTATTGCTATATATTTTGAGCATACTATTTCTTTCTTTCTTTTTTCTTTTTTGAGACGGAGTCTCGCTCTGTGGCCCAGGCTGGAGTGCAGTGGCGCGATCTCGGCTCACTGCAAGATCTGCTTCCTGGTTCATGCCATTCTCCTGCCTCAGCCTCCCGAGTAGCTGGGACTACAGGCGCCCGCCATCACTCCTGGCTAATTTTTTGTATTTTTAGTAGAGACGGGGTTTCACTGTGTTAGCCAGGATGGTCTCGATCTCCTGACCTCGTGATCCACCCGCCTCGGCCTCCCAAAGTGCTGGGATTACAGGCATTGAGCCACCGCGCCCGGCCTGAGCATATTATTTCTTAATACTTTCCCTGACTGTAAGTCATCCTTTTCTCCATTCAAGTTATATTAAGTTATATTCTTATTAAAATTAGACAATGATTTATGCAGTTATTTAAATGTAAAAATTTTTCATTTTCCTTTAAGACTTTTGTTTATAGAAATTTACACATCTATTCTTTAAGTACTTGTCAGAAACATACTTTGCTTCCTTCACCTTATTTGCAGCTACTGTAGTGATGCTCTTTCCCAGCAGATGTTAATACGCCGAATCTGGCTAAATGTGGAGGTAAGTAGATGAGGCTGGTGAGAACACACGTATTCCTTACATGCAGGATGCCTGGGCTGCAAGGAGCACATGCCGACATTTGGCAGACTACACACATAGCAGGTTCAGTGCTTCATCACTCCCCAGAATAAAGACTGATCCAGGCATCAAATACTGATCTGGTGATGCTGGGACTCAGTGTGAAAGATGAATAAACTTAGTATTACATACAGTCTTTTAAAACTTGCTCTCAAACACAGCAGCTCTGGTTAGATTCGAATAAGGGATTCACAGCCTCCTTATTTCTCCTAGGCTCTGGCACTGACATTTAATAAGCCAGTGACAGTTTAGATGTCTATATTGCTTTTGTTTTCTTTAAGGAACTATATCACAAATATATAAATACTTGTTATAATAGCACAGGCTATAGAAGAATTAACCTTCTATGAGTTAGTGTATGTACATGAGAACAAAAGATTCCTTTTGCTCTTACCTTTCCCATTTCTATCAAGGAGAGCATTGCTGGAGAAATGTCAGTTTAGGTTTTGCTTAAGAATATTAAGTGTAGCTCAAGAGGAAACAATGAGCTGCACCTGACTAACAGAAGGCATCTTGGAGGTGGACATATAATTGACGTTCCTAAAGTTTAGTCAATATAAAGTCTCCAGACTTTCAGAGCCTCTGGCTGGGCACCCAGGACAGAAAACAGTTGGCAACAGAGTTCTGTTGACCCACCACAAACTAAAGGAAAATGTCAGGCCATACAGCAGATGGCTGGATTCTTCTGAAGCACACAGAGGCCGGTGTCACTTCAAAGTGCTTCACAGGGAGTCGATCAACCTTCTCCATGGCACATGGTTACTCTCATTTCTGCCTGATGGAGAAACATGCATTTGATACATTCACACCCCATGCCACAGTCTAGATGAGAGTGAGTACGGAGCCTCTGATCATTTACTTAGGCTGGGAAATTGTGAAGTATTTGGATATTACTTTGGAAATAGCTTACATTTGGTAAAGTATATAACCTCATCCCAAGGTATCTTTAGGTGAATGTAAAACGCTAAAAAGGAAAATGGAGCAACACTGATCCAGTTCATTCTACCTGAACTGGAAGAGGAAGCTTACGCAGGCTGATGGATATGAAAGTCATTAATATTTCTACATCACAAAAGTAACTCATGAATGTATTTTTTAAAATTCAAACCTTAGAGAAATGCACACAGTAATATATGAAAGTTTCCTACAACCTCTTCTCACCCTCAACCCATGCGCATTCACGTCCCCAGGAATCAACACTTCACAGTTGGGTTTGCATCCTTCAGAGCGTTCCTGTGCACGTGTGTGTGTCATCTGGGTTGTCTGCTTTATGTGCATGGACATGATGTCCATGCTTCAATACGTCCATGTCGCAGAGAAATATGACACAATGGAAAAGTGATCTAAATTCCAAGTTTTCAATTCTTTCATACAAAGTTTTAACTTTCAAACCTTTGAAATATTCTCACCCTTCCAAAACATATATTACATTAAAGACACAAATCTGTAGTAATTTAATGGTAACTAGAAACACAGGCCTATAAGGTTAAGAAAATAGTAAAAAGATACCACGATACACGCAGCCTCTCCTGTCCCAATACAGTATATACTCTGGGAACTTTCGCCAAGCTTTTCTTTAACCATTATTATTCTATGTAATGCATTCCAATCATGCCTTCTGGCAGGAGCAGTAGACTTGACTCAGCATTTATTTTTTATTTTTATTTTTTGGAGACAAAGTCTTACTCTGCCATTCAGATTGGTGTGCAGTGGCAGGATCACAGCTCACTCCAGCCTCAACCTCCCCGGCTCAAGCAATCTTCCCATCTCAATCTCCCAATAGCTGGGACTATGTCAGCTAATTTTTTAAGGCCACCATGTCAGCTAATTTTTTAAGTTTTTGTAAAGATAAGGTCTCACTATGTTGCCCAGGCTGGTCTTGCATTCCTGGGGTCAAGAGATCCTTCTACCTTGGCCTCCCAAAGTGCTGGGATTATAGGCATAAGCTACTGCAACCAATCACTCAATATTTAGAATTACTAGGTTGAAAATACCTGGGACCCAGGACCTTGATGGAAGTTGAAATTCAGAACTCTTAAGCAAAACTGTGAGATAAATTCCTAAAATCTTTGTTACCTATAAGCAAAGACTCTAATTCAGGATTAACTAGGGTCTCCTTTCTTGAGACCTATTCCAAATCAGGATCTGCTTTCAGTATTTAACAGAATATTAAAACATAACAAACGCAAGGATTTATTAATCATCCAGTCTGGGCTAGGCACTCTATATAACCTGCCACCAAGAATCCTCACCACACCCCTCTGTTGGTTCTCAAGTTGGTGGTAGAACTGGGGTGAACTGGTGTCTCACTCCAGAGCCTGTGCTCTTTGGCTCAGCAGCCTCCTAGACTGGGGATTACCATGATCTGAAACTAGACCATGTGGAAGGGCTGTGAAGTGTGTCTGTGTCACCAGTGTTCTAGGCCTGGCTGCTACTCAAAACTGGCTTCCAGGGGACAAGGAGGGAAGAGTTGTCACAGCCCCATGAAGTTGAAAGATGAAAGCAGGGAGCAGGTATGTCTGAGAAAACACATCACCAGTGAACGGAAAGAAGGTAAGCCCAAGACATTCCAAGCCTTAAAGGATGGGCCCAAAGGCAGACAGCCAGGGACAGAGAAAAAGAAATAAACAAACAGGCAGAGCTGGAGTCAACTGCAGCCGAGAAAAGTCAAGACTCAAAAACCACACTGTGTGTTTAGGAAGTTGGGGCAGGGAAGCCAGGAAAAAGGAGAGAGAGGAGGTAGTGAATAAGGGAACGAGTCCAGCATCCTGCATGGGTTAGGCCTGTGCTGTGTCCTGTGCCACTGTGTTTACAAGGTGGAGTCTATGGGTGGCTCCTCTCAGCCACAGGACACACTGAAGGGCTTTCTTTCTCCTTTCCAGGCTTGTTTGAAATGCAGCCGTCACACCTGTGCCTCAGCAGGTACCACTGGCTGCCACAAACAAAGCTCTACATTTGGATGAAAAAAATTAGATACGGCCTAACAGAAGCCAGATTGTGGCTAAACTTTCATCTAAAGTGAAATATTTGACCCCCAGTACTAACTTTTAACTTACTGCTGTATAAATGCAGACCAACATGGGACAAGTTAGGAAAGGCTATATTTTCTTTTGTAAATTACTGGAAACACTCAGGTATTAAAATGTGCTCCAAAAATGTTACAGATAATCTGTCTGCCCTATCTAGGGTAGGAGGACATTCGAAAATTGTTTTGGAATAAAATGCTGATATATAAAATATATCATGAGTTTATCTATTACAGCACCATAGTCCATCATCTCTCACCTGGACCCTGAATTGATCTCCTACTAGGTCTTCCTCCCCTCTTGCACTCTCGTTTCCCTCCCTGTAATTCATCCTCCACACACAGAACAACCACAGTGACTTTAAAAACATAAAATCAGACCTATGTCCTCCAACAAAGGTCCACTACTCTTTTTTTTTTTTTTTTTTCGGTCTCACTCTGTCACCCAGGCTGGAGTGCAGTGGTGCGATCTTGGCTCACTGCAACCTCTGCCTCCTAGATTCAAACGATTCTGCTCCCTCAGCCTCCCCAGTAGCTGGGACTACAGGCGCGTGCCACCAAGCCCGGCTAATTTTTTCTAATTACAGTAGAAACGAGGTTTCACTGTGTTTCGATCTCCTGATCTCATGATCCACCAGCCTTGGCCTCCCAAAGTGCTGGGATTACAGGCGTGAACCATCACGCCTGGCCAAAATCCACCACTCTTAAAGCGAAGTCTCTTCATCTTTGCTTTCAAGGCTCTGTCTAATCTGACCCACTCTAACTTTCCAGTCTCTTCCTATGCCACTTTCCTGTCTTCTTGGGTTTCCAAACACATTCAGCTTCTTCCTGCCTCAGTCTTGCTTTAGGAACTCAGGGACCATGTCTGTCTTGTTTGCATCACCCTAACGGCATCTGAGCTGGTGCTTGGGGCACAGGAGGCACTCAACTTTTTGAATGAATAAAAGCTGAAAGTCTGTAGTGCAACAAATGTCCATTAGAGGGCTCCCTTGACACTAGAGAACAAAACTAAATGTTAGATGAGGATGTCCACAGTGAGGTATTGACAAAGTGATCATGATACCATAAATACATTTTTAAAAGCAGCACATTACCAACTCTCTTCACTTCCTTCCCGCTGTGTGACCAGACTGTCCTGCGACTGCCTGGATCTCTATACACAGAGACACCCACGATGAGGTAGCCTCTCTGTTCCTCAGTGTTCACATCTCTAAGTGGAAATAACAATGGTACCTCCTCTCTTAAAGGGCTGGGACAAGGATCAATGAGATAATGCATGTAGAGCCCTTAGTTCATTGTCTGGCACATGAAGGTCCTCAATAAATGGTTGACTGTTATTACTTCAAGTCAATTAATGGAAGTTAACTTTATCTGTAATGCCTTTTCCAATCATTTTCTTGTGTCCAAATTTCACCTCTTTTTCAAGGCCCTGCTCAAACACTGCCTCTCATGTATAATATAATTAGACAGGCTTAATCCCCAAATCCTAAGGCCCCCCTTGTGGCTCGCCTTTACCTTGCTTCCACAGCCAAGTGTTTGGACAAAGTTGTCTATATTTCCATTTGTTCAAATGATCATGATCAATTTTCTGCACCTGCCATTCATTGAAACCAGTCTCTGTAAGGTCACTCATAGCCTCCCTGTTCTAAATTCAGTGAAAACCTTTCAGCCTTTTTGTCACTAGCTACTGACACTGCTGACCAGTCCTGCCCCTAGAAACACTCTCGTCCCTGTTTTACCCCCTGCCTATCTGGCCACTCCCTTTCTGTCTCCCTAGTCCTCCACTTACTTCATGCAGCCCATGAATGCCAAACCCACAGGCCTCTTAACCCACAGGCCTCTTATCCAGACTCTTCCATGAGGTCTAAACTCAACTTGGCTTTCCTACAGGCATCACAAACTTCACATGGCAAAAACAAACTCATCACTGGGGCAAGGGCAGGTAGGCTGGGTGAAAAAAAATTGTTTTAATTTAAAAAACCTAATTCATCATCATACTTAGATCTACTGCATATTGATCTTGATAAGATGGAAAAATCATCTACTCCATTACCTGAGCCACAAATCTCAGATCCAGCCTAAGTGGCTTCATCAAATTTTCATTCTGTATGTCCCTAGCTTATTCCATTTGATCTCAGTATCTCTGCCTTGGTTCTTCCTGCCTAGATGCCTAGACTACTTTAAAATAGTTTCCAACTAGTTCCTGGACCTCCACTCTTTTTTCCTAAATTTTAGAGACATGGTGTCACTCTGTTGCCTAGGCTGGAGTACAGTGGCATGACCATACTCCCCTGTAACCTCAAAGTCCTAGGCTCAAAGTCCTCCCATCTCAGCCTCCTGCATAGCTAAGACTATAGGCATGTGCCACCATACCTGGCTAACTTAAAAAAAATTTTTTTTCTTATAGAGATGAGATCTCACTATGATTCCAGGATTGTCTCAAACTGGCCTCAAGTGATCCTCCTGCTTCAGCCTCCTAAAGTGTTGACATTACGGTCATGAGCTGCCATGCCTGGCCTTTTTTAAAAATAGCTTTATTGAGATATAATTCATATTCTATGAAATTCACCCACTTAAAGTGTACACTTCAGTGAGTTTCATCACTATCTAATTTTACAACATTTTCATTACCCTACAAAGAAACCCAGTAGCAGTTACTCGCCATTCCCTCCTTTCCCTAGCCCCTACAACCACAAATCTACCTTCTTTCTCTATGGAAAGAGACAGAGA